>NC_138946.1:13562500-14162500 GCF_965226115.1 Aulonocara stuartgranti
AATGATAGCCACCATGATAGTGCATCTTCTATCTGTATGGATCTCAACTATCAAATGCAAGTGCAACACTTATGTATTTTGTCTTTTTTGTCACTGAATAGCAACTAAATAGGCTCCAACTGGATATCAAATTACTTGTCTGTCAATTGTCCAATTACTTTTGAGCCTCTAAAACTGGAGTAGTATATATACAAAAACATCTGTAAGTCCTAAACAGTTCATGGACTACTTTTGATAAACCCACTGAATTAAAGCTGAAATTCTGCTCTTCAATTGCATCTTAATTGGGTGATTTTAAATCCACTGTAGTGGTGTACAGAGACCAAATTACAAACAAAGTGTAATTTTCCAAAACCTCTTGGTCAGTAAATCAGACAAAGCACCCAAACAAGACAACTTATGCAAGACCAAAGTTGGAGAAAAAGTGGGAATTCCAAAAAAAAAAGTGGTCCCTTCCAATGTGGAGTGCTTGCCTCCACATTGGAAGGGACCAGTGGAGGGAATTCAAGCATCTGACTAGGATGCCTCCTGGACTCCTCCTAAGCAAGGTGTCCCAGGCACGTCCTCCTGGGTGGAAGCCCCAGGGCAAACCCAGGATATACTGGAGGGTGACTTGAGAGAAGGAGACTTACAATCGGGCTATAATACCAGTGACCTGGCCCCAGATAAGTGGGATAAAATTGATGGATGTCTGGATGGATAAATCAAAGTCATATACTGACATTGTGGTGGCCTGTATATGTTGTAGCTTTTTGTTTATTTATTTATATATTCATTTTTAGAGTGGCATTTTTCCTGCCGGAAAAGGGTGGAGTGCCCACTCTGGGTCGGGAATGAGTTCCTGCCTCAAGTGTAGGGGTTCAAGTATCTCGAGGTCTTGTTCACGAGTGATGGGAGAAGGGAGCCGGAGATCGACAGACAGATTGGTGCTGCGGCCACAGTGATGCGGACACTGCACCGGTCCATCGTGATGAAGAGAGAGCTGAGTGTAAAAGCAAAGCTCTCAATTTACCGGTCGATCTATGCCCCTACCCTCACCTATGGCCACGAGCTGTGGGTAGTGACTGAAAGAATGAGATCGCGGATCCAAGCGGTGGAAATGAGTTTCCTCCAAAGGGTGGCTGGCCTCTCCCTTAGAGATAGGGTGAGAAGTTCATTCATCCGGGAGGGGCTCAGAGTAGAGCCGCTTCTTCTCCACAACAAAAGAAGCCAGCTGAGGTGGTTCGGGCATCTAACAAGGATGTCTCCTGGGCGCCTCCTGGGTGAGGTGTTCCAGGCATGTCCCACCGGGAGGAGGCCCAGGGGCAGACCCAGGACACTTTGGAGAGATTATATCTCTCGGCTGGCCTGGGAACACCTTGGTGTTCCCCCGGATAGGTTAGAGGAGGTGGCTGGGGAGAGGGAGGTCTGGGATTCTCTGCTTAGGCTGCTGCCCCCGTGACCCGGTCCCGAATAAAGCGGAAGAAGATGGATGGATGCATTTTTCCATTTTTCTTTTCTTTTTTAGCTTCTCTTTTTCCTTACTCCACCCTTTGGTCAAGTGCGTGAAACCCAACATTCTAGTCACTGGATCATTTATAAATAATTAAAACCACAAGGTTATTCAACCATGTGAAGAATTTTTCTTCTGCCTGAGCTCTTCCCTTTGGACTTGCACTAAAGTCCATAGCTGTTTGCAGCTCTCCAGTATGCTGCCAATTACTTCCAGGTTCCTGGATAAAAAAAGAGTGGTTCAAGACACAGCTGCTGACATAGCATGGACTACTGAGTTTAAAAGTCCTAAAATGATGGTGATTTTATCTCTACTTCACTAAACAATAAATAATAAATCCAACTGATAGCCCGGCTGTGGCCCAAACTAAATAGAACGATAATATAATAAACTGTTTTTTGTTAGAGAAAAAAAGTATAATGCTTGTTCTCTATTCTAATCCAGAGCATTAAAAATGCATGGCACAAGCATCATAATTCAAAACATTATCCTAACACAGCAAGCAGCAACTCAGCTGACATCATATTTGGACTGTCATTAGAGTTTATTTATACTCCATTACTGTATTTTCCTGTGAAACTTTGTGCACATTTTGATGTTATTTGGTCAGCATGACACACAAATTGGTAATTAAATAAATAAATATTATATCTAAATATACTGAAAATGTGCACAACTGCACCTGGCATTGTGTCTAAGTTTTGAAGCTACAAATGCTGTTTAAGCCTTTTGATTTTTGTCTGGATGTTATGTAAGAATCCAGGCCTGCTGCAGAAATCAAAATCACAAACAGAAAGAGCAGGAGTGGGGCAGGCGGAGGTTTACCCTGGTGCAGGTGTGCCACGGCGGTCAGTGGAAGAATCCGCGAGTTTCTCTGTGAGTTTCCCATTACGTCGTTGCGCACTCGGTGCTTGCTTGGAAGTTTAGGGTTTTTTTTCGCTGTAAAAAGAAGGTTTCTTCCCACGCACAACGGACACTAATGTTTTTGTCACTTTTTATGGAATCAAACTCAAAGTAAGGTAGGTACTTCCACACTTTAAATGCTGCACGCTCATACTGTCTCCTGCACTCGATATATTATCCATTGTTGAGCTGCACACAGCTGTTGTCACGAACGTCGCACTTGGTTACATCATTGTCATGAGACATTCTCGCAAAAAAAAATCACGGTTTTAGTAACGCAGTAACGCAGCGTTCCTACGGGAAAGTAACGGTAATCTAATTACCATTTTTGCAATAGTAATCCCTTACTTTACTTGTTACTTGAAAAAAGTAATCGGATTACAGTAACGCGTTACTGCCCATCTCTGATGGTGATAAAGGAAATAGCATACAAAAAGCGGGTCTACTCTGTGACATCATAGAGGTGCAGATGACATTAAAGGAATTCCACATGACAGACCTTCAAAACCCCTTAAGCAGTTTCATGATTGAAGTAGCAGCAAGAAGAGGCAGTCGCTTGTTAAGCTTAACGCAGGAATGCTTTACAAACATTCAGAGATGGACTTACACACTTGCTTTACTTCTCTCGGGATAACTTTGTCGGAGATGAAATGTCAGGTTGCTAGCGAAGCTCCAAATGCTATCCAGACCACCACAGGTCCTGCATGCCACAGCCGCTCTATCACCTGATGCATACTGCTCCAACGTGCTAACGTTCTGAGGTGAGTTATGGCGTGTTGCAAGTTTTGTGAGGTGCTTTCGTGATATTTAATGGATCGGATTACATTTTTTATTTTTCTCCGATATCCGATCAAGTAATTTAGGTCAGTATCGGACCGATACGTAATATCGGATCGGTCCATCTCTAGTTATTTCTAGACCTTACCATTATCTGACAAAGAAATAAGTAAATTATAAAAGTGGTTTACTTCCCAAATTCCATACATAAGCAATGCCTTGGTATAAACTGTACTGTTAATGTAAACTCTAAAGTTTTAAAGTTTTGTAACTGATTGAAAGCGGGCATTGAATTTGTTTTTCTTAAGACATCTCATGGTGCTCATCGTTTGTTTTCACAATGAATCCTTCATTAAGTGCAAAAACCTCAAGACTGAGCCACTTGAGATGAAATCGATCTTAAGTGTGCCAGAGTTGATCTCAAGCAGCTGTGCACGGCCCATGAAATAACATCTGAATTTATGATTAAGTAAGACTGATTTGTGTTGCCTTCTTCCAATAATCAGCTGTGTCTCATATGTATGTTTGAGAACAAAACTCCTCTATGTGAAAGGAAATAAGACGAAACAATAAATAATACAATTATACTTGAACTTACAAACAAACTACTCCAGGGCCTTGGAGTAGGGGTATGTCACCAGGGTGCAGAGGAGGCTACCCCCCCCCCCCCCCCCCCCCCCCTCTCTGTCCCCTTCTGGCTGCCTCTGCCTCAATTTTATCCCACAACTTAGACATTCACATTATTCACACTCTCATTACACATACATATAGGATCTTGGGGGTGGGCACAATCACGGAGTCCAAATTACCATCAGGGTGTACACCTCACCCCTGGCGTCGTTGCCCACCTCTCAATTTTAAATACACGTAGACATTGAGGGCTATCAGGAGGGACTATGCGCTTACCTGCTGCTCTCTGGCAGGTAGCTCCATGCCCTCCTGGGTTTTAATTGCACCTTAGAACACACATGCATCAACACTACAATGAGCGGGTGGAGGGAGGTTTGGAGTCTTCTCCCACCCCCATTCTCTGCGGCCTGCTGGAGCGGGAGGGCTAGGTGGAGTTGGCCGTCCGACTGCGGTCTGGAGTGTGGGGCCTCCCTGCTGCTACGGAGTCGGGGTGGTCTGCCTCTCCCCACCGCAGGGAAAAGGGTAACACCACCTGGGTCTGGGTGCAGTTCCCCCCTCCAGGGGCAAGGGTACCTAGACCCGGTTTGTAGAGTACGCTTGGGGAGTGTGATCGTGTGTACAGCGTCTCTTTATGTCTGTCTCCACGTTGGTTGAGTGTGGAGTGAGTGCATATGAGAGCATGAGGGGGGGAATGGATGTTTGTGTCTGTGTGTGCCTGTATGTCTGTGTCTATATGTCAGGCTGGGTATCAGACGCCACCTCTCTGGGGTCACCTCAGGCCCTCCAAGGTTTGGAGGCCTATCTCCACCTACCACCACTTCCCCTGCCGGTGGCGGACTCCCTCAGGTGTCGGTGCGTTGGTGGTTCTTTGTGTCTGGGGGTGGGCGTCCAGGTACACACCGGCTCACTCCTTGGCGGCCACTTATCGGGGCCTGGAGCGCTCGGGCCCCTTCGGAGGTGGGGTGCCCCTTCGGGGGTGGGGTGCCCCCGGCCTCTCGGCCTGGGGCTCGGTCACTCAGGCACAGCTGGCGGCCGGCGGAGCTCATGGGCGCGTCACTGCAACTCCCCCTGGCTTCTGCTCCGCGGCTACTGAGTGAACCCTCATCTGGGACTCTCCTCAGGTCTTACTGGAACAGTGGCGCGGCTGCCCCTCTGTTGGTCTTCCATGGTCTCTTGTGTTCTGGGGGCCTCTGGATGTCTGGAGTTTTGATCTCCTCCATACCTGCTTCACACCCTGGAGGACGGGGCTGTGGCCCCCCCACACTCCCTAGCAGATCGTTACATGGAGAAACCTTTGGAATACAAGCGCGCTGATCCACACAGGTATGCACACGGGTGTTCACTGCTCGTAGACCCAAATTACACCTTTCTTGGCTGCTACTTCGAAGCACATCTGTCCTGCGTGCTGCACAACAACATTGAATATTTAGTATTTACTGCTGTTTACACTTAGCTAGATTAATGCGATGGTGTTGTGTTTAGTATGTTGCTTTGTTTTTTTTTTTGTCTTTTTTTGCTTGTTTTCTATTCTTCTCTCAACAGGTGATCCAGGAGATTTTTATTTTTTTTCTCCCCCCCTTTCTCACTGTCCCTCTCCCCTTCTGTTTTTCCTTTCCTTCCTCTTTCTTTCTCCCTTTCCTATCCCTCACTCATGTCTGTCCCGTCTGTAACATCTGAAAATAAAATATAATAAATAATAAAAACAAAGATCGACCAAATGGACCAATACGGCAATGCCACGATGATCCATTTGGCAAAGTAAATCCATTGGGTATCCTTGTTGGTCTTCAGACAACAATTCTGATGGCTAAAGAACCAAATGGGACAGGCAAAAAAAAAAAAGAACTTACAAACAAACAAAAGACATGTGTAACTTAGAAAAACTATTTAGACAAAAATCAGAATAAAAAACAACTGCACATATGTGAAGCCATGATCCCTTCACCAAAGAAAGATTTTCAGGCACTCCACATTCTCTGAGCAAGAAATAATGAATCACTCCTGAGACACCATTGTACTCTTCAAACCATGCTTTCTTTTTGAAACCATCTGTACAGCTGGGAACCATCCACAGTCTAGAAGAAGAGCTAATTTTCTCCTGCCTTCTCTTAATTATTCACAAAATGTGTGTTTGCAGTAGTAATGCATCTTTGGGACTGTGTTTGTGAAAGTGCTCTCCGCTGAGCCAAAATGGAGTTTTCAGGATGCCAGAGACAATTACCAGGCTTTAAATGGCCCGTCATTACAGTAGTTTTTATGTCGACATCGAGAAAGAAGGAACAAAAAACTTTTAACAATGAAAAAGAAACTATGTATAGCAATTTTGTGTGTTTGTTGTTGTAATATGGTGTCATATTTAGCTTTGACATAAAGATTACTAAGAAATACTGACTGACAGTTCTGTCCTCATGCAGTTTCTGTTTAGGCCTCTCTGCCTGAAGGCCTTGTAAAATGACTTTAGGCTTTAGAAGAACTGAAATCCAACTTTACTTGCTGCAGCTGTTCTTACAAAGTACATACTAAATAAAATGTACACGGTATTTACAGTGAATATGTCTGCACTTATACATATTCACTAATGTTTCATGTATAATTAGTGTGAATGTTTATCAGCATTCACAGTATTGTTCTTTTAATCTTTATTATTCCATTTTATATATTCCATACGTTTTCAGCATCTATCTTCTTCAACACCGTTCAACTTAGAAAACCCATTCAACCACCATTAGATTCCTCTTCTTTAGGACATTACTGCTTGTATTTTTCTCATTTTTAACATTTATAATTTTTAAATTATTCAACTTTATTCAACAAAAATTTTCCATGTAATTCAAAGGGAGGATCTTCAAATTCTCATTCACCTTACTCGTCTTTCAACTCTAACTACTTCCATACACATTCACATAGAGACACCATTAAAACTTTAAAACGAAGCCAAGACATTGAACTATTCAGCTTGTATTTATCTATTTATCATTTTATTTTAATGAAGTTTACTTTAAGTGTTCAGATTTGTACTCATTTTTATTTGACTACATTAAAGTAATCAAATAAAGACAGTTTTGATAGAGCTCCTGATGTCAGATGGTAGGTTGGGGTTGCCAGAGGTCGTGCGTTTTCTCAAGTCTATTTTCTGTGAGACAAATTCTAAAGGATCTTCTCGATGGCACAGCGGATGCTGGTCAGAAACACGTCATTTCCCTTCTTGTTGAAGTGAATTCCGTCCTGTCCGAATAGGGTTTCGTCATAATATTTCAGGGAGGGATGTTCAATGATGAAGCCTCCAAAGGAATGAACTGCCTTTCTCATGATTGAGTTTACAGTTTTTTCGCCCATGTCCATAATGTACTTTGGATTTCTGTACCTCCACACTTGGCGTTTGTTGATGCAGGAATATAGGATTGTCATGGAGGGGATCCTTGCATGCAGTTCAGTCAAGTCTTTAGTCATTGCAGAGGAAAGTTCCTGGGCGGATACGAGTCCCAAGTCGTTCCCGCCTGCATGAATGACCAAAATATCAGGTGGACTCTTTCTGGACATCAACTCTGCATCAAAACGAAGAAGGACGCCATCCCAGCGCATCCCTGTTTTTCCAAACCAATGAACATTGGCATCAAGTCCAAAGTTTTCTCCAAACACGTGGCGTGCTGCCCATTCTCCTCGCTTTATGTAACTTGAGCCGATGATCCATATGTTAGGTACCCTCTTCTGTGTCTTGCTCACTTCAGTGTGACTGCAGGGTTTCTCTTTTGAGAAACGCCGTTGCTTCTTTGCTGTGGAGAAGCTTCTTTTGTCATCAAGTCGATCCTCAACTTCAGATCGCTTTCTTTTTGATGCAAGTTTGTTGCTAGTTAAAGCAGATTGATCAACCAATGATAGTTTCATCACACTGGGTGGACTTTGCACTCCAGTGGAGAAACTGCTCCGTACTTGGCTTGTAGACACTGGCTGTTGGGTTGGATCATCTTTTAGGCTCAAAGCCTTCATCATTCTAATGATGGTCTTCATCGAAGATGAAGAGTATTTCTTTGATAACCCAAGCATGATATCACAGCAATGACTTCAGGGACTTTTAAAAACCTTTTGTCAAGACGTGTGAGAATTGCAACTATAAGCTCCGAACTGAAAAACAACAATGAAAAGAGTTGAGGTTACAACCTCTATTTAATGATCAGCTGATCGGCTTTTCTGTCGGGAGTCCGTCTCTCTTCTTTGTTTTTGGCCCACTTTGCACCAGAAAGAGGAAACCAGCGGCTGAACAACAGCAGCACGTTTAAGCTTGATAAACTGTTGTTAGAATTTATTTAATATTACTTTCTACACCAGGATCCTTTTCTACACAGCTGACGGCTGTAACTGTGCAGGGGCGGATCTAGCAAAGTTTAGCCAGGGGGGCCGATAGGGCATTAACAGGGAAAAGGGGGCACAAAGACATACTTTTCTTTCTTATTTTCATTTAAAATGTCTGACTGTTATTAAATAATTATCTGAATCTTACACCCAAAGTTTTAATCTGATGTAAAATGTATAGAAGTCCATTACTGTATATAGTAACTGTTAAGTCTAATATACCCTAGTAAGCTATAGTACTTTTTCCTTTGGGAAGGTAGCATCTGTGCAGTCTGCAATTCTGTTGAAGAAAGATGTTGAATCTATTTAATATTTCTTGAAAAATAATTGATTTCTGTGCATTTTTTTTTTCACACTGCATCAAATTAAGGTTGATTACGTCGATTAAGCATCATGAGGTGGAGCGTGAGGGGTGGTTCCCTATTTTTTATTTATTTATTTTTGTTGCTGGGAGTTGGAACCCTATTAGTTAGGTTGCTTAATATTTACGCAAAGTACTCTTTAAAATACCAGAATAGGGAGGATGGTGTAGGTTTAAGTTTATTAGATTGATCAGTATTGCTGAACTATGAAATATTTTTTTTTGCATACAGGTATAACAGAATAGCTTTAGTGTAGTTGTTGTTTTAAACTTGAGTATGAACTTATACAAAATGCAGCAAGATATTTTAAAAAAACAGTTTTGTTGATTAAAAAACACTGTTGCGACCCGTCTAGGGCCAGGCCATAACATGAGCGAGGCACTCGCTTCCCCCCCAAGACCCAAGCAGTCACATGAAACCAATCCGTTAGATATGAGGTGATTTATTTACAATGTGAATAAAGAGAACCAAAACGGGAGTGTCAACACTTCAGGGTGAGCCAAGGCCAAAACAATAAACAAAACAAACCTACACAAATCCCGCACCCCTGACCTTACCAAAACAAAGTCAAAAATAAAGACAGAGTCTGACCTCCTTAACTAACTCAAAACAGGAGAAAACGGGTGATCAAAAGAAATGGCAGCTCACCCCTACCCACTCCACTTCCACAACTTTCAAGCGTATACTGCAGCCAGCGGCTACCACAGGACTACTGCTGGGTGATGAGGAGAAACGCGAGGGCCTCTCCCGCTGTAGCACTCCAGCCTCCTTTTAATGGGCAGGTCCTCCAGCTGGATCCAATCACGCCGGGGCAGTATATCCACGCACCAATCGGAACAGGGCCCTGGCACAGCTAAATTAACATAGAAAAAACACAACACCTGCACAAACAAACACATGGACATACAAGTTCGTAACAACACTATATCGGATTCATATCGGTATCGGCAGATATCCAAATTTATGATATCGGTATCGGTATCGGACATAAAAAAGTGGTATCGTGCCATCTCTAGAAATAACCTGAATTTTTTGTATGTTTACTAGAATGGCAATTTACTGAAAACTTCATTAATGAATTAAGAAATTATTAGTGATTTTCCTGCAACTGTCACATATTGCAGAGCCATTAAGTGGACCTGACGGGAACACTCTCTCAGTTAGGAAAGGGAATCTGAGGCTACAATTCAAACAGGCTCCAAAATTCAGAAGGTAGAGTCAGAATGTGTAATAAACAACATGAAGTCATGGATTCAGCCTCCCTTGTAGCAACAATTCAGGCTGGTGGTAATAGTGTTTTTTGACACGCTTTGAGCCCTTTAGTACCAACTGAGCATAGTTTAAACATCGCAGCCTACCTGAGTATTGTTGCTGACCATGTCCATCCCTTTATGACCGCAGTGTAATGATGACTGCTTCCAACATCTTTAACTGGCTTTTTGAACACGACAATGACAATCCAACAGAGGACGTTTGGAGTGGTGGAATGAGAAATTCACATCATTGATGTGCAGCTAACAAATCTGCAGCAACTGTGCGATTCTATCAGGTCAATATGGAAGGCAAGGCAAGGCAAGTTTATTTATATAGCACAATTCAACAACAAGGTGATTCAAAGTGCTTTACAGAGACATTAAAGAACAAAAACAAATAAAAAGCATGATTTGAAATTGATTAAAAAAAACAAAAAAAAAACCCCCAGTAGATAAAATCAGAACAGTAGATAAAATCAGTAGTTAAAATGTAAGTTTTGAAATTTAAGCATAACAGTGTGGATTTGGTGCTTTATTCAAATGCAGCTGAGAATAGGTGAGTCTTCAACCTGGATTTAAATAAACTGAGTGTTTCAGCTGATCTGAGGCTTTCTGGGAGTTTGTTCCAGATATATGGAGCATAAAAGCTGAATGCAGCTTCTCCGTGTCTGGTTCTGACTCTGGTAACTGATAAAAAACCGGCTCCAGATGACCTGAGGGATCTGGAAGTTTCATACTGGGTCAGGAGGTCACTGATGTCAGCTCTGAATGGTTTAGGACCAAAATACATCAGTATTTATACATCTGGTATAAATACAGAGCCAGATGTAAATTACCCTAATTCGCCTTAAATGCCAGATCAAACAAATACGTTTTTAAACGTGATTTAAAAGACTGAATGGAATCTGACGCGCGAATATGAAGAGGGAGAGTATTCCATAGCCTGGGTGCAGCAACGGCAAAGGCACGGTCTCCTCTGGTCTTCAGCCGAGACCTAGGTTGCACCAAGAGCAGTTGGCCCGATGATCTTAGTGCTCTCTGAGGGCTGTACAGACAGAGGAGATCAGCTAAGTAGTCAGGTGCCATATTGTTCAAAATTTTATAAGTAAACAATAGAATTTTAAAATCAATTCGATATTTGATAGGAAGCCAGTGTAAATTTTTCAGAACAGGGGTGATAGAGTCAAACTTTCTAGTGCCGGTCAAGAGACGTGCTGCGGCATTCTGGACCAGCTGCAGACGCTGCAGAAGAGAAGATTGTAGACCCAAGTAGAGTGAGTTACAATAGTCCAGTCTTGACATAATGAAAGCATGAATGAGTTTCTCCATATCTTTGTGTGGTATGTAGGGTTTAGCCTTAGAGATTAGATGTCAACGCGAACTATCGCATGTCCGCCATTTCCTGTCCAAAACCGACGTCATTTTCACGGAAAATGTAGTTTTTTACTTGTAGGCCTTAAAAGCCTATACTGGTGTTTTTATAAGTCATGTTTGACTTTTCTGAATAGTTTCTGTGATGCTTAGAACTCGAATTGCACTGCTGGAAATAGTTTATTTTGATGCACATGCTGTTTTCTTTGCAAATTTGCATCATAGGATTGTCTTTTGTTTTTCCTGCAGTATATAAAAATTGCTGTATCTCCAAAATAAAACTATGAAGACACTCAAAATAAATTTCCTGTGGTGGGAAACTATTTTTTGCAACTTTTTTGTATTTAAAGTTTTGAGGGATAAGCCTCTTAAATTTCCCCAAGTAGAAATATATGTAAAAAACAAAACAAAAACGATTTTCAATTTTTTTGTAGTTTATTGCACTTTTTTGTAATTAATGTAATTACTATGGACTTAATGCATACATATTATTAAAATATGGGCTATAACAGTTGTATTGATGTATAACAACTTGAAATGCTCCCAAAAATGGCACTACAGCATGTAAAAAAAAAAAAAAAAGCTCTGGCGGACTTGGTTTTATGGTAGGTCTTAAAGGGTTAAATAAATATCGTCAAATAATCGAGATCTCAATTTCAGTGAAAATAATCGTGATTATCATTTTTGCCATAATCGAGCAGCCCTACAGTAACCTTTGAAATGCTTAGGCCCTTGGAGATCAGTAGGTCAAGAGTGTGTCCTCTATTATGTGTGGCCTCTGTTATATGCTGAGTCAGCCCAATGTTGCCCAGAGTGTTACTCAGGTCTTTAGTCCCTTTGTCCTGAGGGATGTCCACATGGATGTTAAAAACCCCAACAATAATTACACAGTCAAAATCAACACAGATCACAGACAGCAGTTCACTGAGATCATTAAAAAGTCTGTGCAGTATTTGGGAAACATGTAAACATTAAGAAACACAACTT
The DNA here is from genome assembly GCF_965226115.1 of Aulonocara stuartgranti. Lineage (NCBI taxonomy): Eukaryota > Metazoa > Chordata > Actinopteri > Cichliformes > Cichlidae > Aulonocara > Aulonocara stuartgranti. The sequence continues at coordinate 13,574,626 of NC_138946.1, forward strand.
TGGATGGGGCCTTCAGCTGTAAAGCCACATATTCAAAAGACTGAAAACTTCCAGGAGATGGCTGTTTACATTGAAATGATTCATTAAATAAGACAAAATTTGTGAGGAATGTTTTCAGCACCTTGTCGAATCTGCAACATGAACTGAATTAATGCAGTTCTGAAGACCAAAGGGAGTCCTAATAAGGTTTGTGGTGAGTGTATGTTGATGTGTAAATGCATTTGTCTCTTAAAATATGTTTAGCTTATGCATGCATTTGTCCTTGCTCTCAAAAAAAGATCTTTTTACATAAAGAATTAGGAGTTCCTGTGAGCATGTCGCTTAGAATACACAAATATGCAATATGCACACAGAAGTACATGCTTGTGCAGGAGTGCTTGTACACAAATTACACTTAGACTCATGAATACACAGGAGCATGCACTTAAGTACATGCACGCGCTCACATACACATCCATATTTCATCTTAGCCAGACTCGGCTGATCGGGCCTTGCAGTGTTTGCATTAGTTCATTGAGTTCTGAATCAACTGTTAGAAGAGTCCACAGTACAATGAGGGGTACAATTAGCCTAATGAAGTGCAGGAGCATATCACACTCAGTGCTGTGCTAACAGTTGCTCAGTGAATATTCATGTGCTGTTGGCTTTGCAGATGCATTAAAAGGCAGCACTGCGTTGCTGAATACAAATTGTTACATTTCCACCCGTCGCTTCTCTGGCACCTCACTGAAGATGACATCCTTATCAGCCTCACTGCTCCAAGGCCTTTTGGAGTGTATTGCTTACACAAGCTACACCTCTTATCCAGTAAAATCTGCTGCTGTCAGTGACTTAAAATAAAAATAATTTCTCATAAAATATGATATTTAAACATATTTTTTTAAAAAAAATTGTTATAGAAGTAGATGCATGAACTCAATTATGTATGAACATTTTCATTTAGACAAGAAAAGAAATGACATTCTCAATAAATAGAGTTAGAAGTTACACAGTGACTTTAACTTTGCACCACCCCCCCCCCTCCCAAAAAAAAAAAAAAAAAAAAATCCAACAATGACAATTTTGTGGCTTCTTTGATTTCCTTTTGTTTTTAATTCTGAGTAATGAAAATCTTCCCATGAAGGCACTGCACATGCTAACCAAGTTAACTGCAGGAAGGAAATGGAAAACAAATTCCAGGTTCCAATGTGGCTTTTTTTAAAAGAAAAAGTTGAAATGCTGACTTTTGTTTTCCAAGGCTGCATGAATGCCACATGCATCCTGATTTACAGCAATTCAGCCTGCAAGCGACCCGCAATATTATCACAATCTTTCTGAAACAATGAGCTTTAAGTGGTTTCCCCATAATAGTTTCTTCCCCTTCTTTCGTAATCTCAGAAGCTTTTATCGCTCTATGTATTTCTCTCAAGCTCTGTGTAAAATGGGGTGTTTTCTTGGGGACAGTTTCAATATTATCTGCAGCTCACTGGTCAGCCAGGCATGCTTGCTGGGTAGGACAGACTGTGTCCCAGGCCAGCCAGATGGAGGTGAGATTATCCAACATTAGATGACATAATGGTGGGCCTTATTCCTCAGAGACAAACAGAATGATAAGCTACTCCTAAAACAGCATGAAGGTGAAGATGAATTTTAGAATTAGTAATATTTTACTAGCTGTGCAAGTACTGGCACAACAGAAGCAGCAAAAGTGGCACTATATATCTATTCCAGTGAATACAAAGATTAATATTACTTTGCGCCCATGTCGTAAAATAAAATGGTTTTGATTTCAAACAATTATTTATTTATTCATAAGAACTTTACGTGGGTGAAAAAGATTTGGATTTCGATATATTCTCCTACTTGAGGCACTTAAGTAATTACAAAAGAAACAAACCGAAAGTTTAAAAGCCAATCACAAAAACGAAAAATGAACAAAAAAAAGGTCAGAGTACAGAGTAAAATGGGATGGGTGTGTTTGGCTACCGGATGATCTTGGGCTAGAGTGAGACATAAATTTTATGACTAAATGTGAAAAGAAGCGACAATACAGTCATTGCTCCAGGGGATATATACTTCATATTGTAACCAGTGAATACATGAAAAACACAAAATCCAGTGAGTCATACGGACAGTAACTCAACACTGTCACCTGGAGGCGCCTGAGTGTAAATATTCAGGAGGCGATGAAAAATTCAAATTCAAATTCAAATTTTATTTGTCACACACACAACCATACACAGTATGACATGGGGGTGAAATGCTTGTAGCTGTACAATGCCCGACCATTAAATGACAGAAGAAAAGTTTTACAATATTTACAATTTACTACAAAAATTTACAAATTAACTTAGGAATTTACAGTAAAGAATGTGCAAATAGCAGAAGAGATTATAAAGATAAGGATTATAAATTATAGGAATTATAGGATTATAGGAAATGTGTGGTGGTGCGTGTGGTGACGTGTGTGAGAGTCCAGTCTTATAGTGACGTGTTTGGGAGAGTCCAGTCCAGTCCAGAAAAAGGGAAAAGCTGGATTCTCTTTTAAACAGTACTTGATCTTGTTGACAATTCTTAACTATTAGACTTTAGGAATCTCAACTTTGTGGTGTTTAAATATTTTTTGCCTCTGTTGGATACACACTTAATTTTTTATTTATTTTTTTACATTTTGGGGGTTTTCCAGAGGAATTTCGATGTTCCAGAGTGTTGCAATTCTGCAATTGGGAAACTGTAGAGAAATGTATTTAGAAGAGTGACTATTGCCTCTCAGTGAATTCTGTATCCATCTGTGAACTGATGTTCAAAAACAGAGACAAAACAGTTAAATTGTGACTAAAATGATTTTGAGGAACTACTTTACAAATAGGAAATGAGACGTATCAACTTCCTTTCCTTAACATTACCACAGGACTGCCACGGGAGCAGAGTATTCCCACAGCAACTACTGACAGAAAGAAGGAAAAAAAAAAAACTAAGCCCAAGAGGAAAATGTAACAGTGAACCTCTGAGTGAATGGAGATGCAAGGCACTGAAATCTATGAGCTCTGGAAACCGCCTGAAAGCAAATACTGTACGTTAGAATGTTTGAATGTCAACATCCTGTTCGCTTCTATCGTACAGAGAAGGCTTCATTGATCCCCAGAGCTGAGGTGATGCATAACTGCATAATAATTTGGAGCACCCGAGACACTCAATGCGGTGAACACGAGTTAAAAATTCCTGAAATGACTCTTTTATTAATCGAGAAACTGAGAACATCTGCATCAAAGTGCAACATTACAGTCTTCCATCCATTAATAGCTTTGACACGTTATGAAAGTACAGGTTGAAATTGACACTCAAATTAAGACCACACATACACAGAATGTCTATATGAAGGGGCCTTTGATCAGACTTCTCCCACTAGGTCTTCTTGAAATGCTAAGTTTGTTTTGGTGTTAAGTTTGTTGGAATAGAAAAAAAAGGGGTCCTTTTTAAATTGTTGAATTATTCATCTATCTAAAGTGGGTTATTATCCATTTAAGGATGCTCTTTGTATGCGTGTGTATAAAACAAAGAAAAGCTAAAAGAGTGAAGAAAAGAACAGGTTTGAACCCATTATTTCAATAGGAAGCTGCAGGTTCTTGCATTTGCAGACATGTGGCATTGTTTCAGAACAAATTGGATTTCAGTGTAATCTTTCTAATGTCCTCCACACACCACATAGCAGATGGGCTACACCTGAAGCTGAGGGTCTGTAGTTGTAGGCTGACAGTGCCCTCACTTGGCCAAGCTTTAGCACTGTAGGAGAATGTTGAATGTTTCTTTCTCTGCCAGCCAACAAACAACAGTGGGTCCGTGGCCCAAATAAAATGTTTTTTTAAGTCTTCATAGAGGTCGTAGAATTTCTTAGGGTGACCACCGAAACATTTACCCACACAGCAGGTAACCTTCAAAAACAACTTTAATGTGCATAAGAAGACATGAACAACAGATGACACATCAAAGCATTAAGTGAATCGTCTCTAAAAATAAAGATTTAAGAGATGAAAAGGGATACATACAAGAACGAAAACCTATAGAGACACTTCTGTACCTAGACATACAGCATCTCTACCAATATTAATTCTGAGCATTTGATCAAACTGGTTTGGTTTGGGAGCAGTGTTTTTGTGCAAACTGTTGTTGTCTTCCTGAAAAGGCATCAGAACTCAAAGGAATCTCCAAAGAATATAATAAAATACATTAGATGTAGCAGAGCAGCTGTCTTTCTGTTCAAAAACTGACACACTTGATAAAGTTTGTGGTTCTTCGGTTGCGAAGAAAATGCGATGTTGCGGAGGAGACGACCCCTTCGCTGTTAATGTAGTCCTGTGCAGAATGAAAGTGGGTGTTTCCCTTAGTCTTGTTGTTGCTAAATATATGGGAGGCAGAAAACGCTCATAAAAGCTTTTACAAAAATCAGGACAAATGGGATTTTAGCTGAATTCAGATTAGGTTGCAGGGTTCATTTTTATTCTTGAAAACTGCAGTTTTTTTCCCACCTGTGTCCAAAACACTTTGTTCCCTTAATGTCCTTAAAAATCACAGGACTGTATAAGACCATTTAAGGCTCAACTCGGTCCACAGAAAATCCCCCCTCCCAGCACGCTTGTTGACAGTCTTCTCCTGTAAGACGCATATCAGGGGAGGAAGGCGACGAGGAGTCATGTGTGACACCATATAGTCCAGCTTGCAAATGGTCAAGTTGTAATGTGGGGAAAGGTGGAGGCCAATAAAAGAAGACAGAAAAAAAATCCTGGTACCAATTTAGGCAGGAGCGCCCACTTTTCTGTAGTAACAGCATTATTAGCCAATAATTTCACTAATTACACTTACGCCAATTAGGCCGACATTACAGAAACTGGGGAAGTTATTTGAAACTGTTGATGAATTGCGGTTTTTAGAAGACGGAGATGAGTGCGAAAACCCCATAAAGCAGAGCGCATGGGTAAGCAACCAACAGCTGCTGCCCATCCATGGCCAACGCTGAGATGAAGATCTTCGAGGCTGAGAAACTGCACCAGCTAATAATTGTTGCTGTTAGTATAATTCCCATCATGCCTCTAGAGAGGACACAAAAATAAGCAGAAAGTTAGACTTACTACTAATAACTGATGTTATTTACGGGCTGTACTACAATAATACGACAAAACTCTTTATTTTAAACTAGTAGATTGTATATTAATCTAGTAAATAAATACTATATCTTTTTAAAAGTCCTTTTGCCAGATTTGCAGGCTACATTAACAATCATAAACCTTTTTGTTTTCCTGTATACTCACTGTAAAGAGAAGAGAACTCCAAAACTTGAGAGAATGATCATGGGGAGGAGGCAGTATCCCAGCACGCTGGCCACGCAGCCAAACGACACGCCTGTCATACTCATGAGGTTGAGTAGGCAGTACATGCCAAGGCAGCCAATTGCACTGATGCCATACACATAACCAAACTGGATTTTACCTGACTGTAAACAGAGAGGAGGGGGAAAAAAAAGATCCACACAATTAGATATGGACTACACCCACCAACAGTTCACACATTGAGTTTGTACAGTTATATGCTCTGTGCTTTTGTTTTTTAACAGTAATTTAATTGCCAGAACACACAAAAATAATTTGACTACACAGCAGTTGTGTGCCGTTTCAACTATAGCTGATAAATAAAAAGCCATTTGCATGACTCAGATTTGATTGGAAGCAGCCATTTACACTGAGATCTAACTCAATGATCACACTAGGAGATTGTGATCACAAGATTATAATGAGACTCAAACTAAAAAAAGTAAAACAAAAACAAAATTACTGTGGATATCAAAGCTATGAATTTGGTACAGTCTAATGAAGCAGAAGCTCATGATGAAGGCCTTGTGCATAAGTCTCATAAAAAAAGATGGTGCATGGTAAACAAAGATTCATAGTTTTCTCATAACTTGAGCACGTTCAACTGAACAAAACCAGAACACTTACTTTACTGATAATTTCATTACTGATAGTGCTAACAGTTTGTAATGTAAAAGACTACACAGCCTCTGACACATCGATACCAATCTACCCAAATTATAATTAAGACTTGGCACTTTTATTAATGTAGTAGCCAATATTTTCTTATTTTTAAGTACTATTACTCGTCTTTACCAGTTTATCTTCTTTTTATTTTTCACCTAAAAATCAACCAAATGATTTACCAGAAGAAGTGTTGCTCCAAAGGCCAAACAGAACACCATAGGCCCGGCCAAGTCTGTCTCGTTCATGATGCTGCCATCTGCTACTTTCATTGGATGGAGAACCGTCAGAGTCTTCTGCCAGATGTGGTCAAAATTGATTCCTAATTCTAAGAGAAGAAGAGATGAGACATTTCAGATATTTATACTATACTATTTTCTATAAAAACACCAGGCCCTATTGGTTCCAAACACATCTGTCCTCCACAAATACTCAACCGGGGATTTCTTCGATGAAATGCTTTCAGGTGTGTCTTCACACCTGAAATCTGAATCGTAATTGTAGATTTTCCAACTAAATAATGGCTCAGTCTTAAAACGAAACTCACAATGAAACATTACCAGTTCAGTATTATTTTTTTTCTACCCTGAATTCTGATCATATTACAGAAGAGTACAGAGAAGATATGATGAATCCAGTTTTAACTGCAGGACAAAGTCAAGTCAAGTAGTGCCAATAGTCGACGTTCAGGATCGATGGTGGTCAGAGTAATCATCAGTCATCAGAGTAAATTGTATTAGACTGAATCTGCCTTTTTATAGTTTTGTGTAAGCATCTCCACATATAAGCAACACTGCAATATAAATGCATCTGGGTGGGCAAGTGCACATATTGTGCGTTTGTGGAGCAGCTACACATAAACAAATTATCATCATTGTCAAATGACAGATAACGGAAGTATATTTCTGAATGCAGAGATGCAAGTTCAGGTCTTTAACCCGGATTTTGATAAACTAACACCAAAAATTTCAACTGACACCGGTCAAACACAATGTGCTGATTTCCCAGAGTACAGATTTATATACTTATACTTGTTTTGGGGATAAGGTATTGTAAGACTACAGACAATACTGGAACCAAATATCTACAAACACTACAGTCAGAAACACTTAAAAATAAATAAATAAATGTCTGCAGTCTTTCTCAAGCATGTAAGTAGACGCAAAATAAAACAATAGGTCTGCCAAGAACAGTCAGAAAAATCAAGCCTGCCAGTTACGCAGACACTTGGCCGAACTCCATCATTTGATCCATCAATGCTTTTATTCTATCAAATCGTTTTGTAGTCATGAAATTCTCTGAGTCTGGAAGCAACTGCAACAGGCGAGTGAAACTCTAATTTCATGCTTTGAGAGACAGTTTCTCTGCTGAATATCAGAGATGATACTGAAGGCTGATTTCAACAATGCTAAACTTTTGCATGTTGGGACTTCAACTGGAGCTCCTCCTACACTGCCTTGAAATCATATCAAAGACTGACAAACAGTACTTGCAGTAGCTGATTTAATTCAACAAAGCCATTCAATTTATAGTATTATGAAACAAGAAGTAAAATGATTTTTCTCAGCAAATGATAACAACCATACTAGTCAGCTTTCTTGCTTAAAAAGAAAGAATAACTGGAAGAACTATTGAGATACATTTCACAGAATGTAATCGAGATAATTTAATGGATTACTCTTTTGCTCTGGTTTTCTATAGTATTGAGACTGGAATGAAATATTTTTGCTCAATCTTGCTGATAGACAGACAGACAGACATAACACATCGGCATGTAGTCTTGGTGCTTGACATACCTTCTAGCAGCGGTGGCTCGTCATCAAAACTGTTACTGTACATGGACTGTGATGCTGATGGTGTGTAGGTCTGTGTGGGCTGGAAGATTTGTCCGGTGTATGGTTGCTGGGGCTGCATTACTCCTGGGGATGAGTAGCCCATGGGCTGGGAGTAGTCATATTGACCATATGGCCTGGGAAATACACAATAATAAGTAACTGGAAACTTAATTAAAAAAAAAAAAAAAGCTTTAGAAACGTCTCTTTTGTATTTACTCAGGTAATCTTTGTCTAATATTAAAATGTGTTTGATGATTTGTGTGACAAATATGCAAAAACTAGGAAATCAGGAAGGCGAAAAATACTTTTACATGGCACTACATGTCAAATACACAAGTTTCCAAAAGATCTGGAGATTAGTTTTGAGCACCTGAAATGGCCCAGTAATAGTGTACCAGCAGCTGAGAAATTATCAATTAAAAATGGCTTCATACACTTACTTATTATAGGGGTTGTCAGTGTTGCTGTAGCCATAGCCGGCTTGGCTTTGGTCATCTACACTGTAGCTGGACTGGTAAAAGTCTGTGTTAAAGTTGTCAAAACCCGACATCTCTTACTCTGAAAGTAAAAGAAAACACAGTCGATCAGCGTGAAAAGTTATTTTAATGCGTCTGCTCTATATACAGATAAAACACTCTTACACTGCACAGCATAGACTCGCTTAACAATGCCAGCTTCCTTCGTAAGCTATCAATATCAATTAGAAATACTCAGTGTTGTTATCCGAAATGTCAACCTTTGCATTTAGTTGCGTTTAATCTTTTTGTGTTAATTACCTGACACCTTTAAACACGTCATCGTACACAAATGCGCAGCGACCAAATTTCAAGCCTAAATGCACAAACAACGCCACGTGACAGTAGTAGTCATATTTAAAAAACAAACAAACAAACAAAATTTTTACCTTCCATTTGTTTGTTAACAATAAGATATAACAATAAGCCTCACAACAATTAACGCTAGTTGGGTCCCTAAACGCATCAGTGCTAAAGCGGCTAACAAAACAAACCAATTCCGTAAGCTGTATGCTTCAAGCATTTTCTTGGCTTATTGTTAGTAACTGTTCCATCTATAAAATGGTTCAACAGCTACGACCACGGACACGTAGATGAATAACTGGTGCTTTCGGTACACACTGAGCTACTAATCTTTGGGAGGCTAACGTACCGTTAACTCTGCAGCTAATTGGCTAGCTAATGCTAGCCATAATAGCCGACACAGACCTAACTTACACAAAATATCAGCGACGGCTTACTACTCAATCCAACATTTCAAACTTAATCACTATTCTCACGCTATGAAACACCACGGTCATGCAAACTCTTACCTGTGCTGTGTGATAACTCTGCCCAGAGCCCTGCCAACTTCGCTGCGGCTGCTACGTGTCAGGAGAAAGGTAAATCTTCCGGGACCAGCCGTCGCTAACAGGAAATTGTTGGGACCACTGACAAATTCCTGCTCGCAGAATATCTGGCGCATCCTGCCGGCGATTGATGGTACTACACGTCCATAAAAATCACTTGCTACCAAAAGGAAGAAAAAAAACAAACAAAACAGAAGACCAAGGAATACATATTTTGACTTTGTATACACTTCAGTCACTTCTCGGTTTACACACCTCGCAAATAAAGGCAATTACTGTTAGTTTCTGTGTTTTCTGGGCTGCGGTGACTTTTTTCTCAGGGATTAAAGAGGCTTATACACAATGATTTTGTTGCTGTATTGATATGAGCATTTACATATGCACCATATCCAAAGATCAAGTGTGTAGTAGTGGCTATCTGATAAATTCAGTCAGTTTGAAATGTCAAACAACATAAAATCATGCAATTTTCCCTCTTAGTAAATTATTATTATCATTATCAATTTATTTTTAAATAATATACACACACACCCAGCACGCCCCTGCGGGCGGTTTATCCTTCAAGCTCGGGTCCTCTACCAGAGGCCTGGGAGCTTGAGGGTCCTGCGCAGTATCTTAGCTGTTCCCAGGACTGCGCTCTTCTGGACAGAGATCTCCGATGTTATTCCCGGGATCTGCTGGAGCCACTTGCCTAGCTTGGGAGTCACCGCACCCAGTGCTCCGATTACCACGGGGACCACCGTTACCTTCACCCTCCACATCCTCTCGAGCTCTTCTCTGAGCCCTTGGTATTTCTCCAGCTTCTCGTGTTCCTTCTTCCTGATATTGCTGTCATTCGGAACCGCTACATCGATCACTACGGCCGTCTTCTTCTGTTTGTCTACCACCACTATGTCCGGTTGGTTAGCCACCACCATTTTGTCCGTCTGTATCTGGAAGTCCCACAGGATCTTAGCTCGGTCATTCTCCACCACCCTTGGGGGCATCTCCCATTTTGACCTCGGGACTTCCAGGTTATACTTGGCACAGATGTTCCTGTACACTATGCCGGCCACTTGGTTATGGCGTTCCATGTATGCCTTGCCTGCTAGCATCTTGCACCCTGCTGTTATGTGCTGAATTGTCTCTGGGGCATCTTTACACAGCCTGCACCTGGGGTCTTGCCTGGTGTGATAGACCCCAGCCTCTATGGATCTTGTATTCAGAGCTTGTTCTTGTGCTGCCATGATTAGTGCCTCTGTGCTGTCTTTCAGTCCAGCTTTGTCCAGCCACTGGTAGGATTTCTGGATATCAGCCACCTCCTCTATCTGCCGGTGGTACATACCGTGCAGGGGCCTGTCCTTCCATGATGGTCTTGGGTTTCTGCTGCCTGAGGTATTCACTGAACACTCGGTCAGTTGGGGCCATCTTCCCAATGTATTCTTGGATGTTCGTTGTCTCATCCTGGACTGTGGTGCTGACACTCACCAGTCCCCGGCCCCCTTCCTTCCGCTTAGCGTACAGCCTCAGGGTGCTGGACTTGGGGTGAAACCCTCCATGCATGGTAAGGAGCTTTCTTGTCTTTATGTCAGTGGCTTCTATCTCCTCCTTTGGCCAGCCTATTACCCCAGCAGGGTACCTGATCACGGGCAGGGCGTACGTGTTGATGGCCCGGATCTTGTTCTTACCATTCAGCTGACTCCTCAGGACTTGCCTGACCCTCTGCAGGTACTTGGTGGTTGCAGCTTTTCTAGCGGCCTCTACGTGGTTCCCATTCACCTGCGGGATCCCCAGGTACTTGTATCTGTCCTCTATGTCTGCAATGTTGCCTTCTGGTAGTTCAATCCCCTCAGTTCTGACTACCTTCCCTCTCTTTGTTACCATCCGACTACACTTCTCCAGTCCGAACGACATTCCAATGTCATTGCTGTATAGCCTGGTAGTTTGGATCAGTGAATCGATGTCTCGTTCACTCTTGGCATACAGCTTGATGTCATCCATGTACAGGAGGTGGCTGACAACTGCTCCGTTCCGTAGTCGGTATCCGTAGCCAGTCTTGTTAATGATTTCACTGAGGGGGTTCAGGCCTATGCAGAACAGCAGTGGGGACAGAGCATCTCCTTGGTAGATTCCTCACTTGATGGTGACTTGTGCTATGGGCTTGGAGTTGGCCTCTAGTGTTGTATGCCACATCCCCATTGAGTTCCTGATGAAGGCTCTTAGGGTCCCATTGATCTTGTACAATTCTAAGCATTCCAGTATCCAGCTGTGGGGCATTGAGTCATAGACCTTCTTGTAATCAATCCAGGCAGTGCACAGGTTGGTCAGTCTGGTCTTGCAGTCTCGGCTGACTGTTCTGTCTACCAGTAGCTGGTGTTTTGCGCCTCTGGTATTCTTGCCAATTCCTTTCTGTGTCCCGCTCATGTATTGACCCATGTGCCTGTTCATCTTAACCGATATGATGCCTGACAGGAGCTTCCATGTAGTACTGAGGCAGGTTATTGGTCGGTAGTTGGAGGGGACCGGTCCCTTCTTGGGGTCCTTGGGGATCAGGACCGTCCGGCCTTCAGTTAGCCATTCCGGGTGTCTCTCGTTAACTAGCAGCTGGTTCATTTGTGCTGCCAGACGCTCGTGGAGTGCAGTCAGCTTCTTCAGCCAGTAGGCGTGAACCATGTCGGGCCCTGGTGCTGTCCAACTCTTCATACTGGAGACCCTTTCTTGGATATCTGCCACTGTGATGGTTACTGGACCCTGTTCAGGGAGGTTGCTGTGGTCTGCCCTCAGATCCACTAGCCACTGAGCATTGCCGTTATGGGTTGTGTCCTTCTCCCATATGCTCTTCCAGTATTGCTCCGTCTCCAGCCTTGGTGGTGCTGTTCTCTTATTGTTCCCTTGCCACTGAGAGTACACCTTTGCTGGTTCTGTGGAGAACAGCTGGTTTATTCTCCTGCCTTCTATCTCTCTGGTGTACCTCCTCAAGCGGCTGGCCAAGGCTGTGAGTCTTTGCTTGGCAGTTTCCAAGGCCTCAGGTATGGACAGCTTGCTGTATTTCTTAGGCACCTTATTTGTCGCACCTTGCTGCAACTCCGTTAGTTGGCTAACTTCCCTCCGTGCTACTTTGATCTTGCCCTCTAGCCTCCTTCTCCATGGAGGGTTCAACTTGTAGCCAAGCATCTCACTGATCACTGCTGCCGTATTGTAGATCAGCTTGTTAGTGTCGGTAATCGTGGTTGTAGGTATTGCCCGCAGTGCTGCATTAACATCATCTAGCAGACCTTCTGAGGGTACTTCACGTAATCTTGGTAACCGGCTACGGGGGATCCAGGTTTCAAGCTTGGCCATGATCCTATTTTTCAGGTCAGTTCCTCTCGCACTCAACGGTCCTTCTCCTATCGCACTTGGGGCTATGTACCCAATCTCGGGTGGGGGTGATGATATCGCCCCCCTGACCTGGCGTCCTGACTATATATATATATATATATATATATATATATATATATATATATATATATATATATATATATATATATATATACTGAAACATGATGGTGCAAATATCATGGGAACAAGCTGATGAATTGTGTTTCCATAGTGACCCATACAAAATGGAAGATGAGCTGCAGGAAAGAATTAGAAGTGTGCACAGAAATAGAGCAGGAACACATTTTTATAATGTAAAATGATAAATTCCTTGTATAGCTTTGCTTAACAAAGTCTCACAAACAACGAATTTTACTTCTTATGAATTCAAGTGTTGCTTATTGTACTTACATCTGGTATGTAACCCTATTAGGTTCTGACTCATATCCTGAGTAAATGATTCTCTAGTGATACCAAATAGAGACAGGAAGTGTGAGATAATTTAAGAGGACAAGCACTGAGCTCATGGTAAGAACAAAGGTAGCAGGTTTTGTTGAGAAACAGATCAATCAGTATGCTTATGCAGGAGGACTGCACCGCTATAGAAATACTCCGGCGAACCCATCCTCTTTGATGATGACGGCAGATAATGGAAAGTAATGTGCTGATGACCTCTGCCGAGAGGAAATAGAGAAGGGAGGAAATGGGAACTGAGTGAACATTGCAGATGCACATGGGTTTGACATGTGGGACATGGAAACACACAAATGTAGAAATGTAAGAAGAAAAACACATTATTGGTGCCTATACATTCCAGTGCTCTCTATCTTTAGAGTGGTCAAGACCAGTATAGTGAATTAATACAACAGAAAAAGCCAACAGGAACAATAAAACTGATATGAATTCAGATGACTGTTATTAAACAGTCTCCTTCCATTACTACTATCTTGATCTCTTACCCAGGGCTTATTAAAACTGGATTATTTCTGCTTCACTGACACAAAAAACACTCCTGGCAATCATAATAGGAAATATGTGAATTTTTTGACATAAATTAACTGGTGCAGTGTGAAAGGCAGCTGAATTACACCTGGCTCCCTACCTAGCCTAGAGTTACATTCTTCTTTACAGAATGATGAATGATAAAAATGCTACAGAAGTGCATGAACCAGAGATTTATCATTATTCACGGCAGACATAGCAAGTCCCCTCTGTCTTTAGGCAATAATATACAGAAAAGCCTTTTTTGGTCAATATTGTAACAAAACTGTTGTCTAGCCAAGGTTGTGCGGAAGAAATCTACTGATCTGGTACCATCTGTCACATTTTATCTCCCTGGTAAAAACAATGCTCAGATCCCAGCATTTGCCATACCTCCACGATACAATGAAACACATCCCAAAGGTGCTCTATTGGACTGAGATCTGCTGACAGTGGAAGTTATTAGAGTACAGTAAACTCACTGTCATGCTAAAATCATTTCCTTTTTTTCTGTTTTTTAGCTTTGTGAAGTGGCATGGTTATTCTGCTTGAAGCAGCCATCAGGAGATGGGTACACTGCTGCATGTTGTCAGCAACAATGCTCATTTAGGCTTTGGTGTTTAAACAATAATTAGTTGGTGTGAAGGGGTCTAAAATGAGCAAAAAAGTATCCGCCACACCACTATACCACCAGCAGGAACTGCTAACACAAGCCAGTATGAAGTCATGCTTTCATACTGTTTACACTAAATTCTGATCCTAAAATTAGCTCAAATCAAGACTCATCAGACCCGGCAACAAATATTCAGTCTTCAGTCGTTAAATACTCGTGTGCGTTGCTGACAGGAGTGGCACCCAGTGTGGTCTTCTGCTGTGGTAGTCCATCTGCTTCAGGGTTTAATGTCTTACATATTCAGAAATGCTTTTTTGCACACCTTGTTTGCAACGAGCGGTTATTTGAGTTACTGTCATCATCCTCTCAGCTTGAAGGAATTTTCATTCAGAGAGCTGCTGTTCACTCAATATTTTCTCTTTTTCAGACCATTCTCTGTAAACCCTAGAGATGGTGGCGTTGGAAAAAAATCCCAGCAGTTTCCGAAATACTAAATCCCTCCCCCTCTGGTACTAACAACCCTGCCACGTTTAAAGTTTTAACATCACCTAAATAACCTTTTCTTCCCTATTCTGATGTTCGATTTGAACTCAGAGGGCGATCTTGATCATATATACATGGATAAATACATTGAATTGCTGCCACCAATCAACCTTTGCTTGCTGATTAAACATTTGTGTTGAACAAACGTACCTAACAGAGTCACTGGTCAGTGTATGTTTTCATCACTTGCTTCAAGATTGCTCCAGGATGAATCTATTACAGGCTATTTTTGTGCAAGAAACAGGTCAACTCCTTTCCCAAAAAACAATCAACCAAAGTGCATAAAAAACAGCAACAAAAGAATTTCATTAAAAACCCTTCTCATGCTGTGCAGCCCTGGCATGGATCATTTCTCTGTCTTATGAAGAACAAAATCAATTTGATGCAGGGAACATGAATTCTTACAGCAAACACCCATGACTAATCATAAGCAGAAATGAGTTGCTTCCCCTTCATTGCCTCTCATCTTTCTTTAGACTTTTAATCATCTTTAAACTTGAGGAACATGCCTTTCTTTTTAATCCACTTAATTAAAGAAAATTGAAAAGTGCCAGAGAGGGTAATTGAATTTAGGGTACTGTATTGCCATATGCTGTCATAATTGCCCTCTTATAAAAAGTCTCTCTTGTAATCCTGCTGTCACTGCCTGCCTGGATGAGTGGATTAAAACCATTGAATTTCCTCTACTGAAGCAAACCTTCGTCTTCAACCACCTACTACACCCCCGATTAAGATTTCACCTGCATCAAGCAAGGAAAAACTTATAAATCTTATAATATGTTCCCCTGAAAGAAAACTATGCAGATGGTAGGTATTTTTCCTATTCAGTAATGCATACTGAACATTTTAACGAGCACAGAACTAATCCTGTCTCCTAAAATTAATTTCCATTACAGCTAAACTGCATTCTCAGTTACATTTTAACGCAAATGACGGGGCTTCACAAAGCACACAGAGCTCTAAAGAAATGAATCTTGAGAATATTTACAAGGTTAACTTCAGTTAATTCATCGAATTCATTTCCTCCCGCCCTATATGACTGCTGCACAGATCATAAATTAGTAGGCATCTGGTTCGCTGGAGCAGCTTTCTCCATTCTATGAGTTAGCTACACAAGCACTAAAATGACAATAGAAGACTTGAAGAGTTTGAGAAGTTTATTCCGAAATGAGATTTTTACCCTCTTGAGGTTTTTAAAAAAGAGAGTTAGTCAGCACGAATTATCTTCAATATAATATGTAATAATATGATGTCTTCTGTGATATACCAATGAAGTATGAGGTTAGCTCTCAATGCTTTCTTGATCTGTATTACACAAATGCAAGGTAGCTATGGTTCAATGTAAACCTTTGTTTGCAAAATGAGAGATAAGAATTGAAGCATTTTAATGTGTAGTGTGGACTTTTGCCAGCTTTTTTCCTTCCTGTCTCTGGTTGGCATACAGGGACAGCACCATTCGACCCACGAGTGTTCTACCTGTCAAAACAGATTTAGGAGCTTCTAAAATAAACCTCATATTATGAATAGCTGCATGGCTTTGGTTCTCCTTCTTATTTCTATGCTTCCCTCACAGACATCCTTCCAAGTTTTACTTGGAGTAAGTTTTACTTAGCATGATGATTCCATTCACTTTGAGATATGATGAACATATATTATTTTTAGCCCAGTGAGCTGATGCTGAGATGCATGTGTTTCTTTTTATATGAATGCAGCTTAAAGGAGAGACGTCGGTATTTGAATGTTGTTCACTGTCTTGCCCTTTATTGCCATGAATTCCCAGTTACCACAGTTACTCACATGGGATTTGGTAATGAAGTTTATGGTGAAAAGTTTATGACCAGTGGCTTTGGATCTGGAGATAGTAGGTCATCTATTAATTGGAAGGTCAGTGGTCAATTCCTCGGCTCCTCTGGCCTACATTTCAAAGTCTCCTTTGTCGAGATACTGAATCCCAAGTCAATAATCAGTATATCTGGGATATATTTGCAAATGTGTGAATGTTATTTGTTGCTTAAAAGTGCTTAAAAGCACTTCAAGTGCTCAGTATGAATAGTAGTAAAGTACAAGTACCACTTCATATACCATGATAGCTAACCTTTCAGACCTTTCTTTCCTTCAAACGCATCAGTGTCATTTAGGAGAAATAACAGCTACATGTCTCTTTCATTACATGCATCACAGTATTATAATTACTGCCAATGGAATAATAAATATGTGTCCCATAATGAGAGATTTCTCTCTGTGTGACTGTTGACTTTCAGCAGGAGGAGAGATAAAAACACTGGCTCATTCTGAGGGACGGACACAAAAACCTGAGCCTTACTATTTTTGTCTTCAATGCTAATAAGCACCAACTGGACTGGTAATATCTTAATGAGATTTCACATCATTAATGAAAAAAAAAAACAAAGTATGAAAGCCAGAATTATAAGCCAGAAACAATCAGCGTGGTCTGTGCTTTAACAGCAGAACGAGATAAGAACATGAAATTAATAAAGTTGTACTGCAACTCCTGACTTCCACAGAGAGTGAACTGCATTGTAAACTGCGTCTAAAGCTGCAATCGTTCCCAAGATTTGTAATTCTTGTTGACTTGTTCTGTGTGTGGGGTGACTCCCCACTGGATGTTCTGTCTTTCTGAGGAAATTATTGATGGCAGAAGCGAACTGAGACCCACATCTTCTACTAACTGTCACCTTCATTTTCTCACACACAGAAATGATTCATTTTCACTGTGTCTGCTGAGGGCTTCATACACTACTTGAATGCTTCTTCGCCCATTCTACTGTAATATTGAACTGCATCCAAGTTACATAGTGCTGGATTGGATATAAAGACAAATGAAACACATTTAAAGCATCAAAGCATGAACAGCTGAAGAGCAAAATTGGATGCTATACCTTTAAAGGGGTTTTACAGTTCAAAGGACTTGTGGAGATTTGGCCCTATCAAGAGATTTGTCACACACTGAGGACCTGTGGAAACCACCCTTTAATCCCAAGAGTCTGTAAGCAGGAGCGAGAGAGAGATTGTGATGTAACACACAGACACACACTCTCTTACACACAGGGAGAGGCAAATATACACACCACACCAGTACACCAGCAGGGCTAGCTACCCCTCCACAGTGTTCCCATGGCCTTTGTGCTGGCAGAGAGAGAGAGAGCGGATGCTTAGCAACATCTCATCTGCATGGTTTGCCAAATCAACAGGGTCAACATCCCTTTAGGCTTGGAGAACTCTGCTGTGCTGTGCAAGGAGCTGCCTCAGACATGCAGAGCCTGGTGCAGATGTGGGAAGATTCTCCTCATTGCAGATATCTCTCGTAAGCTGCTTGGTATCAGTATTCACCTTCAGGATATATTCTTCTTAAAACAGAGAAAATGTTGCCATTGTGATCACTGACCATTTGCTTCTATTTTCCACTGTTTCTGTTGTTTCAGATTTTTTTGATTTGATTTTTTTTGTCAACGCTTTGTTATGCACACTGCTGCCTGTATTAAGAAATATGGACTTTACTGTATGTAACTTTCTCCTGAATATCCTTTGTAATTTCCTTGGATGTACAGTACATGGCATCAACCTGACTGCATGGCTGCTCTGTACATTTTACTAAAGCTCATCTGTGTCTGATGTAATCCACATAGGAAGATGAGTCAGTATGCACTTACACACAGTCTGACTCAATGGATTTTTTTTTCTTCTTTAACAAATGAACAGAGATTTCTTCCTTCACTGTGGAGCTGTCAGATCCTCCACCCCCTCCCATCCTTTCACTACACCCACAACTTGATCCTGGCCAACTGCTTTCTGAGTCCCACATGGTGCAAATTGAATCAAGCGCCAGCTACTGTAAGATACACTGAAAACCTCCTGGTGTTAACACTGCATAGAAGTTTGATTATCTCTTCATGTGCAAAGTTTCTACATTTGTTCCAAGAAGTGAAAAAGAACTTTAGGAGAAAGGTCTGGCTACTATTTTCATTTTTAACAGCAATACTCCTTATTCTAAACTTATTCTAAACCGAACTTATTAATAAATTAATAAGTTCAGTTATATTTCTACAGTCAGTTATGATCAGACTGCCTTAAGCACATCTTGTGAAAAGGAAAACAGAAATCTGTCTGATACAGTATCCCTGAAGTTAAAACTTGGGAGGGTATTGTAACTGAGAAATTTATTGGACATGTTTAAATATCTGATCGTTGTTAATATTTCATATATATATATATATGAGATTAGTTTTTTTGTAGATACATTGTATTATATATATATATATATATATATATATATATATATATATATATATATATATATATGAGCTGCGCCTTAGATAGAGCGCTGACCTGAACATAGTGTATCTCTCCTCTTGGCCAACTTGGTTTGGCTCTAGTTCATCTTGGGGAATACGCTGACAAGGTAAAAATTTTAGAAGGTGGTTGGATGGTGAATTCATGGATGGATGGATTGTTTATCACTTTTTGTGAAGCATATAGTTAGCTTGTCTACTTGTGTACTATGTAACATTCTAACACAGTCCCCCTTAACAGTTAGAGGAAAACACACCGATTCTAATGAGTGAAAATCACAAATAATGGAAGGTAAGTGTTGCGCTCCAAACTGTGACGCAGTCTTGTAATTCTTTTGTATCTCATCTTGTTCTCTGTGGAAGCCACAGTACATGAGATAGGAGCCTTGAATACAGCAAAAGATCGTAGACCTCTAAAAAACGAGGCCTTCAACATAAATATATTTATGCAATGACAGCACAAACCAAACTTTCAAAAAAGCTAAAAAACTAACAAACAAAAAAAACCCCCTAAAATACTTAGAAAAACAGCAGGACACCTAAATTAAAACTATGGATCAAAATCTAAATTGGAAATACTCATTTGCATCTGTGAGACACCGAATGCAATAATAAATACCATCTATCATTTAAGAGTTTGAAATACAATGTATCTACAAAAAAACTAATCTCATAGCACATGTATGAAATAAACAAAGAAATGCAGATGCAATAATACCTATATATTCATAATATAAGTTATTAATATTATTATTAAAATGTAAACACTGGTCTAGAAGAAACCACACAAGTGAATTCTTGCTGGAACAATATGCAGTGTATACTCTCCTGATATCTAAACAGCCAATCCCCTGGAAGTAACTCAATGCATTTAGTCACTTAGGCATGGTAAAAACAACCCGCTGAAGCTCAAACCAAGCATCAGAATAAGGATGAAAGATCATTTAAGTCATTTTGAACATTGTTTGTGCCAGACGAGCAGGTCTGAGTGTATCAGAAACTGGTGATCTACTGGGGTTTACCTACAAAACCATCTCTAGGGCTCACAGTGAGCAGTCCAAGAGAAAAGAAACAGAGCAAATATCCAGTGAGTGGCAGTTCTCTGAGTGAAAATGCATCGTGTTAGAGATTAGAGGAAAATGGCCACACTGCTCCGAGTTGATGGGAAGCAATTCAGCAACCAAAAGGTATGCAGACGAACATCTCTGAATGCACAACCTTGAAGCAGATGGGCCACATTGGATGCCATTCCTGTCAGCTAAGAACAGCTGTGCTATAATGCACACTGGCTCACCAACATTGTTCTGTATGGATGTCACAGAGGATTGGAAAAACATTGCCTGGTCAGATGGTCTCGATTTATATGACATTCAGGTGGTAAGATGAGAATTTGGTGCCAGCAAAACCAAAGCATGGATCCATCTTGCTTTGTATCAATGATTCAGGCTTGTGATCTTTTCTTAACACACTCTGGGCCTCTCAGTAGCAACTGTGCACCATTTATGCCACAGCTTATCTGAGTATTGTTCTTAAACACGTCCCTCCCTTTATGTCCACAACATGCTCTTTTTCTAATGGCTGCTTCGAAGCTCATCTCATCTCAAAGTGATTTCTTGACTGTACTCAAACGATCTACACACTCACCAGCAACTGTGTGATACTATCATGTTGATATGGACCAAGGCATCTTGTTGAATTGATGCCATGGACAATCAAAGCAGTTCTGAAGGCAGAATTGGGGTTAAACCTGGTATTAGCAAGTTGTTTGTAACAAAGTGTGTTCCCATTGAGTAGATTTCAAGCTAAAACCCAAAACAATTATGTAAACACTGAACATCACACAGGATGTGTGTCAACTGGGTGTATAGAACAAACACAGGAAACTATTATAGAAATGTTCTTGATCAGATCTTAATTTAGCAGTAAGACCTACAGTCATCTCTGTGCAGATACACTCGTACAAAGCCTTGGCTCAGTTGGTTGCATCTAAAATATCTTTGGATCTTAGATTTTGATGCTCTGTTTAGACTTGGCTGCAAGGATCCACCCGCTTCCTTGATGCCTTCTCCTGTACAAAAAGTAGTGCAGCACACACACACACACACACACACACACACACACACACACACACACACACACACACACACACAAGACACCTGCAGCGTCAATGTTAGTGAGTGGGATGACAGCTCTGCTGCTATGTTGCTGGCCAAAAGACAAGCTGAGGCGTTCAACTTCCCAGCTCTCTGTGGTGTCTTGCAGTCCTCTTCTAATTCTGGCTCCAGAAGTTGCTCGTCTGTCCCTCACCAAGCCACTCTGCTCTGGCTGCCAGAGCCCTTAATGTTTAGTGGGCTTCCTGGTAACTAGCCATGTCTCCAGGGAGAGCAGTGGGCCTAGTTTAGCAGGGAATAGCTTCATGGCCTTGTGCAGAGAGTGGATAAGGAGAGGTTTTCAAGAGTAGAGCAACAAAGTGACACAAACCAAGACCAAAGTCATTTTTAACCTGCTGAAATGAATAATACTAAAAAAAACCCCCATGTTGCTGAAATTATATTGCTCCATTGGCAAGAGGATATAAAACTGTCAAAATTCATAGACATGCCCTCAATTTGTCAGTCTGGACATTTTGAACCACAGAGGATTACTCTCTGCTCAAGATTGTTTGTGGGTCACATTACTGACATTGTATTATGAGATATGATGATTGTGTCAAACAGTTCAATCTACTTCTTCAGTGCAACTGACTCCCACATTAGATCTGTTTGTTGGAACCAGCTAAAAATATCTTGTTTAGATACCAAATCTGGGGCATCGGGACTTGTTACCGACTCCCACAAGGACTTCATTGAATTGATGTTTGAAGATTGATATCAGAGAGACAAAATATTCCTTAACGATAATGAGTCCATTAGTGTACTTCTAAAACAAGCCAAAAAATTGCTCAGCAATGTTTAAAGGCACATTTGAGAATGATGACTCATTGCTGTCCTAGCAGCAGGTGTTGGAGAGTAAACACTTTCAGGACAGAGTTCAGTCAGCCTGCATGGATCATCTAATTGAGTCGGAGTATCAGGAAGTTATTGTTTTTTGGTTTTGTGTATGAATAAATAAAAACAATAATGAAACAAAGATCTTTATAATTCAATTAACTAAAATAGAGCCTTCCCTTTTTCAGACTGTTACAATTGTGGACCATGGTTTTAAATTAAACAAACAAAAGGAAAAAAAGAGTTTTCCACTTAAATGATTTAGTATTGATAAGCTGTATAACAACTTTTTAAAAATCTGAACTATTAATAGGGACAAAAGTGTTTTAGTCTGTTTAATGCAGTGTTTCGCCACAGGGTGATTGTCAACATCAAAATAAAAGGTTTTTGCAATTAGCAGGCTCTTAATTTCTGCCATTCCACCTTCTGGTCATATGCAAAATAGAAGCCACCAGCTGTATTTTTTCACATTTCCCACACATTTACATACATACACGGATCAATATGACCACCTGCCTAATATTGTGTTGGTCCTCCTTTTCCTGCCAAAACAGCCCTGACCTGATGAGGAATGGA
The DNA here is from genome assembly GCF_965226115.1 of Aulonocara stuartgranti. NCBI lineage: Eukaryota > Metazoa > Chordata > Actinopteri > Cichliformes > Cichlidae > Aulonocara > Aulonocara stuartgranti. Next base: position 13,597,178 of record NC_138946.1, read on the forward strand.
CTTCACTAGACCCCTGGAGGTCTGCTGTGGCATCCTGTAAGTTACGAGGTGGGCAACTTACAGGATGCCATGGATTCGAGTTGTTTGTCCAGCATGTCCCATGGATGCTTAAGTAAATTGAGATCTGGGGAATTTGGAGGTCACGATATTAGCTAAAACTCATTGTTGTGCTCATCAAACAATTCCTGAAGCATGTTATCTTTGTGGCAGTGCACAAATCCTGCTGAAAGATGTCACGAGCATCAGGGAATACGGGTGTACATGGTCTGAGACAATTGTCCAGCCAATACAATTTGGCCCTTGTCAAACTCGCCAAAATCCTTATGCTTGCCCCGTGGGGACAAAAGGTTTACTTGCTCCCTCATGCATCCCACCAACTACCAGCTGCCATGATGAAGAGGTAATCATTGCTATTCACTTCACCTGTGTGTGGTCAGACTTTTATGACTAATCGGTTTAGTTTTTAAGAAAATCATTCATGCACACACAGACACAGCCACGTCTCACCTCAGAGGACATTAGCTTCCATATAGTATAATCCACTTAACCTAACTCTAACCCTATCCACAATCTGATTAACTCTTAATCTAACCTTAAACTGAATGTTAACCCTAAAAATTACATATGCCATAGAACCTGATTTTACTTGTCATTAAAGTGAAGTCAGGCTATTACAATGTGACTGCACAGATTTATTTGCCCACATCATTAGTCATACAAGCAAAACTGCACACATTGCTCTCAGGCCCTTTAATTTCACAGTGATTCAATAAACTTGATGGCTCCCTATTGGTAGCAACGATTAATTCAAAAATGATGCTAACACTAAAATGTTTTAAAGAACACCAATAATCACTTTCCTCGTGTATCTGACTGAAATGACTGCTCTCTTGCAGAATTCCGTGCTAACATGCTTGAGTTTTTTCCTAGTGAAATTTTGCAAATAATAAATAGCTGTCTATACATAAATAAAAAAAAAAGTTAAAGTACACGTTGAGAGATAACTAAGGTTTTCATAGAAACTCTTGGTAAATACTCATCCTCTCTGAGTCGGCTGAATTTATGCATTGAATGTCTGCCTGCTGTACTTGCAGATTTCCCATCTAAGGCCTGGCATCATTCGGTGTGGCTGTAATGAGAGATGGAAGTGGGAGTAGTATGCTGTTTATTTCAACCATCTGTGACTGGCCTGAAAATTTCCCTTTAATAGTTTTCTCTGCACTGCACAGGAAGAAAATAACTGTGCTGCCAGTTGATCTGTATCAAGGAAGAGGAGTGCTCACCAAGTCGCTTTCTTTTTCAAGTGAAAAATTAAAAATCTCTGTGATATAATGTTTCTCTCTGAAAAACCATAAATTATTAATGTTGCCGCTGTGCTCGCAGAGTGAATGTTTGTGTATATTTTTAATTTGTTAATGTGAAACTAAAATGATTTTAAAAACATGGAGAGCAAGGACATAATTTGGAAATTGCAACTACTGCACAAGCATGTTTTATGAAAACCCAGTAAGTTTGACATTATAACCCTAACAGAATAACTCAGAATCCTGCAAAAGACAATTTCCAAAAACTGATTTTCTGGACTTAAATGAAAGAAATTATTTGAAATAATTCAAACCTATGTTGATACTGTACATTGTGACCTGAAATGCAGGCACGGTGCACAAACCATAGATGAATGTGTCTGGTGACGGTCTTGCTGTGTGTTTCGGAAGACTACACCAGTGAATCCAGGGCTCTTTGGGGACAAAGAAAGCTAAGGTGAAATTAATTTTGTCAGCACAAGCAGGTTCAACTCCTTACAGGTGGTCAATCGTCTGCTCTTTAAATAGCACCACAGTGGGGAGTGTTGTAGTGCCCACATGTATTTATGAAGACGCAGCCGACATGGCCTACTTCTGGGTGACTGCTGATGTCCCAGCTGGGCACACCTCCTCTCTTTCTACATGTGTGTATGTGTGTCTGTTTGCATGATTGTACTTTATAGGAATTTTTGTGCGACTTTACAGCTAAATTGATAGTAAACCTGGTGACTTAATTCTCAAGCGATAAAACCAAAAAATAAAAATAAAAAACCCAAATAGTCACTTTTTTCTCTCTAAGAATTTCATTTCCAGTAATTTTTGTGCAAAACCTGTGAGGTGTGGGTGTTGTGTTAAAGCAAAATTAAAAGTTTAAAAGTGCTTTTAAAAAACCCACATGACACCGCATCCCGTAGAAAGGCATTAATAGCACTAAAAGCACTGAATGCAGGATGAGATTGTGCATTAATACCAAATGAAAGAGAATCAATTCCAGTATAAATGTTTTAGTGACTTTACTTTTTTAATTTATCTGCTGCATTTGATTGCCTCTGTGGCTATGTTGCTTTAAGCTACAGTTAAAATGGATGAAAATTAGAATTAGCACTGAAATAGAAAAGTAATGGCATCATTTTCTCAGTGGTAGGGCGGACACAACAGTTACAGTTTTTCTCAGTCGCTTTGGTGCATTTCTCACAACAGAATTGAACTCTCCACCACTACTAAGGCACTTCTCAAAACAATTAGTGCAAACTGCAAAACATGGTGGATAACTTGCAAAAGTGAGTCACTCCATCAAAAAGAAAAGTCAGGTGTCCAAAATAAGTTGTCAATGCATCAACAACAAATCCCTTGAGCAAAACAGACAATACATTCATCAAAAGCAAGTACTGATACCAAACAAAGTGTCAGGGCTGTCACAATTACAAGTCATTAGACCAGCACCTTTGGTCACAAAATCACATGGTCTGAACATGTTCCCATTGTGACGGATGTCTTTGTAGGTGCTTCCCAATGACATGTCAAGTCCGGACCGCATGCATGGCATGTTGAAAACCATAAATTGTAAAGGACAATCAAGACACTCCATATGCACTCTTGATAATATTTAATTGAAACTGTTCACAGCATTGTGCAAACTGGGGAAATACAGTAAATCAAACATTTTACAGCAAACAAACTCACCTAGACAGTAAACCTCACTGCAGTAGTTACGACTCAAAAAAAACAAACTGAAAAACAGACACTGCTGCATATCAATCATTGATATCTAGACGCTCCCGTCTGTCTGCCCACATATTTGCATCAACATCACAGCGTATGTCAGCTCTATCGATGCATCGGGGAAAGTATCTTCTGGAGTGTCGAATCCACCCTCTGCAGGACTCTGCTGTGATGTCATCACAAGCTGCATCCATAGCTGCTAGCAGGGTCATTTGGGTATGTGGATGCCTGTCATATACCTTCCACCTCCAGGAAGAGAAAAACTCCTCAATTGGATTCAGGAATGGACTGTAAGGAGGAAGAAACTCCATAAGCATCCTGTCGTGTGCTGCAAACCACTGCCTGACTACAGCAGAGTGATGGAAGCTTACATTATCCCAAACCACTACATACATTGTCCGATTGTCACCAGGATCATCCCTTCCATTTTGTGGGATCAGGTCCCTATGAAGAGCATCCAGAAAAGCCAACAGGTGTTGTGAATTGTATGCACCAATACGAGGAATATGGGTGTGAACACCATTCTCTGAGATTGCGGCACACATTGTAATATTCCCTCCTCGTTGGCCTGGGACATCAATGGTGGCTCTTTCTCCAATGTGATTCCGTCCACGCCGTCTGCCTTTTGCGAGATTGAATCCCGCTTCGTCAAGATATACAAACATGTGCAGGGGTTCCCTGGCCTCCAACTCCAGGATATGCTTTACAAAGGATGAGAATCAGACAGGTCTGTAATGGTGCATTTGGCAGAACAGATTGTACAGTTGGAATTGTACATAGGATTACAGTAACATGCATAAATGTAGGTTGAGTACATGGCCTAAACTGTTACAGTGAACAGAGGTACATATGCGAACATGTGTTACCTGTACATACTGGTGACGGAGCTCCTTCACTCGATCACTGTTCCGTTCAAATGGCACTCTGTACAATTGCTTCATGGACATTTCATTCCGTCTGAGGACTCTGTCTATGGTGGAAATTGATATTGACTGAATATTTCCGAAGATGGTGTCATCGTTTACGACAGTTCTTTGTATTTCTCTCAGTCTCAAAGCGTTGTTTGCAGCCACCATTGCACAAATTCTTTCCTCTTGCTGCGGAGTCATAAGTGGACCTCTTCCACCTCCTCTAGGTTGTCTGGCAGTCCTTTTTGAGATGCAGATGGGAAAACACACACATGTAAGCGCAAACATGCTTACAGTGATTGTCACAGGACTATCATTCAAAACTCCTTTCTTTACAGCATTACTGTATTGTACCACAGCACACTATGCCACACCTGGGCCAAGTCTGCGCTTCAGTTACAGTACGTCTATGTGTAAGGATCTGTAAGGTCATGTCCTAATGCAAGTCTCCTGTATGACTATGAAAGTGCAGAGCAAATTAGTTTGTGCTGCATACTGTAACTAGATTACGGTGTGCTCACCTGTTTTCCCGACGAAATGTCTGGATGATAGAACTTACAGTAGTTCTCCCAACATTTGGCTGCACCCTTCGACCAGCCTCGGCCATTGTGAGGCCATGGTTTATCACATGATCCACAAGTGTTGCCCTGATTTCGTCAGGAACGTGTCTATGTGGTTGGCCTCTTCTCACCCGGTTTTGTCCTCGTCCTCCACCGATCCTCACTCCTCTTCCACGAGGCTGACGTTCCATGTTCTGCTGTTTTGTAGATTCAGTATGCACCTCATGCCAATCCTGTCTGTTGGTTTACATTGCAGTATATATGTACTTGTGGAGTGGGGGATGCTGTGCCGCGGTTCACCTGTGACTGGGTAGGAGAGGCTTTTCATTGGTTGCAAGTAGGAGTGACACACACCAATTTTCATTAGTGTGAGATAAGGTTCACCCGAGACATGTAGTTTATGGAGATTTTCATGGGAACTCCTCCAAAATAGGGTTTTCAAAATGGGTGTATGAATCGTTTGACAAGCTGTTCAGCAATTTTGAGTGCACTGACACAAGCAATGCAATGAAGACTATTAGTTGTAAGGACAATGACTATTCAGCCGGTACAAGTATGAATAATTGTGACATTCATGATGAAAGAAAGGAGATAGTGATGAATAGGAAGTCAAACGTGACCATTCTTTAGATATTTGTACTCACTCAACTGCTTCATGTCCAAAGGCATTTGCCTTTGGACGCAGTGAACGTGAAACCGCCACAGGGTTGTGCCAAAACGACTACATGTTGTGGTGGTTGAACTAACTGTTGTGCAATGTTTAATTCTGTTGTGAGAAATGCACCAAAGCGACTGAGAAAAACTGTAAGCAATATGCCTGGAAATGCAGTTTTTCTTACAGCAGGGTTGGTTAAAAGTGGACAGATGAGCTCCAAAGGAAAATAAAAGGCTGCTGAAGGCATTAGGTCGTAACTCAATCAACCAATCAATAAAATACAAAAATGATTTGGACTTTCTGAGATCCAGCAGACTACATCATTCTCACCCAGACTTCTTATATACAAGTCCCTCTTTGGTTCTGCAACACTTTCACCATGCAGTAACTGAATTCTGTATAATGGTCATGTATAGTGCCGACTACTTTTGTCCCCATGACATAAAAATTTGATTGGAAAAAAAAAGAGAAAAAAGATCCCTCTTTGTAAAACTTCCCCAGAAACAGAAAAGTGACAATCCAAGCCTTGGAATGTCTGTCCGGAAACTTTGCAAATGCAAATGAAAAACTAGCGCAGCATGCATAAATGCATTCATTTACACTAGCTGTAAACCAAAAACCTTTCACCCACTAATTCCATCACCTCTCTGTGCGAGGATATGTCCATGGCACTGAAAAAGGAACTTGGGAGGGAAAACATAGGGAGGCGCTGTTGTTCATTTTACAAAGCAAATGCTGAAGGCTCACACAATTCTTCAATTCAAATGTGCTTTTTTTTTCTTTTTTCGCAAGCGTTTATCTGAATTTTGAATGTAGGTATTTGGACTTTGGATTTCAATTTGTAAAACAGTTCTAAAGTGGAAACTGCAAATATGTTGCACGACAGTAACGCACTATGGTAAAAATAAACGTGTCCTGTAATGATGTATTTAAACTAAATGCCATGCAAATGGATTCAAGCTGCGGGTCAAATTACAGCATTGTGCTCTCGTTATAATAATGGCACAGCGATGGATGGAACATTTCTTCCTCTATGCACTGTAAGCGGCTGGGAAATCTTAAAAAAAATATATTTTTCATTGCAGCTCCTTAACCTACGACAGCACCAGTTTCCCCACATTTGCATACAGCGGTGCTAGTATTACAAATGGCATAGGCTAATATAGCAAACTTTAGTGTGCTGTATATTCAAATAGGGACAAATGATTTTTGCTCACATGCGGGGTTTACTTACACAGATGCCTGCGTTTGCATGCGGGTACATGTAGGAGAGAAGGGGCAACACTGAAGACACCACCCAACTCTGTAGGGGAAGGGAGGCGGTACAAGTGTATGCGAAGGAGAGTGAGGAGAGTGTATGTTAGGGTGTGTGTGCTGAGGGAGGGGGGAAGGGGCTGAGGGAGAGAGAGAGAAAGAGAGAGAGAGAGAGAGAGAGAGAGAGATGCTCGTTTCAGTACCGCGGACAGTTCCCGGTAATGCAGCCAACAGTGGTTCGGTCCTTTCTACTGCTTTAAAGAAAGAAAAAGAAATCCAAACGGAGGTTTTAACACCTCTTCAGGACATAAAAAAAGAAAAGAAAAAGAGTCGTATATGGGTTTTATTGTGTGTGTGTGTTTTTAATGAATAGGAGGGTACTTTAAATCAGCGCGCACCAGGCGACATGTCTGGATGTTGTGACAAGCTACAGACAAAATGATTAGAGGACTGTGTTTGCAATCTCTGCGAGGTTTCTCGTCACTGAAAGGCTTTTTTCCTCCTCCTGTCAGTCTCTACAACCTTCAAAATCGTCTGCTCTTGAAAGGAAGTTAAAGAAAAAAAACAACAAAACAAAAAGAGAAAAGTGACAGCGTCGCATTTGCACCTTTTTCATTTCTGGCTAGATTCTAAAATAAGTTGTTCGACTTTTTTTCTGGTTACGTGCGTTTGTGGAAAAGGACATATTCCTATTGGATGTTACTTTCAAAAACTAAAAAGGCAAGCAAGGCAAGTGCTTCCCCCCCTCCATCCGGTCAAATAGCCTTCTTCCAGCACTCACTGGTTTTCCATGTAGGCTAATGCTCTTTTCCCAGAGGCGAAGGGAGTCCCACAACCACTAATGCAGTCAGCTTTTTGATGCGCCAGAATACACTCATCCTCTCTTACAACGACGATTCTTTACTCCATTCAAGTTGCTCTTTTCAGTTTTGCCGTCGAGACTACGAAGTGACATCTTCCTCTCCATTTTCGACAACTGTTAAAGACTGGTAGGTGATAATGGCAATGCAGCCATGAAAAATGCTCATTCGGATCGCTGTGAGATGAAGTTGGAGGTCCTGCGTCAAAATAACAGGGGGCTCAGCTCGGGCAACTTTTGACACGGACCCATCGCTTTTTTCTTTCTTTCTTTCTTTTTTGAGACTTGTGGTTGAAAGAGGTGTGTAGCCTGCTTGGAGCTGTTCATGACGGAAACGATGGCGCTGAGTCTAAACTGCAGGACTAATCCCAAAGAGCAGGCATCAGTTCAGAACAGTTTCCCAGATGTTGTTGAATTAAACGTCGGGGGACAGGTTTATTACACGCGTCACTCAACTTTGGTAAGCACCCCGAATTCGCTGCTCGGTAAGCTATTTTCTTCTAAAAAAGACGCATCTAACGACTTAGCAAGAGACCCCAAGGGTCGATATTTCATTGACAGAGATGGCTTTTTATTCCGGTACGTGTTGGACTACCTCCGGGATAAGCAAGTTGTCCTCCCGGACCACTTCCCGGAAAAAGGGAGGCTCAGAAAAGAGGCTGAATACTTCCAGCTGCCCGACCTGGTGAAGCTGCTGACCCCTGAGGATATCAAGCAAAGCCCGGACGACTACTTCCACAGCGACTATGAAGATGGGTCCCAGGGTAGCGACCACCGGCAGTGCCCGCCACCCTCTCTCGTTCCCGCGGACAGAAAGAGCGGGTTCATCACTGTGGGGTATCGAGGGTCGTGCACCATGGGCCGTGAGAGTCAGAGTGACGCCAAGTTCAGGAGGGTACCTCGGATACTAATATGCGGCAGGGTAGCCCTTGCCAAAGAAGTGTTTGGGGAGACGCTGAACGAGAGCAGGGACCCGGACAGGACCCCGGATCGGTACACCTCCCGGTTTTACCTCAAGTTCAAGCACCTGGAGAGAGCTTTTGACATGCTGTCGGAGTGTGGTTTCCAAATGGTGGCCTGCAACTCGTCAGTCACAGCTTCGTTCGTCAACCAGCACACAGAGGACAAGATCTGGTCCAGCTACACAGAATACGTTTTCTACCGTAAGTCACAGTGGTGCTTTAGTGAACGAAAGGTCACCGTTTGCAGGCGTGCACGCACACGCAAACTTGGAACGCCGCTAGAAGGCGCACATGGGTTGTCAGCTGGCGTGAGGGGAATATCTAGCTCTGGGGATGGGTGGGCCTTCCTAGCTGTGGACTCTTTTGACTGGTGTGAGCGTGCCAGTCACTTTATAGTGGGTGGTGAGATCCGATTGTCTGTATGGCAGTGCTCTTACACCTGACTTCTGCCAGCAGATTTGCTCGTTGACCAGCAGCCTGGAAGATTTCCACGATAAAGAACCATTATATATAAATTCCTTGCATGGATTCCACATTTCTGTGCCCTGTAGGTAGCCTGGATCTTCCTCTTTAAATGCAAGCACAGCTGCAGAGTCAGGTTTGCATTCTCAGTTGAAGTTTGTGGAGCGAAACCCATTAGAGATCATTTCCTGTAATTGAGGTTAAGCAAAGGTTTTCCACTTCTCCCTGGAAGCAGTGAAAGCTTCGCAGCTAACACATGATTGACAGGCTAGTCTGTGTTCCGATTCTGGCGTGTTCAAATCTATTACAGCATGCTGCAGCCTTCAGTGGGCTCTTATATTTCAAACGATTCAACCAGATTTTAAACATTTCACAACCATCTGAGCCAAGGCAGTTGTGAGAGCAGTGATTCATCAATGCTTGCCATTTCTTATCATGGTACAATTTGCTATTCCACCTCCTCTCTGCTTTTATCCAGCCCATCTTTTCAACTTCTTGCATTCCCTCATAGCTTTTGCTACTGCTTTCCTTCCATTTTTCCATCTTTGCTGCTCAGTAGCTGCTGGCAGAGTGGTAGTAAAGAAGATGTCATCATGACTGTTATACTGGCTCTCATAAGATTTTACGAGGCAACAAAAACATCCATATTTTTTAATCTGAGAGTATATAATTGATGACAAATGTCATACTGATACTGTGGATGTGCTTAAGTTTTCAGTACCTGACTACTTAGATGGCAAAGCTTTTGTCACACAACCCCTGAAATGGTAGCAGGGGGGCATTTTTAAGAAACCAAGAACAATTCTGGAAATAAAAAGGCCTCAGATTTGATTTGACATAAGATAAAACCAAGTCACTCAACTACCTCACTGCATTTGATCAGGAATTATATCATAGCATTATGAGTACATGTAGACTATGGGATCCTATACTGCTCATAGTTACCATCCCATTCAGTTTCTTAATGTGGAAACAATGTTTGGTTCATAGGTTTTTTGGAAAATGGCACATTTTTCTTTAAATTTTGCCACTGTACACCTAAACAGAGTGTTTTAAATAAAAAAATCAGTTTGTTGGTTATTGGATGGATATTTCAAAGGATTTTATTTCAGTCAAGGAGAAATAGTCCTGCAGTCATGCACTTTACTTGTCTTCTGTGGTCTTTCTATGCACCAGATTGTTGATTTTGCCACTCTTAAAGTTTTTCCTATCTCCCTCATAGCTCTATTTGGGGTTTCCAGTTTAATGATGGCCTCCTTTATTTGCATTGACATCTCTGGGCATCTCATCTTGAGATGTCAGAGAAAAGCTGAAACTGCAAATTACAAGTTCAACGCTTGGAATCAACTCAACATGTTTTATATGCATAATTTTGCCATGAAATAATAAGGGAAGAGACCTCATTTGGCCATAAAACGTCTTGTCATTCAATTCAGATTACTTCTGAGCGTCTGAAAAGGACTATGTATAAAAATGGCTGCAAGTCCTAAAAAATGATTGCACTTCTTTTATGAAACTTTTTTGAGTTAAAGCTGAAAGTCTGCAGTTCAATCACATATTGACTATTTCAATTAAAACTGTGCTGGTCTATATGTGCAACTGAATGTATCAACAGTTTTATATTAAATTTAAGTCTTGTCACATAAGCAAGGTACAGAGGACAGCATTGTGAATATAGATGCAAATAAAACATTTTAAAGCTGACAGCAGTGTTGTGCCAGATATCGTCACGTAAAAAAATAAAGGAGAATATGTTTCAGTGTTGTCAAAAAAGGTTACAGTTCTAAAAAATAAGAGTTGTGACCCGACTTATCTCCCAGGTAACACTCGTAATGCTGCAATCTCTCGGTTTAGTATTTTGTGAATACGTGTTCATTTTGCCGATAATTACATTATATTCTATGCAGAGTTCTGACTGGCATCCTTTTTATCCCAGCAGAAAAAGAAAACAGTGCAAATCAGCTTGTCTGTTGCAGTTTTTAGCAGCAGCCATGTTCTAAATTCCTATTCCATCCTCATTCCCAAAACATTTGTAATTACATAGCAGACCGTTCTCCTACTTTAAAGAACTGCAATAAAGCATTGGACACTGTTTTATATTCATAAGATTTTGTATTTCAAAAGGTAGGCATCTAACCCAGTTTTTTAGCACCACTGGCTTTGTTGTCTCATCTCAATGCCCAATCCTCCAGATGTTTGGCAAGCGAAAAGAGTTTATGAGCTAATCTGCACAAATTTTTACATATAACATTACATTCTAAAACGCTTATTTTTTAACATGTTCATACAATAAAATAAGGCCTTTATTAAATATTACAATAATCTTTTTTTGTGCATCAACAAACTTGTCATTGCCCCCAAACTTATGGACCTGACTGTTTTGCCTTTGTCCAGAACTATGGAGAATTTTAAATCAAACATTCAAGGTGCGATTGAAATGCAGACGTTCATATTTAATTCAAGGGGTTTAACTAAAGTTTTGTTTTTAGTGTTTAGGGTTTATAGTAATTGGTACACATAGTCCAACATTTTCAGAGGCTTGAAAGTAACTGGACACACTAACATCTTTCAGAAATTTTTAAATGAGTGCCTGATGTTTAGAATCCAGGGACATAACAAGATACTGTGTTTTGTCCCTTGAGATACTCTGCTAGGGCTTTACCATCAGCTGAGACTTGTTTGTGGGTCTTTGCCCTTGGTTTTGTATTTACTAACTGAGAAACATGCTTTAATGGGTTGAGATCAGGTGACTGACTTGGCCATTGCATTGAGAAACCCTTGGGTTGCTTTTACAGTATGCTTTGGGTCATTATCCATTTGTACTGCAAAGTGCTGCGCTGTTAGTGTTGCAGCATTTGGCTGAATCTGAGGACAGTATAACACCGTACACTTCACAATTCATCCTTCTATTTGTATGAGGAGTCACTTTATCAACAAACACTAATGGCAGCCTGTTTGACATGAGCTTTCTTTCCTTTTAGTTTTTTCTCCTCACATAATTCATTCTGCTATTTTTAATCTTGTCTGATCTTGTAGGTTGTTTTAGATATTCTCGACAAAGTCTAATCTGGCCTTCCTGTTATCAATTCTTTTAAAAAAATATCAAATTGTTGATTTGGCCCCCCTCTGTGAAAGGTTTATTTGGGGCTTTCTTCCTAACAAATATTGTCCTCTCTTGTGTACATGTGTCCTCATGTCACACACATAAAACTGCTTGTCATTAAATTCTAGTATCTTCTGCATGTTGTGTCACTTGTTGATTAATTTGGAATGGTAAGTGGACTGATTCTTATGTAGCACTTTTCTACTTTGCCTGAGCACTCAAAACGCTTTATGTAACTTACCCCATCCACAACAGCTTCTGCTGAAGTGCTTTCTATCTAACAGTTGCAAACATTCATACTCCTATGGATGCATCAGAGAACATCTTGTGGTTAGTATCTTGCCCAGGGATATTTGGCATGCACACTGGAACAGCCAGGGATGAAACCATCAACCTTCTGATTAGTAGATGACCTGCTCTACCTCCTGAGCTACAGTCACCTCAGAATCCAGTATAGTGGTGTAGAAAATTATATATTTGAAAAAATAAAATAAAATAAAAAAGGAAAAAAACAAGCAAACTGATGGACCTAACTGCATTTTTTTCCACCTCTGGGATGAGGGCCAGAGCCCCTGGTTTCAAAAAACACAGAGTCATGCATTCATCAGCGGCCTTGGGGAAAACCAATGCTAATCACATCAGTCAAATGAACGTGTGGTCCCAGAGCAAACTGGAGTAATTAAAAAAACAAAACAAAAACAAAAACAAAAGAAAACAAATGAACAATCAAACAGAAAAACGATTTGCAGAACTGTGTCCAGAGCTCTGCATTAAATGCCGGCATAAAGCACAATGACTCGAAGGCTCTTGGCTCTCATAACCTTCAGAAGTAGCACTAACAAGCTAAATAAAGTGGTGTTGAGGGCTGCTCAGATGAACACACACACACACACACACACACACACACACACACACACACACACACACACACGCACATTGCTTATACAACATCTGTGGACTGCTGCTGCCTTTCCTTGCTTACTGACAAACAACAAATGCTTCCTGGCTTTGCTGACAAATGTTCAGCTTGTTAGAGGCCACATGCTCAAAGGAGAATGGCAGATGTGCTTTGGCCTGTACTTCACTTCACAGTAGATATGCACACAGGTAAGCATGGCATTACGGAGCTTGTATAATGCTGTGGAATCACTGCAATCACTGACAGTCCCATGCTTATCTGCCTGTCACATTTTTGGCTCGCTCATCAACCCCCCTGTCTCCCCCACCCCCACTACGCGCACACACACACACACACACACACACACACACACACACACACACACACACACACACTCTTCCGCTCCTTCATTGTCTGTCTTCGGTCTTTTTTCTTTTCATGTCACCTCATTTTGCTCTAGTCAGTCATACCCAACTCTTCTCTCTTGTCTCGGTTCCCACTGTCCCTCTCCTCAGCTTCATTTTGCTACATGCGCCGCAGGGGTAAGGAGCGCTGTGGCGGCACCAGTTGCCTTTATATGCCTCACTGAAGCGTCACGCCTTCTGTCTTGCTTCTTATTCACATCTTTGTCTGTGTGACTCTGTAATTGTTTATTTTATCTCCAGATTTCTCATTCCTCATTTGAGGTATTCTATCAGCCTTTTTAGTGTACACTACTGTTAAGTCTGTTAAGTTATGTGTGCCTACTTTTGCTTACTTGTCATCTTAGGCTGTTTATTTTTTATTATTCTTGTTTCACCTTAGTAATGACCCCTGCACTGAGCAAGTTCCATAAAAAAAGATTTTTCCCACAGTGTTCTGGAAAACAAAAGACAAGTCTGCTGTGTATTTAGCCCTTCCTTTAACCTCACTTAACATCTTTTGGATGAATGGCATCATCAGCTGCAGGTCTTACCAATTTCACTGCCTTACTAATGCTTATGTGGCTGAATGGCCCAAATCTCTGCAGCTAGGTTCAAAATGTTGTTAAAAGTATTCCCTGAAAAGTGGAAGTTGTTATGGCATGACACGGAGGCCTGTTGTTTTGTGATGAGCTCTGCAAAAAGCGCATTTGCTGTCGGTGCAATGTTCAGTTGTTTAAAGAGCTTTGGCCATGTAGGCAATCTACCTGACACATCTATGTTACCATTACCAGCTGTGAATCATTTCCCTTAGGCCTCCCAGTGGGTGGTGTACCAAAGCACCCTACAATTAGCTAGCTAGTGTTACCAAAAACCTAATTGCTTGTTTTAGTCAAATGAGTATCTTCAGGGAAAGCAGGCTAAACAAGACAATGCTGTGTCAAGGTTTTTTCTTCCGTTTTTTCCATGGATAAATCTTTGCACAGAAACAGTCTTGATTGTCAGCTATCTTGTTATTTTATATTTAGAACACACACAGAGGACAAAAAAACCCATACACAACAGAAATGACTGATCTTTAGACACATTTGGACAAACACTTGATCATGAAATCTGGTCTTTTAATGAAGCGTTTTAATGAAGGTTTTTGTCTAAAAGCCCTGACGTCGGAAACTAATATGTTCCCCTTTAGGAAAGATATGAAATACATTTTGCATATTTGTTCGCAGACAGCAGCTCTAACTTGTAAATTTCCATCAGATAAGCAGCAAAGCTGTCCTGAGCCATAACATTTACACCACCATACTTTAGGCCAAACAGAGCATTTCAGCATCTCCTGAAAAGTTCTGTTTGACCTGCACCAAACTGTACCAAAGTCTACTGTTGCTTTGGCAAGAAAAATAATTGTGCTGCTAAGATAGCTCAGACAGTAGATAGATACAGTGTGACACCAAAAATTACTAAAGTTATGTGCAGATCCTGTAATGGCATATTAGGGTTCTTGGAGACGTCTTTCTGCATCCTTGTCTTCCTGAGTTGAATTTGTTGGTGCTGAATGTAATGGCAGTTGCTTGAAATCTACACCACTTGTAGTTGATTTCCCTCAAGGTAACATAATTAATTCAAAATATTTCAAGAGCTCTTTGGATCCTGGCATCATGACACCACACACTTGAATCTCAAACAGATTAATTAAGACATATTTCACCTGCCACTTCATAAACTGGTTCATATCGTTGACAGTTTAGAACTCCATCCACCCAATCATGCATCCATGCATCCAACCATTTTCTTCTTCTTATCCTGATCTAGATGTGCCGTTTCCCTGAGACCATCCCTTTGTGTATTTAAATCATGGCTATAAGTAGAAAAAGTGAATTGTATGAGTATGTCATTTGTATTAATCTGCACTATTTAAAAAAATGATTGGATATTTGTCCTGTAAAAACATGTTAAGGAAGCAAATCTATCGGCTGTACTTTTTCAGTGACTCCAGATGCTTTGCTTAGGGGCACTGCAACAGTGGATGAAAAGGTAACTTACCTTCTATTCCCAACATTGTCAGCCTTCACTCAGGGAAATTGTATTTTCTTGCCATAAGCTGAACCTCCTTTATCTCTTCCAATCCTCCGTTTGCTTGTTATCCATCACCCTGTATCCTCTTCTCCTCTAATTGTACCTATCAATCTCTTTCTGTTTCAGGCTATTCAAATTCTGAATAGTCTCTGAAGCCTTACAATGCAAAGTGTATTTAGCAATTTGTTGCATGGCTGAAGTGATTGATAATCATCTCTTGTGACAGTTACTTCAGTGAATTGCTAACGTTGACCACAGCAGAACCTTCAAGCAAAACATCTACCATGTGGCAAAAAAAGAAATATTTAAAGTCTTCAGAAAAAAATGATTTTGTTGGATCAGGATGTTTTTCCATCGAGGCTTTATTTTTACCTCCGCGGAACATGCCAGTGAGTGAATTATGTGTCATCACAAATGGCCACTTTCATGCGCCCATGTATGCTGGCGTGTGACACACTATGCCATTAGCTTTTTACGCACAGACGAGTAACTCCTTGTGTGGCAAATGTGATTTGGCAGGTGGCAGCAATTACGGTGTCTGTGCTTGTGTGTGTGTATGTGATAATGTGTGACCCATGTTGCACTACCTGAGGCATTTGCACACCCGTTGAGCCGCCAGCTAAAACCACCTGCACTCTACCGCTCTAACATACACGGAAAGACACACTCATCACCATGTGAAACTACATCATGCTAATCCTGCAAGCTTCTCCCAGACCAGTCAGTGATGACATTAGCAGCAGCGGCCCCCGTGCTGCAGGCCTGTAGGAAGTGATTAGCCGAGGAGCAGACAGGCCATGACAGCTCTGAGGAGAGTCTTGATAGAGACAGCTGCTACCCTGGCCTCAGCACCACAGGGGAGTCCACCACCACACACCTCAAGTTTGCGTTATTTAGAGTGAGACAGAATGGGAGAGGAAGCAGGTGGGGGGTACAGTTCAGTGCCTGAAAGAAGGGACAAATACAGATACGGACACTTTTCTTTTCTTCTTACAAATATTTCTGCTTGTATAACTGCTGCTGATACTGCTTGCTCTCGCTCTCTCTATCTACATACATATATATTACTTCAGAAAATTGCTGATTTGACCATTTTCACAAGAATGCTTTTATGTTTCTTAAGCTGCTTATCAGTGACCTATGAATCAAACAAAACATAAAAGACATAAAAAGGCACCAAGCTCAATTGAGAAAAGAACCAGCGTTGAGCACTTCGTTACTAGCAGCTTGTTGCAAACACACAAAATTTGCTCCATTTTTTTTCCTCTTTTGTCAAATCTACAAAAATGCCAAAGATAATACAGTTTGACAGGCATAAAATACCAACAAGCTGATTCCCAAAGTGCTATTAGCCAAGACCTTAACATATCTCAGCATGCACGGTGGGCAGAGTATCCTTAATGAGCTTCTGGAAACGGGACTATTGCAGGTCAAGCTGCAGAAATAAAAACAAGCAAAGCAAAATGTCATGTCTTTAGGAAATTGTAAAATAGGGAAAAAAAACCTGACATAGGACTGGGGAGATGCACCTGGTCATCTATACTGTTTGCTGAAATCTTATTGTGAAGCTGGCTTCAAGAAACCATTCTTAATATGAAGGGAAGCAGGCAGAAAAGAGTGAAGTATGCTAAATTACACAAGAATGGGACTGAAAATCAGTGGCAACAGGTCAACTGTTTAAAGTCAAATGTTCAAATTCTCATCAATATGTACAGAGCATGTCACAGGAGAGGTACAACAGTGAGTGTCAACATTCATCGGTAAAACAAGGTAGAGGCTCTATCATGGTTTTGGGCTGTATCTCAGCCAGTGGTGTTGGGAATCTTGTCAAAACCGATGGATATGGAGTTTGATCCACCTTGCAATACCATCTGGAACGTTAGACCTGTAAGTCTCAGTTTTTGATAATGAATTTCAACACATCTTTGCAAGTTTTAATAAATTGCTCTATTTCCCATTATCTTAGCAAGATATAAAGAAAAGGGGGTTTCTCAAGGCTCAGTATATGTAGACAGACTGTCTTATACCTGGGAACTGGCTATTCTAACTGCTACAGCTGTGTGTTTTTTTCTTTTTTAAAGCTGTCTCAGTTAAAGCCTCAATAGAGCTCCAAGAGGGAGAGAAGGAAAAAAAATGACAAGATAAGAAAGAAAAGAGTTACTTAAAGGTAAACTCTAAAAGTAGTCTAGGGCAAACAAAAAATGAACTAAATTTTCACTTTTGAAATAGAGTTTACTCACCTTTTGAAAGTGATAGAAAATACGTTATGGGATATGTTATAGATAGATGTCTTAAAAAGTAACCCAATCCTGAAACTGTGTATTGTTTTGCATTTATTTAGCCAGTTTCTAATCAATTTGGCACATATAAAAGCAAGAGGGCAACAAGGAAACAAGGAAAGGCCAAGTAGATCATATAGAAAGAAGTACTTGTTTGCATAGCCTCATTTTGAACTTCTCCCTTAGATGTTTGGTGTAGCTAGAGTAACTTTCCATGATCCCCTCCCACTGGAGAATATGGGGAATTACCAAGCTCGGAGACAAAGAAAGAGGAAGAAATACACAAACAAAACAAAGTAACAGTGGAGCATCAACAACAAGCTTTCCTAAGTCCTCGGTGACTCCCTACTCTCTTAGCCGTCTATCAGTCCATTTTCTTTTCCTCTGTGACTCCTGGCACTCTATTCTCTCTGCGGCGGTGGCACAGCTGATATAATGCTGATGCTCTTTCCCGTTGTGTTGAAATAAGTGCACTGTGGTGCGACGAGGTGTGGAGCGTTGCCATAATGACAGAAACTGCAGCTGGAGAGCCTCTTCACAAACTCAACCCACCAGCTGGCTCCTGCAATGCATCAATGCTTTAATAACCCTGCTATGTGCCATTCCAGATTGGCTGTAAATGCAATGTAAAGGGTATACAGCAAGTATAAAACAGCAAAAGTAAGAGGGAGTCTATGACGATGTTTTTTTGCTGCTGGTTCGGTCAATATTGTTTGGAGATTGATAAAACTAACAGCTTTAGAATCAGCGCAAAAAGGGTGTAAACACAAAGCGCGGACCCGCCGAAACATCAGAATCAGCGAGCTGTCGGCTTTCAGCCTCGACCGTGTCCGTGCCGTCGGGTGAGAAAGGCGACATCTCACTGATTCTGATCTGCAGGTCCGTGCTTTGCGTTTACGTCTTTGTGCAGAAGCCGTGTACCTGCTCTCATTTACTGTTTTAAATGTTTGGTGGTTGTCAAAATTTTGTGACGTTCCACCTGAGATTCTGGAATTTTGGGCAAAATACATTTATATAAAAAAATCGATTCAGGATTTTAATGAATCGATATCACGTTATCCAAGCCAGAATCGATTTTAATCAATGAATCGATTATCAAAACCCACCACTATTTTCTAGCTAGGCAGCAAACCATCCACTACAGCTGTTTCTGCCTCTGAAAGCAGACCAACAGTCGCGATCCTGATCTTTGAGGATGCTGACGAGCTGCCAGTTCAGTCAGTCTAGAAGTATTCAGTGTTCTGCAAGTTCAACTAAAACAGGTGCTAAGATTGATATGAATACATCGATTGCAGCTTTATGGCTAGGAAATGTGCATCTATTGGTGACTGTGGATAGAAGAAGTATAAGGATACAATGAGATGGATGCTAATCTCTGAAACTGCTCTTAGTGGATCATGTTTGTCATTAAATGATAGTTTTATTCTTACACTTCCCTCTAATCCCCCCTTTACGGATTCCCTTTAAGTTGTTGTTTTGAAACAGTCATGTTATTGATCTTGTCAATTTTTTGCCTTTAAGTTCCTTGAATTTTAAAAAAACTTAAAGAAGTTTCTTTATTCAGAGAAAACCTCAAGAATCAGACGATCCCATTTGAGCAAGCATTTGGCTATGGTGGGAAGGAAAAACCCCCTTTAACAGGAAGAAACCTCTAAGCAGAACGAGGCACAGAAAGGGATGTGAGAAAGGGGGCAGCCATCTGCTGTAACTAGTTGGGGTGATGGAAGTGAGACAAAAGACACACTGTGGAAGAAAGCCAAAGATTAATGATAACTAATGATTAAAAGCAGAGTGAAGTAGAAACACTCAGTGCATCCTAGGAAGCCCATATCAGACAAGATCTATTGCAGGTAATCTGAGCCACCACTAACTATATGTTTTATTAAAAAGGAAAGTTTCTGGCCTAATCTTAAAACTGAATACAGACTTGGAGCTGGTTCCTCATAGGAGGCATCTAGAAGGCTGCAGACTCTGCTTCTCATTCTACTTTTAAATATCCTTGGAACCACAAGTAAGCTATCAGTCTAAGAGCAAAGAGCTCTATTTGTGTGATATGGTACAATGAGGTATTTAAGATGGGGCCTGATTATTATTGATTAATTATTGATGGATTTAAACAAACATTTACCTTCATAAGTTGGAGTTAAATGAAGGGGGTTGTAATGTGGCACTTTCTGAGTCCCGTCCAAGGTGCTTCATCTTTTTAATTCATCAGCACCTGCATTCAGCTCCATCAGGAAGAAAACTTCACAAAGAAACCTCACAGTTTGATCATGTTTGGAACCATTTCTTATTCTGTTGTGCCTCATTAGAATCACACATTGTCGCTCACACAGCAGTGGTCCACATCCCGTTTGAGCATATGGTCATACCCTTGTAATTTCATTCCTCGGTGCTTTATATCTTCCTGGGGCAGAATGACAGTGCCATTTCATTTAGAAGCAGCAATGAAGTCTTTATGTGTATTAAGATAGCTAGAGGCACTGGTGTAGTAACTCCAGAGGAAATTATCTCTGGCAGAAATTGCAAAGGTAACTTGTGATACCAGCCGAATGTGTCTTGGTCTTAGAAAAGGCTTTGTTTCAAATTTCCTTCCTTTACCACTGAGAGAAAAGATGCAAATAATTGTCAAATGTCGTTATCCTGAATGTGCTAGAGCCCAAAAGAGGAGAAATAATTAATCTCAAGCCATTACAGTTACATCTTAAACAGATACCTGAAACCATAAGTCATGGAGCTTCCAGAGAAGAGTGTCTGGGCACTTTTACAGTTGTGAATGTCTTAAAGGAGTATATACTATATTTAAGCAGTTAAACACTTTTAGCAGGCAGTACCACTGTTAAGGATTATTCCAAACTTCTACACTGTGTCTCATTAGTAATCCCTCTTTGTCATGTCAGGGTACTCAGCTGCTTGCTAGAGCATACTGTCATCGCCATTTCATTCCTAAGTATCTGTGAAGCTCCCTGTCCATTAAAACACACACACATGCTGTAAGCATATGCATGGCATGCATGCACACATGATCCCTCCTCCCCTCGCACACGCTCGAAGGTTAACTTTATATAAACAGCTCACAGATGAAAAATGGCTCTCATTAGAGAAAAGATTATAAATCAGACCGCTCACTTAAACACACTTAGTGTATCAACAGATACCGGCAATCTTTTCACTGTTGTGTAGCGTACCTACTGCCTATTAATTTCAGCCAGAATGAATTTTGTGCAATGCTTCATTACAAAGTAACACCTACCATGCACACAAATTATTAGACATACCATGCTGAACCTTAAGCCACCTCATCGCCTAACATTTCTGCTGTAATCTGTTTTCTTTGCTTTCATCTGTAGCTCCCTTTTAAGACTGAGGGGGATTTACAGGGTAAATATATCACACTGAGATCAGAGTTCATACCTGAACACAGTTGCACCTCTCTCTCTCTTCTCTAGAAAGCAGAACTTTCAGCTTGTTTACATGCACATGCCTTCATAGGCTGCAGCCTATTTGTCTCATCTGTGTGGGACCTAACTAGAACTAACATGTATACATTCGTATATATATATCTATATATATATATAGATATATATATATATATATAACCCCGACTTACGAAATTAATTCGTTCCCGAGGGTCTTTCATAAGTCGAAAATCGTCGAAGTCGAAGCACCCATCGCGCCTTTTGAGTGAGGCGATGCTGAACAATAGGCTAATTGATAACTAGAATAACAATACGTCATTCAAGTGGAACAGCAAAGCGCAATTACGAAAGCCAAGGGGTTGTCACATGATTTGGAAGGCTTTGTGGGCATTGTGGGCTCGGCCAATCAGAGCCAGTGGATTTTGTAACATGGGCATTTTGCCGTAACACGGGCTACAATATTGCCGTTCAGTGCGTTCGTAACTTGAATTTTTCGTTTAATGCGGTATTCTTAAGTCGGGCTTCCACTGTATATGTGTGAATAAAAACAAAAAGACCACTGAATAATCACTTCTTGGGTTTTTGGTTAGCTTTGCCTGATCAAAGTCCAGTGAAAATGAACAGGTGTTTTTCGACTGATAGTTAGGAGGATTTTTAGAAAACCAAAGCGTCCACTGTAATCCCATCTAGCCCACAGTCTTGTTTACTATTCATGCTATAATGAATTACTGAGAGCTGTTCACAGTAGACTGCCCAGTCCGTGGCAGTCCAAAACAGGTCCCTGGCTGTTTGTTTGAAAAAGTAATGGTTTGCTACTGAGAGCCCTATGTACACATACAACCTGTGTAATGGTCTCCTAACTGCACAAGCCAGTATTACCTGTGTGTAGAAGATGATTTGCTGTCTGTGAACCTGTGTGATTATGGTCTGCAGACAGGAGGTCTGTTGATAAATTGGTTTTGTGGGACAACAGCAACCGCATCAAAGTGCAAACATCCCACAGCACATATGCACAAATGCATGCAAGTACACACTCGCACAGACTATATAGATAAGATCAGACAGCATTCTGGCCCAGAGACACATTGTTTACTACTAGATTAACCTGGCCAAAGCTTTAGAGGGATTAGTAAGCAGTGTGCGCCTTTACAAAAGTCAACACAACCAAGGCACCAACGCTAACAAAAGTCCAATCTGCAGACCTGTCTTTGTGTCTGCATGCAAGTGCCAGCCATACCAGGGACTGATATGATCTCAGGACTGCAGCAGGCTCATTTGTACATGAACATGCTTGTGTGTGCTGGGATGAGAAACAAGCAAATGGAGCAAGACAATTATCTACATCCATCACTTCAGAAACTCATTTAGTCAATTAAAACTGTTACAGGCTGACATTTAGGTGCAATGATCCCATTTTAATAATTAAGACTGTCATGCACACACACACAAACACGCGCACAGACAGAAATACACATACACACGCACACACTAAGCTGTTAAAATGGTAGGATCAGAGCAATAATGTAGTTGTCTCATAATATAATGACATGTCCTTGTTGAAGCGCAAATCTCATTCATCCTGATTAGGAGTGTGTGTGTGTTATATTTTCTTGTGAGTGTGTGTGTGTGTGTGTGTGTGTGTGTGTGAGGTGTAACAGGGGACACTAGCCTTTTCAGAGTTCACTCCCCTGTTTTCGTGTGACACTCGAAAACAAATGTCACTCTGCCTTCTGTTATCAGACATCATTCGCCCTTTGCAGACGCTCTTCTTTGTTCTACTTCTTAACTTCACCAAGCCTCACTTCTCTTTCACGGATGAATACACGATGAATACGTGATCAGCTATGCTTTGTTTCTTTTTTCAGCTAAAAAACATTGTGCGGCTGGAGAGATGTGCCACAATGCTCAAACCAACCAATCAAAATTAGACTCAAAAACAGACAAACGCTAAAGAAAAATATTTATATGAAATTGGCAACCATTAATCCAAAAATGAATATTTAAAATAACTATTCAATTTACTTTTGAACTTACAATCTCTTTAAAAATGTTTTGTTTTTTATCGTGTGTGTGATTTTGGGTAGTATGCTAGTGTTAATACCTTCTCAAGGCCTTTGGAGGACTTTGCCTTGTTTGGATTTTTGATTTCCAGCTCCTGTTTACTGGTCAGGTGGTTTGTGTTCTCACTGTAACACTTAGGGCATCGTAATTCTGTGCTGTTAAGCACACCACATGGGCCATCTGGATATTTGTTAATAAAGTTTTCAGTGCAACAGAATATTCTATGTATATTATATAAGCAACTCTTTTGATGATTAAATTACAAAAAAATGCATTTGTAATCAGTTACAGCTACCGAGATGGGATACATCTAAAAATATTCTAATTACCTCTTATAAAAAAATGTGTACAATATTTGTAGACTAAACCAGTCATCTTGTTGCACTGCATGCTTTTGTTCTGCAGGAATACCTTCATTTATATTTGCGGACAACGTGGGTTAGCAAAGTTACTATAATGAACTTGAATGCAACACCATGAAGAGGGGGATTCATTCACATTAGCACAGTTCAATTCATTTTGTAGTAAGCACAAAATGTAGCACTGTTTTTGACAAGTTCTTTTCTATTTTCCTTTTTCAAAATTTCAACCACTTTTTGTCTGCCAGTCCAATCGCTTTGCAACCAGTGAACGAGGCCAGGCTGCCGGCACTGTCGTTCCTTGGAATTCATTAACGTTTTCCCTTTTCAAATCGGTCCGATGTGGACTGTGATGAAAATGTAGTCCACATTAAAATGCTTGCTCATTACATTCAAAACTGCGTAACTAGTAATCTGTGATGTACAGCTACATGCAATGCCCTCCTTCCAAACACTGATAACTTGAACTAAATACATTTTTTAAAAAGGGGAAGCAAAACAGAAAAAGGGACAGCAGAGAAACAAACACATGATGGCTAATCAGAGCACAGCTAACTTTCCAGTAATGGTTTCAGTATATGTCTGCTGCATTACAAAGTTTTCTGTTTTTAGCAGTTTTACAGCTAACGTTATTGCAAACTATCAATGGATGCTTAGATATGGCTCAGTGGCAACACAGAAATATGCTTTGGAATGAAATCTACAAGTGGGCGTTGAGCATATAGGGCACAAGCATATTTTTCTCTGTTTTTTGTTTGTCTTCTCAGGTCTCACCTTCCTCTTCCATATTTCCTGCTGCTTTAAGGATTTGATTCTGAGCCAGTCATACAGATCAGATAGGTTTCAGTTTTCTCCCGAGCATTTAAAACATTGTGGTGTTGTGGTGAGAGCACAGCCTCCTCTCTTCCGTAAACAATCTGCAACTGCTTGTTTTACTGATTCCAAACATTAGACCTGAAGTGAACAGAGTGATATAGCTGCCAGTGTTGCAGCTGCCGACAGATGTTTTTTTTTTAAATTCAGGGTTGAGCTTCTGTCTCATTGTGTAGTCATTTCGCTTATTAGCCTTCGTCTCTCTATTTCCCTCCCTGCATTTCCCCCACCCACGATGGGAGTGTTTGGTAGGTGCTTGAGACCTTTGTTGTTTGCTGACTATATTCCCGTCTGTATTTGCTTCTCCTTAGCCCCCTTCATCCTGCAAGAAATGGGTTTAGCTGTGATTTCATCCTCTCTTTCTGGAAGAATTGCTGCCATTTCTTTCTATTCTCTGTCCTTATCATTATTGCTCTTTGCTTCACTTTTTCGTTCCAAGTGCCCGAGGAATAAAATCAGGGGCAGAGAAAACAACAGTCCCGTTGGTCCTTTTCATTCTGCGGTGTTTTATTTTCTGCTCCTCTCCCACTGACTCAAGCTTTTTATTTCTTTATTTCTTCAGTAGATTCTCAAACCCTTTCTAATGCTTACTACCACCAAAGAAATATAGGTAGAGACTAACAACAACCAACAGGAATGACAATACAGTAGCCCAGTTACGTTAAGGATGAAAAGATGCACTTCTTGGTCTCTTGCGCCTCTTACATTAATCACATGTAGCATAAATACTAAAGAAAACTTTCAAAGGTCAGATCAAAAAGGGTGGGTAGGACTGAGTTGGTTGTAAGGGAGGCTGGGTCCATCTTCCTGCTCTCAATTGTGAGCAAGTGTTGCCCAGGTGTGTGAAGAGAAAGTCAAGGAAAAGGTCAAAGTTTTTAAGAAATCCATAGGCCTCTTTTGAAACTTTGTTTCAGTTGTTCCTGTTATACTATAGCTTGCATGCATACTAAGACACCGTCCACTGAAAAATGACATGAACACATGAAGTGATCTTACAATATGGTGATGTATAATGTGTGATCTCCAGGGCTCTATTACCCACAATTAGAGCATACTTCATGACAAAAAAAGCATTTGTCTGTTTCTTCTTGTTTCCGTCCTACAACTTCCCCCAGCTGACGCTCCTACTGAAAGCAATAATACAATCCTGAAAAAAATTGACCCCAGTCTGCCTTTTATCTTTAACTTTTCACATGGCAGAGGCAACAGTGACTTAAATCATGAATAGTGACGTTTAGATGATTTAGATCTTAAATCCACACAGAAACACACACACTGCTTACAGAACTGGTACGGGACAAGACCCATCTTGCATCTCAACAGATTCATCAGTTTAAATCAGTGCAGTTGAAGCAAACTATGCATGTAGTCCATATGCCCTTTTCCCCGCCCATGTCCTTCAGGTCTTCCTGGGTAATCCTGATGTGTTTCCAGGTCAGATGGGGGTATTTAATCCCGCTATAATTTTTTAGGTCTTCTATCAGGTGGATGTGCGCAGACGCTCACAGTCCAATCATAATGTGGCTTCAGCAGTCACCTCAAGGTGACACTCACATTAACAATTTAGTGTTTCCAATTAACTGCATGTCTTTGGACTGTTGGAGAAAGCCAGAGTACCCAGGGAGAACTCACGCAAAAAGGGGGAGAACATGCAAACTACACACAGAAAGACCCTGGCTTGATGGTGGAATTGAGTCTGATATTCATCTCTGACTGACGCTTGCATTTCGAAGCTGCATTTGCTCCTAGCACAACGCAACTGAATCTCTGAATATCTGTCTGGACTGTTGAGTTGCACTTTTGTTAATGTAGGCATCATGTTCTGATAGTTAAAAAAACAAGAGAGTGAGAAAGAAAATAATTCCCGTTATGCTGCATTTTTTAGACGTTTCTGTTGTCACGGTCCCTAAATCCATCCCTAAACTGCTTCAGTTCAACAAACATTTAATAATGAAAGCTTGATTGCTTACAAAGCACAAACACAAACAAGGGAGATGGGGGGGAAAACAAACAAAAGAAGACCATGAGCCAGCCACACAATAGAGTCCATCTTCTCCCCTAAACTAATATTAGTAAGATAAACTAATCAAACTAAAAAACTGCCAGTAACTCCCAACTCAGCTCGTAATTCATAAATAGAAACCGGAGAAGCAGCAGAAGGATACCAGTGCTGTTAGAGGTGATGGAGGGACTGAGGCGTCAACTGCTAACTGCATGCTCTGTCTTTTCTGGCTTTATATGTGTAGCACTGAGGCTTCTGCAGCCAATCAGAAGTACGGATAAATTAGAGGAGAGAGCAGGATGAGAGACAAGGAAGATAGAAACACAATGGAAGGGTAATAAATGTCTGTGCACAAGTATTTTAAAGCTTGGTGATGCTAAATCATTTTTTGCATTTTGGGTTTTTTTTGTTTTATTAAGTGAAAGTAATGAGAAAAAAAAAGCAATATTTGATTTCTTTTTAACAATTGGAATTTAATCTCATTTTTTGGACACTTAAATCATCAGATCATTGATGGAGGCTAAAAGAAAACTGGTAAAATGAATGTTGCTTCATTCAAACTATTTTATAATCATTGCTTTGGAGGCACACATTACAAATTGAAGATGCAATTGACTAACCAGCAAGGATATAGACGTATCTCAGCCTTGATTATAACGTGTATTAAAAGCATCAGGTGGCCTTGGAGCAACTTGGGTTTTTTAAAATCTCCCAGTTTTGGTGTTCCCTCTTTTTTCCCTAGTTAACATTTAGCCTTCAGTTGGTTTTCTTTGTGAAGTTTGCTTTTAAATCCAAGCGGTTTTGAACGGTTTGCTTTTGCATACCCATCCCTCCCATTCTGTTTCAGTGACAGTGATGTATTTTGGTCCTCCTGCTTACACAGATAGATGTGTCTCATATTGTAACCCTCATTCTTAAAAGGAAATTGTCAGCCTGTGTAATTGCATGTGTCTCTCTGTAACATAAAGTAAACAGCTGAAAGGAGATCGTGTCAGTCACATTTCTGGCATGTCAGTTTATATTGACTCTCCAGTTTTATGTTCAGCATGTATATATATGACCATATATGACATTCAGATATTGAAATGAAGACACCGCTATCCAAAAGTATCAACAAAATGGAGCACATTATGTTTTCTAGACACATATACTGCTGCTGAGACAGCATGTTTTCATAGCTTCAAAGGGCAATACACTGACTCTCATTCACTTCCTGCAGACTTACTAACATTACTGTAACTACAACTTGTTCAACTCTAGCATTACCTTAATCTTAACTTAACCTTAACCTTTCACTAAGCTTTTCCACAATGACATTCTATTAGGAATTTACAGTAGGTCCCCACAAGATAAGTAATGCGTGCCTGTCCACCCACCTGCGCGCGCACACACACACACACACACACACACACACACACACACACACACACACACACACACACACACACACACACTCAAATGCTTACGGTAAGACAGGAATCCATTATCAGTATGGAGTAGCCGAGAGAGAATGTGAGTGATGTGGTATGAGTGGGTGGGGTGCTAATGTGAATGGATGCTTCTCATATATTGCGTGCAGCCACCAGTCAACTGAAGTGATGACTTTGTGCATTCACGCTGAGCGGAGGACTTCCTGTGATCAACTTGGTTATGGTGTGATGAATGCGAGTCAGAACGACTTCATTTTGGAGAGGCGAGGTACTGGAAGCCTCTGCGGCAGGATGTGATGGCTCTGTTTTTGAATTCAGCTAGGAGTAACTTTCACACTGATAGACTCACCGGAGGTTCTGGTGCAGCAATAATCAAAGTTCATGTCTGGTTTATTTTAAATTGCCGCACGCTGTTGTTGTCCACTCTGTTGTAACGTCGTTGAGTCTGTTTCTTCCAGCTTTTAGTGAATTTAAGTCTGTCACACCCCACATTTCAGGATCTGTGTTTGTTTGAAATGGAAACGGTTGTTTTATTTCATTTTAATGCACTAACAAATAACAGCATGTCAACAATTAACCTGTATACTTAAAAACTGGTGTTTCCTTCATATTCTTGCTGCAAAGACCACTTCTTTTGCATTTTCATTGATTGATCATTCTTTTTTTTTTTCAAGCATAAAAACAGCAATATTGAAATCGTAAAAAAAAGCCCTTACTAATGTCTGCAGTCTTCCTTATGGGCTGTGCACACAACTGCAGCAACCTCCATCAACAATGCAGGGCAGCTTGCCCAGGAGGAAAAAAACTCTGGAACAGTGTTCTCCCAACTGTCTTTGGCTTTTGCGTCTAACAAACTCCAGTTGGGCAGTTCCCATATAAGTCTTTCTGAAAGGCCTCTCAACAGTGAATGAGCGAGTCAATCAGTCACTGCTACCCCTTAGTTTCTTCAGCTGGTGCAAACATTCGTCTAAGCCAGCCAATAATCTCTGTTTGCCCAGGAAATGTTTCTCGCGATTCCACGGCGTTATATGCACCATAAATTGTAAGGTCATGTGTTATGAAAGAGGTTATCTGATCTGGTATTATTAAGTGATATTTCCACTTCATGGGCTGGCTTTCACTGCTGCTTCACGCGCTCATGGATCATCAGATAAGGCAGCGCTTTGACAGGCAAGCTATTGGCTGCCAGTGCCTCTGGAGACTCAGAGACTCCACAGCTCATGCTGGCAGCAGAAATGGCCCTCATGTATGCATAAACACACAGACACAAACATACACACGCACACAGATGCTCAGAAATACAGAAATGCATGCAGAAATACAGACACACAAACAAATAACTGCAGTGGCAGGTAATAACTTTATTACACTCAACCCATTTTCTTATTGTCTGCATAATGAACATATGAGTGGGGTGGTTCTGGCCAGTGGTTGAGAAGATCACGCAGTTTATGGATTGATCTTCTTCCCATGTGCTGAAGTGGCCTTCATATGGATAGTGAATACCAAACGGGTACCAGTTAGTCTAGGTCAGGCAAACACCACAGCATAGCTGACCGCTGCTGGTGCCTGAGCGGCCAGTGAACTGGTGAATGAGTGGAACATTTTCCCAAATAGTGCACACATATTACACTTTCCAATTTTAAAGAAAAAAGGTCATAGCCATGAGGTAGTTGCACTTATGGTGCAAAGGTATGTGAAAATGTGTATAAGAATTGTTACCAAATAACAACAATAACAACAAAAATAAGTATTAAAATTAGCTATAACCTCAAATTTAAAGATTTGGTGAGTGACAATCAAATGATTATTATTTAAGTGTTAATAAGATATTGTATAATATTTAAAGATGTGAATGGTGCAGCTTTTTCCTGATTCTGATCACTACCAATAACTTGGTTTTGGGTATCTGTATTCCTCAGCAGAAACTCGCTCTTTTAATGTTTTTAAGAAACCATTAAGTTCGACTTAAACAGCTTCCCTAAATTGGAAAAATTCCCAAACTAAATCTGTGGAATCTTTGGTATTTATTATTTGAATAATAAATGAAAATAGCCCCAGGTAAAAAAAAAAAAAGTATTGCATCTGATTTATTTTCACAAGTATTATTTCAGATCAAAGTGAGAGTGATTAGATTACAAACTGCTACCAAGTGTAAAAAATGTATAAGTAGTTTTTAATGGCTAAACTGTACAAAGCAGCATATTTGTATTAATGATATATTCTAAAAAATGCAACTAACTAGGGATGAACCAGTGATGTGCTCAGAAAACTGAGAACTTCCCTGAGACCAGCTTGTGAACCAATATCCTAACCAAATATTACTAGTCTGTGCAAAATACTTTTCTGTACTAGACGAAAATTAAATAATAAAATAATCTAAAATTATACAATAATCTAAATTATTTAACAAAATAAAACCTTTCAAAACATCTTGCTGCTGTGGTGTGTAGCCCGTTGTGTTGGCAAATGCAATCTGTCATGTAACTGGACAAATGTGACCTTTAGAGTTTTGAGATGTGATCTGAAACTCAGATTTCCTGAAGCTTCACCAAGTTTGAAAGAAAAACTAACATTCATCAACACACTACTCTTAAGGACTTTTTGCAGATTTAGATTGTTTCTCCTCTTATTGTCAGAGGGCACATCACATGATCAAAGAACAAGTGGGACACTATGAAAAGACGAGATGAAAGAGCAAATGAGTCTTGTTTTCACCAGTGTTCTTTTTAAAGCAGTCTAAAAGCACCCAAAAGTAACTCTCAGTGTAGAATCTCTGAGAGAGAAATGACCTTGAGGTTTGCCTAAAAAACAAAAAGATTCTTCACAGTCTCTTTCAGGGTGGGGGCCTTTGAAGTCATGATTGTTCTGGCTGAAACATACTGGGTGTCTTTTGTACATTATGATACCAGTGCTGATGGCTCCAGGAAATGTCTGGTCCCAAATGGAATTCTCTGTTGAATTCAATTTATGTGTGTTCCAGCGTGCTCTGGGGACCACTAGCTTCACAGCATACTATACAGTGGAAAAGATATATAGCATGGATGTTTCATCCTGATTTCTGCAACACCCAGCCTGGGGCCCAGAGCTGAAATGAACAGGAAGAAGATTGCCTGGTGCATAAGTAAGAGTGCGGGTAGAAGGAGCTGTTGATGGAGTTCCCGCTTGTTTGTCATGTTTTTAATTCCCCTAATGTTATTTGTTATGACTTTTTCATGAGCTCACCATGATTAAAAGTATGAGCTTTGTGTTGACACAATGACAGCTTCAAAATGTGATCTGATAATATCAAAGCAGGAGCACAATCCAAGATTTCTTATTTTTAATCTTCACTTGGCAGCAATTATATAACTTTCATCATAGTCACACCAGATCCTCCATTATTTATGTGAATAAAAAAAAGGGAAAGAGACAGATATCGGACTGTGAGTGGATATTGTACCGGACAAACATAAAGAAATAGTGCAATATTTTATCTTGAATATGGTGTAATGCTTCATCCTGAAAGATGCTGCCGTGTTGAGTAAATTGTTAAGGGCAAAACAGAATGCAATTATGCCGTCTGACTGCATGGTTATATTTCCATTTTCAGCATGTTTCCTCACATGGAATTTGCAAGTGATTAAGTAGGCTATTTATTTCTCCGCTTGTCTCGCTTGTTTCATGAGTTAAAGAGGTTGTATGTGGGTTTTGTTCTTAGTCCCACAGTGTCCCTAATGCGCTGTTTGCTGTAGCCTTTCGCCTTATGTTATCAAGAAAGATGCAAGCTGTATTCACCTCTGTATTTAGTGATTGTATAATATCTGAACTAAAAGATTGGTTCAATTTATGATTTCTATGCAAACTTGATTTGCATAAAAGCACAAAATTACACCAGCCGCTTCCAACAACAGACACACTAATTTGCATGTTAGTACATGATTGGGTAAGTGCTGACCATCTGCCTGACATTAGAGGAGTGACTGGATGATTGCATTTGATGACAATTAGGACACACTAGAGTCTAGTGCCAAAAAAGACATGACCAAGATATTTTGTACAGTTACCCGAACATCTTGTCCAGAGTGCTCTCTTATGAGAGAGTCTACCATTATCAACACTAGGTGAGGGATAGTTAACTCAAAATGAAGCTGTCTTTTGCAGTGCCATCTAACTCCACTGTCTTTCTCTCACCACGATTTAAGAAAAAGTAGTTCTGACAAATGTGCACTGTGTCAGCCTTTGCATGTATCCTGCTTCTAAATTCTCCAACCTAAAAATCTTAGAAACATGGTATTTAACCAGCGCTCCTCATCACCTTAAAACCGACACAAAGGATGAACACTCAGTAAAAAACTTAAATGTCAAATCAAATCAAATCAAATCACTTTTTATTGTCACATCACATGTGCAGGCACACTGGCACAGCACATGCGAGTGAAATTCTTGTGTGCGAGCCCCACAAGCAACAGAGATGTGCAAACACAACAACACAAACGAGCAAAATACAAGAATGGCCAACCTGAAACTAATAAATATATGTACAATATATAATAGTGTATGCATTTCTGGATGTGTATACTAAATATTTTCCTACGTGTGTGTGTGTGTGTGTGTGTGTGTGTGTGTGTGTGTGTGTGTGTGTGTGTGTGTATACACATTTTTACAAATTAAATAGTAAAAAAATAAAATAAAATAATAATAATAATAATAATAATAATAATAAAATATATAAAATATACAGAGTTGAATATGTGCAAAACAAGTGGCATTTATATACAGTGTGGAGTGCATAATGTTGAAGTTCCAGTAGTGAAGCTGAGGTGTCTATGACGTGTTCAGCAGTCTGATGGCCTGATGGAAAAAGCTGTCTCTCAGTCTGCTGGTACGGGACCGGATGCTGCAGAACCTCCTTCCTGATGGAAGCAGTCTGAACAGTTTATGGCTGGGGTGACTGGAGTCCTTGATGATCCTCCCCGCTTTCCTCAGGCACCGCTTCCTGTAGATGTCTTGGAGGGAGGGAAGCTCACCTCCAATTATCCGTTCAGAGCACCGCACTACTCGCTGGAGAGCTTTGCAGTTGTAGGCGGTGCTGTTGCCATACCAGGTGGTGATGCATCCAGTGAGGATGCTCTCAATGGCACAGTGATAGAAGGTCCTGAGGATGCGGGGGCTCATGCCGAATCTTTTCAGTCTCCTGAGAAAGAAGAGGCGCTGCTGGGCCTTCTTCACTGTTTTGTTTGTGTGTACTGACCACGTAAGATCCTCAGCCAGATGTACGCCAAGGAACCGGAAGCTGCTCACTCTCTCCACAGCAGCGCCGTTGATGGTGATGGGGGTGTGTACTTCTCTGCACCTCCGGAAGTCCACTATCAACTCCTTTGTCTTTGCGACGTTGAGGGTGAGATGGTTGTCTTGACACCAGTGGGTCAGGGCGCTGACCTCCTCCCTGTAAGCCGTCTCATCACCGTTGGTGATAAGACCCACCACTGTAGTGTCGTCCGCAAACTTCACAATGATGTTGGAGCTGTTAGTGGCTGTGCAGTCGTAGGTGTAGAGTGAGTACAGGAGATGGCTCAGTACACACCCCTGTGGAGCACCAGTGTTCAGTGTGATGGGGGATGAGGTGATGCTGCCCAGTCTGACCACCTGGCGTCTGTCAGACAGGAAGCTAAGGATCCAGCTGCAGAGGGAGCTGCTCAGTCCTAGATCCTGCAGTTTCCTGT
The DNA here is from genome assembly GCF_965226115.1 of Aulonocara stuartgranti. Classification (NCBI taxonomy): domain Eukaryota; kingdom Metazoa; phylum Chordata; class Actinopteri; order Cichliformes; family Cichlidae; genus Aulonocara; species Aulonocara stuartgranti. The sequence goes on from NC_138946.1 coordinate 13,630,470, forward strand.
CCAGCTTCGAGGGAACGATGGTATTGAATGCTGAGCTGTAATCTACAAACAGCATCCTCACATATGTGTCTCTCTTCTCCAGGTGTGACAGGGCAGTGTGTAGTGTCAGGGCTATGGCATCATCAGTGGACCTGTTGTGGCGGTATGCAAACTGTAGAGGGTCCAGTGAGTCGGGTAGTGCAGAGCAGATGAAGTCCCTGACCAGCTTCTCGAAGCATTTGCTTACGATGGGGGTCAGGGCTACAGGTCGCCAGTCATTCAATGAGGAGATGGTGGAGGATTTGGGTACAGGGACGATGGTGGCCATTTTGAAGCAGGCTGGGACTACAGACAGAGAGAGGGAAAGGTTGAAGATGTGCGTGAACACTCCAGCCAGCTGAGCCGCGCATGACCTGAGGACGCGGCCGGGAATCCCGTCCGGACCAGTAGCTTTGCGTGCGTTCACCATTGCGTGTGTTCATGTCATTAGGTCCTCTTAAATAAGAGATATTTAGAGAATGATTTCTACAATGATTTCACACCAATAATATTTAAAGTGAAGCTCCTTCCCTTTTTAGTATTTAAATTATTAGTATTAAAATTCAGATTTGTATTTAAAAGAGATTTCAAGTGACTTTGGCTCACTGGCTTGTTTTGTAAACTGCAACTATGCTGTTTTTGTTCACTAGTAGTAAATTACAGCTGCTTTTTTCATGAACTAAGTTCTAATTAACTCTCTGTATACAGCAGCACCACCACAGTGACGGTGTTACAGAACAGCATATAATTCGAGCAGAACAGGTTGAGTTCCTCTAAGAATTAGTACCATAACCATTGACTGGAAACCTTAACACTAAAAAAAAAGATCTACGGTCTCAGCAGACTGTTCGATGTGTACATAGGTAACAGATTCGTCATTTCTTCTTCATAAGATATATCATGATTCTGTTTGATATATCAGAATCATGATATATCTTGATTCTGATATAGGGATGCACCGATACCGATACTGGTATCGGGTATCGGGGCCGATACTGTAAAATGTGCGTGTACTCATACTCGTAAAAGTTAACCGATACCATGAACCGATACTAACTTATTTCATTAATCAGAGGGTGGCTTGTCATTTTTGTTGTAGTTTTTTAGATTCGCCACTAGGGGGACATCCCGCGCTAAAGAGGCACAGGGTTAGACGAGTCAGACTGGCAGCTCCAGATAAAAAAAGAGAAACTGGAGGCTGCTGTAGCTAGGCTAAACAAAATGTCAGCAGTGTGGACCGGAACAGCCAACTTTAACTCAGGTTTTGGAAAAGCGATGAAAAATGTCAAGACAAAATCCACGGGCAGTTAAAATAACAGAGGCTCTGACTCAGTTTATCGCTCTGGATGACCAGCTAATGCCAGTTGTGGAAAACATAGGATTCTTCTCAGCATACTCGAGCTGCGATATGAAATTCCCAGCTGCCCACACATCAGGGAGATAATGGTGCCAAAACTTTCTAAAGAGGTAAAGACAAGCAGTGTGTGCGCGATGTCAGTCTTTGGTTTAACGGCACAGTGGACTGATGATCCACGGGCAGATGGGGAGTTCGTTTGTCAATGCCAAATACTTTCGTTATTTTGTTTGCAATAATTTAACAGAAGTGCTTATTTTTCACTTGAAATTTTTTTGTGGTCATTTTTATTAAGATATTATTTATTATCGGCAGAGAATAAAATAAAACCTGTCTTCCAATTCATTGCGTGTGTGTGTGTGTGTGTGTGTGGGTGGTAGAAGTATCGGTTTTTGTACTCTGTATCGGCAAGTACTCAGATCCAAGTATCGGTATCGTATCGGTTTGAAAAAATTGGTATCGTTGCATCCCTATTCTAATATATCATGAATGCAGACATGTATGTCACACATACAGTAGAGCTGGGCGATAGAACGATAACGATATGTATCGCGATATAACTTTTACTCGATAGAGAAATTAAGCTATCGCGATAGACCTCGCCGCTCTTGTCCTCTAAAAAAAAAAAAAAGAAAAAAAAAAGGTCAGCCAATCCAAATTAAGTAGCGCAGAGCCGAACCAATCACAGCCGCAGCGTCACGTTGCGTGGCTTGTTACGTACAGCACAAGTGCCAAGCCGCACGTGTGTTTGTTTGGGAAGCAGCCAGCGGGTAATGGAGCCAGCGCGTAATGGAGGAAATGAGTGTGCCGACTAGAAAAATCAACCGAGTGTGACCGAAGAGAAAACAGATGATGGTTCCAATTAGAGATGGCACGATACCACTTTTTTATGTCCAATACCGATACCGATATCATAACTTTGGATATCTGCCGATACCGATATGAATCCAATATAGTGTTTTTTAATCAACAAAACTGTTTTTTAAATATCTTGCTGCATTTTGTATAAGTTCATACTCAAGTTTAAAACAACAACTACACTAAAGCTATTCTGTTATACCTGTATGCAAAAAAAAATATTTCATAGTTCAGCAATACTGATCAATCTAATAAACTTAAACCTACACCATCCTCCCTATTCTGGTATTTTAAAGAGTACTTAGCATAAATATTAAGCAACCTAACTAATAGGGTTCCAACTCCCAGCAACAACAAAAATAAATAAATAAAAAATAGGGAACCACCCCTCACGCTCCACCTCATGATGCTTAATCGACGTAATCAACCTTAATTTGATGCAGTGTGAAAAAAAATGCACAGAAATCAATTATTTTTCAAGAAATATTAAATAGATTCAACATCTTTCTTCAACAAAATTGCAGACTGCACAGATGGTACCTTCCCAAAGGAAAAAGCACTATAGCTTACTAGGGTATATATATATATATATATTAGACTTAACAGTTACTATATACAGTAATGGACTTCTATTCATTTTGCATCAAATTAAAACTTTGGCAGTCAGATAATTATTTATTAAAAGCTAGACATTTTAAATGAGAATAAGAAAGAAAAGTATGTCTTTGTGCCCACTTTTCCCTGTTAATGCCCTATCGGCCCCCCTGGCTAAACTTTGCTAGATCCGCCCCTGCACAGTTACCAGCCGTCAGCTACGTAGAAAAAGATCCTCGAGTAGAAAGTAATATTAAATAAATTCTAACAACAGCTTATCGAGCTTAAACGTGCTGCTGTTGTTCAGCCGCTGGTTTCCTCTTTCTGGTGCAAAGTGGGCCAAAAGCAAACTAGAGACACGGACTCGCGACAGAAAAGCCGATCAGCTGATCGTTAAGCAGTTTCATGATTGAAGTAGCAGCAGGAGAGGCAGTCGTTTGTTAAGCTTAACGCAGGAATGCTTTACAAACATTCAGAGATGGACTTACACACTTGCTTTACTTCTCTCGGGATAACTTTGTCGGAGATGAAATGCCGGGTTGCTAGCGAAGCTCCAAATGCTATCCAGACCACCGACAGGTCCCGCATGCCACAGCCGCTCTATCACGTGATGCATACTGCTCCGACGTGCTAACGTTCTGAGGTGAGTTACGGCGTGTTGCAAGTTTTGTGAGGTGCTTTCGTGATATTTAATGGATAGGATTACATTTTTTATTTTTCTCCGATATCCGATCCAGTAATTTAGGTCAGTATCGGACCGATACCGATACGTAATATCGGATCGGTCCATCTCTAGTTCCAATGCCGGAGAGATTGTCGAACGGAAGAGCCATAGAAGTTCCGTAGTTTGAAGGTATTTCGGCTATTTCAAGTCTGACAAAAAACAGAGTAACGTGCACTGTAAATTGTGCCGAAAGCAAGTCTGGAAATACAATAAACCGGTGCATGCGTCACACTGTGCGCCACGTTATTGTTTCGGTGAAATGAATTTCTACAATACTGTTACTGTTAATTCTACTCTCTGCAGTGTTTAAATGCTTACATATACACACAGTTACTGTCCCTCCACACATACGACTCGGTTCTGCTTCTATGCCCCAGCTTTGTTTACTTTTTCCCACCGAGGCTTCTAGACTTCTGATTGGCCAACATTTCTGCACGGTTAGGAATCTAGCGCCACCTGCTGCTTTGGCATGTTCATAGCAGCGTTTTCCTTCATTTCTCCCTTTATGTGCGGACGGGATTATTTTTTAAAACGAAAACGGAAAATCTCCGTTTTCACAAATACCCGTGTACGTGTGGACGTAGCCTCAGTCTCTGACTGGAAGCGCTAATTCGTCATTCGGCTTTTGTCAGACTAAAGTAACTGTTAAAACTGTTTGAAAAGCTAAGCTATACAACAAGGAGAGATTGAGAATTTCCTTTTAGTTCTCAGTTTATTTGATATTGACAAAAGTTAGTCAGTTTTGTCTGTTCTTCTGTAAAACAAACTAAGATTTATTTTTAGAATTAATATTTTGTTTCTAAGTGGAATTGACAATTTAGTCTGTTTCGTTTATTCTATTTTGAAACTTAAACGCTTTAGCGGCTGCCTTTTGTGTAGTTTGCAATATTTGCCTTTATTTATCTGAAAAAGTCTCATGTTCCTTAAGTACATCTACCCTGTTGAACTTATTATGGGAAATAAATATTTAAATAAAAACAAGCTGCTGATTATTTCACATTTTACTTGTGAGCAACGGCACATTTAAATCTTACAAATATAGTTATTTGGCTCATATCGTGATAGATATCGTTATCGCCTGAAATGAAAAAAACATATCGTGATATGAAAAAATCTCATATCGCCCAGCTCTAACATACAGACACATATTTGTAGACATGTGTCTGTATGTGTGACATCACACATACAGACACATGTCTACAAACGAACACATAGACCTATAATTCATATATAATGTATATGCAATGCATAACTATTTGGCTAATGCTCAGTCATTTCCTTGAAAGAAAATATAGTGTCGCAGAGACACAGATAATAATAATAGAGAACTTTGGTTTGAAGCAACTTTACAATTGCATGCTATTAATGAATTAATTAGAGGCCGCTTTCTGTGAGAAGGAGGGAGGCACACAATGGCAGATAGAGTGAGTGCGTTTGAATTTCTTTTAAGCAAAATGCCACCAATACCCTCTGTGGCTGGAGGGCGAATCCTCCCTTAATAACAGTGAAGTGTGAGTGAGGTTGTTGCCGCTTTATAATCAGCAACTTTACCTTATCCAGGAAATTAATCTTAATATTCCTCCTCAAGCATGCTCTTTATAGCAGCACAATTTATATTCATATCATCACCTCAGGGGAGTTTTCAGAACAACAACTCACTACAGAGCAGCTTCACTGAAGCAATTGGACACTGTGTCTTGTGCTCACGAACATTCTGCATGTAACCATCCACCTAACCTTTAGGTAAACCAAATTGTGTTGTAAATGCCAACTGGGCTGCTATCGATAAGGTGAAAGAAAAAGGTTAAATGGTTAAAAGAATTTATTTTAAAAAAAAGATGTACACAGTGAGGCAAATTAAAATTTTTATGTGAAAGTAGCTTCTGTGTTTCTCATGCTGTTAATTGACATGACAAGATTATGTCCTACTGCCCAAGACTATGCACCTTTGCTTTTATTCAGACAACAAAAAGCCTTTTCATTTCAACTTTATTTTATTAGGAACTCTGAAGTATAAAATGTCAAAGGCATGGACTTGAAAGACTGCTGGGAGCTTTGCGGTTTTAATTTGATATTTGGCATGTCATGGAATGTATTTTCTTTGTACTTAATGCATAGAAGAAACGTTTGAAGTACAATGTTTGCTAGATTAGAGTGTGGAGCTTATAGCTTGTGGCACGTATCCTTGTCTTTGCAGTGCTTTCTGAGAATTGTGTGACTTCTGAGAGATGGTGGCAATACATGAGTTTCTGGATATTCTATAAAACAGCGATACTCCATCAATCTACCCATACCCATCAGCCGTATGTTCTTAATCACTAACAGGGGAGCAACTGGGAATTTGAAGTACAGTACAAAGTACTGCACTTAAGATAATGCTAATGCTTTTAAAGTCAGGTGGTTAAAAGTAAAAGTATTACCAAACTGATTTAAGTATATATGGTAAAGGAAGAAGAAGAAGGAGGGATGCAATGCCCCTTGTAAGGTAAGCTTTTAGATAAGGGAGTAAAAAAGACAAGAAAGGAAATTGGGTGAATAAAGAAAAAACAAATATTAGCAGTATCTTAGGCTGTGCTATCTTCTGTAGAATAGTGCAAAAGTGAAAGTAAGTTAGATATCTTGCTATAATACGCTCTGTCTGTATGATTGTTTATTTCTTTGTCTGCAAACTTTTCCTAGACCATTAGGAGGAAGACACACAGGTCCATTATAGGCCACTGAAGGTTCTTAACTATGTCATAAATTATAGTATCATCATGTTGCCAAGAAACCACCCCAGAATAGGGTAAAACAGCCTGGTTTTAGCAATTATACATCTGTTAACATGTTATAAAAAATAGTATCATTTTTGTTACAGTAAAATCAAATTTAGATACAAAAACTGTTTTATATAACTATTGAACTATATACTTGATTTATTATTGCCTGGCAAACACCTAATAGGGGCTAAAATTACTAACTTTTAGTATACAAATAACATCTACCATTCTCCCCCCCCCCTTCCTCAGTGTGATTATTTTGACCAGTTTACCAATGACACGAACAGTCCCAGTAATGCACATGTACTAGCAGGTTAAATGAATGAATATATCTGGAAAAAAACAAATAAAAATTAGCCCCTAAAGGCAGGGTGGATGTTAAAAAAAGTCAAAAAAAACCTTTAGTAAACACAAATTTAATACCAGTGCATTTATTTTATTTTATTTTATTTAGCTCAGGGTTGTTATTTATATATATCTTTTCATGTCTAGCATTAACTGTGAAACAAGTATGTGCTCGCATAGAGGATGATGAAAACATGTTATAAATGCAAATGAATTTTGATGTCATGATCTAATATGGTTTAAGGTTTTGTTGCATAATTTAGTATCTTTACAACAAGCACCTTGATGGCGTATTTTCCTTATTGAAAGAATGAGACATATTGAGGACTGACTTTGACAAATCTGTTTTGCTCTCCATGTCACAATTACACATCCCAAGTCCTTTTGATATCAGTGGATTACAGCCTCTTTCAGGCCACAGGTAGTCACTGGAGTAAGTTGCCAAGATGATTTACAAGCATGCGTTTGTAGGGCTCAGAGTACCCAGCTGATGGACAGGGATGCACATTCTGCTTCACATTTATCAGTGACACTTCAGTGCCCTCTAATGCCACCTCATAGCAGATGTCCACTAAGGTAAACGGGACAGGATGATGACATACTAAGCTGACCTAAACCGGTGTGCACAGTGCACTCACACAGTGCACCCAGAGGGACAAACACCTCAGTGTGTTCTTTGTGGAGCTTGACGATTTAAAGAATCTAGACATATATGACCTGGACAAACACAAAAAACACCAGAACGAGTTACTGACTTTCTTTCTTTACTCCTTTGATTTCGAATGATTAAATTTTCAACAAAACAGAGGAGACTGAAAATGGTCTGTAAATCAAAAACAAAAGGTGATTAAAAGGGAGCACGAAGAAGCAGTGGCTTATCCAGTCCTGACCTTTAGTTTGCCTACAAAATGGTAACAATACACATGCACCCACAGACAAATACTCTCTCATATCTCTAACATAATGATATTCCCATTTTATACAATAGCACAGATAAAAACAAACAAAAAAAAACCCCCAACAAAACAGACAAAACAAATTATACATCAATTATGTATTGCTCATATTTGTTCTTAAATTGTGCAATATTGTTACTGTTTAATTCATAACGTTTTTTTAATCCAACCAAAATTTAAGTTTATTATTTACTTTTTTGTCAACATCAAAGAGCTGTTTTAAGTGTTCCCCAGAACAAAAAACGTTTGTATCATGTACAAAAACAACAAACCATACTATGTTTGTCACTGTACAGATGTCACTTATATACATAGTAAACAGTATGGGACCCAATACTAGACCTTGTGGGATACCACAAGTAATATTCAAGCACACAGATTTTGATTGACCAATTTGTACAAACTGCCGGTCTATTATCAAGATAACTTTTTTTGTTTTATACCCCTCTCATACCATTAATTTCCATTTTTTTGGAACAATATGTTATGGTCAATTGTATCAAAGGCTTTTCTCAGGTCAATAAATAAATATCCCCACTCTAAAGTTGTTGTTTTTTTTTAAAATTATTTATGCAAAATGCAAAACTAACAAAGAAAAAACTGTCAGAAAAGTTAAGGAAATAAAATATCAGTGGCCTCCAATTCTAAAATCATTCCTGTTTTGGAGGTTGTCTCATTGTTGGCCCTCTAGTGCACCTGCTGTTAACTTCATTGAGACCAAAACAGCTGAAACTGATTAAAAACCCTCTCTGCATTTTAACAGTCCAGATCAAGTTTTTAGTGAAGTGGCTAACCTTAAACGTAAAAGCTAAGGGATAACTAAGGCGAGTTAGCACCACAAAATTCTAATCAAAGCAAGCTAGCGTTAAAAAACTCTAATCAGGCTAAGTTCAAGCATGCACCAAGGTTAACACAGAAAGTTCCGTACTATGAACAAGTCCAACAAACAAAGTTCGAAGAGGGAGGCACAAAGGGCAAACTGCATGTTCACAGCTAAGCAGCAGCCACTGAGTGAAGGACCTCCAGCCTTTTGTAGCCGCAGGTGAGCATGATCAGCCACTGATTGCCTCTTGGAGTATCACAGGATCCCCGGGCAGCCAATTGTCTGCGTAGACTGTCACACTGCAATCTGCATAGAAGAGGGCCGGAACAAGTCTCCAAGTAACCAATCATCCACGAGTCCTAGCACACTTGGATTTGCATGAACAACAACAAAAAAAGGCAGTCTCACTCCCTCCAAGGCCCAGGGCCATAACAATTAAATATGGCACTACCTTTGGTGAAGTAAGTTTCATGTTTATTCCTCTATCACACTTCTTTGGATCTGAAAATGCCATTCATTTGAGTCTTCTGGGAAGTGGGTTGTGTCGAACATAACCATATGAAATTTCTCTGGAATTGGGGCATAGCTCATTTATCTCGCTCTGTTTTTCTACACAGTGTTTAATATTCAGTCTCTTGCGGTGGTGGGAGACATTCAAATGCAGTTTCCTCTTATAAACCTGCTGCAACTTTCTGTGTCTGAGCCTGTAGTGGTGATGGCCATATGCGGACATATGCCCCTGTTGTATATTATGAGGCATTTGCAGTTACATTCTGAAAGTCTGTTATGAAAACTTATAGCTCAGATGAACAATGTAATTACGTTGTTGGTTTAATTTCTTTTATATTACAGGATAAAAATCATTTAGCTTTTACGTATAGCCAGGATCTGTGCTTTCCACCCACCCACACACCATTAGGCAAGTTTGCCTTCTCTCTTCAAACGTTTCTTTCCCTGTTTGGGGCTTTTAGAAGGAGCTGAAGACTTTTTTTTTCTCTCAAAATCTCGCACACATCAAAGTAGTCAGGTTACAAACAGATAAAAGAAGTTATGGAGGAGAGGGAGAGACCACAGAGAAAGAGATGATGGGAAATATACAGAGAAAGAGAGGAGAGAGGCGGGAGGGAGGCAGAATGTACTGTATCTCATCAGTTGGATGTATTTTTGTTTCCACATTCACTCACATGCTGCGGAATGGCACGCCACCTCTTCATTCCACACCCACCCACACCCACCCACCCACACACACACACACACACACACACACACACACCCACCCACCCACCCACCCACACACACACACACACACACACACACACACACACACACACACACACACCCACCCACACCCACCCACCCACACACACACACACACACAATTACACACCTATGTACACAAGCACAATAACTTAGAAGAATGTCACTTTATCAGCAGCAGTGTGGAAAGAAAGTAGAATAGCTGAGAGGCAGCATCTCCAAAAGTCCTCAGTGATTCAGGACTAAACAGTTGAGCCTGTTAATAAGAATCAACAAAGCTGAAAAATCACTTGTGGCTATTCAGCATTTGTTTTCACACCTCTATTAACTTTTCCTATTATCTCCTCTTTTTTTTGTTTTGCTTCTCATCTCTCCATCTGCCTCTCCTCTCCTCTCCACTGCCACTCTTAGTCTTTGGCTATCTTTCACACTCTTTTCTTTTTTGGATGTCCTTAAGCACCCCCAGTTGAAAAAGAAACCTTTGTTTGGCTTTCTATTATCCCCTCATCCTCTCTGCTTAACTTTCTTCGCCTTTTTACTCTGTGTTGCTCATTATACCCCTTCTCCATCGACCACGATGCTCAAGTTCAGACCACTGCACCAATTTGGCCTGACAGCGAATTATGTTGAAAAAAAATCCCGCTTTGCTAAGCGGCCTGTCCTGGACTGAAGTTCAGACAGATAGGACATGATGGGAAGGACTGTCAGCCTAGAAATTGTGTGGCTATTGGAAAACAAAGAGCCAGAAGAGAACCCAGCAAAATACAGCCAGTTTACTTTCTTTGTAATTTTTAATATCTAGTGTTCCAAGTGCCACATCAGTTAAATGGCAACATATTATCACAATTATTGCTTTATTTTATTCCTTTTTGCAATTTTAATACCACTGAGTTAGAGATAGATTGAAGTCCATGTTAGTTCTTTCTGCACATTTAAAAACATTGCTCTGAACAACAACCCCCCCCCCCCCCCCCCCCCAAAAAAAAGAGCTTGCATGTCTATTTCACCACAACCAATATAAATGTGCTAAACTCATTCACACAGTTCACTAATCTACTAAACTGCAGTCTCATCTTACAAGAGACAGAAAGAAATACAAAACCTATTGGCATGCAGGCAAGCATAGACACACACGCACCATCAAGACACAGAGTCAAATGGCAATCCCAGCCCCAAAAATAACATACTACACACACACACACACACACACACACACACACACACACACACACACACGGCTGGTTTCTTGGGCATTCTTTGCCACTTTGTTGTCTGGTTGACAACAGCCCAACTGTACTTGGTGTTGGAGTCTAAGTGTGTCTGGTCATATCCAAGACAGCTTTGGGGCAAAGTCTAATTCCTGCACATTCAATAGCAATCTGATTAGAGCTCTAAATTGCTTTTCCGCCCAGCCTCTTAGTGCTTTAACAGTTTCTGTCTTCCCCAAACACCATATCTCAGACCTTTTCACTATCTTTCTTCTTCTCTGTCTGCCTCACTCGTTTTCTATCTTTATAATTACTGTCCAGCTTTCTATCTCTTTCCCTTTTTGTACTTATCGCTCACTTCCTTATGACTACTATACTGTCTCTAATACTGCTGCACATCTCACTTTCTTTTTACCTTCTTAATCTTTTGATTACTTCACTTGATCTGGTTCCCACTGTTTTCCCACTGTTTTGTTCTCCTTCCAGTTCCATGTTTTCTTTCTTTTTCTTCTTCCATTTTGTAATCACCACATACGTTTCTAGGGGTTTTCCTTTAACTGCAATAGTCAGAGTGGAGACTGTTTTCCAATCTTTTCCACACTCACCCATTAGCCCATTAGAGGCACGATGTGCATTATTTTGGTCTCAGTGGACAGCCTATCTCTTTCAGCGCAGTCAGAGAGTCCCAGTGAATGTTATGTAGCCAATCCAAGGGGGTCCAGCACGCCTTGTTAGATGTGTCTCAAGCTTGAACGATTAGCAATTACACTGTCTGGCTAAACTTCTTGAGACTTGATGGAGTCAGCACTCTTGTCCAATCAGCTGTCTGAATGAAGCTATTTTCTGCTAAGAGTGGCTAAGTTCTGTTGATGGCAGGTGTTACTGTGTTTGAAAGTGAAGGTGCATCAACAGAATAATTTGGCCTGGTCATCCTTAATACTGATATAAAATCACAATATGCACAATATCTTAACACAAAGTATAAAAATTCATCAACTAACAAATGCCACATCTATATTTTACTGCTACATGTTCTCATCTTTTTGTGTTTGGTAAACATACAGAAATCCTATGCAAGAACCCAGTTTCTTCCTCATGGTCCAAACAAAATGAATGTGAATGGGACATAGCATTATCTTCTACCATGTTTCTGGCCTATGATTGACTGGTGACATGCCCATGGTTTAACTTCCAGTTAGGGTTGGCTCCAGCTCCCATCTTTTTTTTTTTTTTTTTTTTTCGCCTGTCCCGTTTGGCTCTTTTGCCATCAGAATTGTTGTCTAAAGGCAAAGAAAGATGCCCAACGGATTTACTTTACCAAATTGACCATCCCAGCCTTGCCATAATGATCCATTTGATTCACCTTTTATTGTTTATTTTATTTTCACTTACTGAACATGGGACAGACTTGACTAGGGGAAAGAAGGGGAGAAAGAAAGAGGGAAAGAGAAACAGCTGAGAAGAGGGACGGGGGAGAAGGGCAAAAACCAAAAACCAACAGAATGAGCAGAAAAAGAAAAAAAAGAAGAAAAAAAGAAAAAAAAATGCATATATCAATCACCTGGGTCACCTGCTGAGAAAGAAAAAAGAAAACAAGCAGAAGAGAACAAGAGTAATAGAATAAACAACATCACAATGATATATGGGAATATGACAGTAAATACTAAATATTAAACATTATTGTGCAGCACATAAGATCAACAGAACACAGTGTGCTTTGAGGTAGGAGCCAAAAAGGGTGTAGTTTGTGGGTGTGATCCCCCGTGTGTACACCTGTGAGCATGGACGCTCTTGTTTTTTGTTTTTTAAAAGGTTCCTTCATGTAATGATCTGCTAGAGGGTGTGGGGGGGCCACAGCCCCGTCCTCCAGGGCATGAAGCAGGTATGGAGGAGATCAAAACTCCAGACATCCAGAGGCCCCCAGAACACAAGAGACCAAGGAAGACCAACAGAGGGGCAGCCGCGCCACTGTCCCAGAAAGAGCTGAGGAGAGTCCCAAATGAGGGCTCACTCAGCAGCCGCGGAGCAGAAGCCAGGGGGAGTTGCAGTGACGCGCCCGTGAGCTCCGCCGGCAGCCAGCCGTGCCTGAGTGACCGAGCCCCAGGCCGAGAGGCCGGGGGCACCCCACCTCCAAAGTGGCCCGAGCAAGCCCCAGGCTCCAGGCCCCGATAAGCGGCCGCCAAGGAGTGAGCCGGTGTGTACCTGGACGCCCATCCCCGGACACAAAGAACCACCAACGCACCGACGTCTAAGGGAGTCCGCCACTGGCAGGGGAAGCTCCAGCTCCCATCTTAACCCTTTGAAAAGATAACTGGAGTTAACTAATGTCTGAATACACTGAAGGCATTCATACATTATTAAAGGGTTTCAAAGGAGGTGGTAAAAAGGTGTAAATTGAATGAGTCATATTCTTTAATGAAGACATTGTGGAACCTTGATGATCACAAGGCTATAAGGAAGCTCAGCGGCATCCCCCAGCAAGGTCATCACTCTATTATCAAAGAATCTCTCGAGATGCATCTTGTAGTGTGTTGTTAGTCCACATGTATAAAATATATATCTCTGTTGACCAGTCATGGCCACTATAATTATAAAGAATTAATGGGAGTTTAATGCTAGGCTCAATAAGACCCAAACAGACCTGAAAACCCACTGCAAAAATGCATTACAATGACTTGTGTAATTGCTTTTCTATGGCAAATTCAGTGTAATAAAAAGTGTTAGAAACTATTGAAAACTATTTTTATTTTAGTTAAAAAGACCCCAAACCCAAACTGTACTATTATTAACCCTCTAACATCTTCCACTTTTGAATGAGTTGAATAGCGTCTCATAACATATATAGCGACTCATAATATATTTTCATAACCATGTTCATAAAAAAACCCCAAAAAACAAACAAGAAAAACCACCCAAAACAACTTTTGGGAAAATATTGCAGACTGATGAGAAAAAGCTTTAACTTTTTGGAAGGCTTGAGTTCTGTTAGATCTGGTGTAAAGCTAATACATCGTTCCAACTGTCAAATACGGTGGTGGTAGTGTCATGGTCTGGGGCCGCTTTGGTGATTTGGGACCAGGACAATTTGCTGTCAGTGATGGAATCATGAATTCTCTAATAGAAATTCCTGAAGGAAAACGTCTGTAATGTCTGTCTGTGTGTAGTGCAATTGGGTTGTGCAGCAGGAGAATGATCCAGTGACACACACCAGCAGGTTCACCTCTGAATGGCTAAAAAAAACAAAATGAAGGGTTTGGAGCAGCCTAGTCAAAGTGTGGGTTTAAATCTTACTAAGATGCTTTAGCATGAACTTGAACATGCTTGAAAAGCCTACAGTTTTGAGTGGGAGAAATTCCTCCACAGTCATATGAAAGACTGTTACCACAAATGCCTGATTGCAGTTCTAGTAGGTTTAGAAGGGCTAAAAATGTTTTGCATAGGGCCATGTAGGTATGGTTAGCTTTTTCCCCTTACTAAATAAAATCATTATTTAAAAACTTCATTTTGTATTTATTCTGATTATCTTTGTCCAATGTTGAATTTTTTTTAGATGATTTGAAACGTAAGTGTGACACATATGCAAAAAATAACAAATCAACAAGTGGGCAAAGGAATTCTGGGCTAAAGTGAATATAATGGGATTACTCTGATGAAGTAGTGTCAAAAACATAGCTTCTTTGTTCAAGTAAAGGCTGTGAATTATTCAGCATGATCCACCCTGTTTTGACCTTTAGAAGTTTGCTTTCCTTGAGCTGAGAAGCAACTGATTCAGCTGCATTTTTCTGGAAGATGTGCAGAGAATCCTAATTGTAAGTGAATGTAGGCACTTTACAGTTGTTTCGATATCTGTTACAGTGATCAATCTAAAACTGCTGTGGATTACTAAATTGTAGTTGTTGTACAGTATATAGTAATTGGAGCACTTAGGGCAGTGACCCCTAAACTGGGCGAGTGATTCCAGGAACAGTCCCAGATATATAAATATTATACTTTTAACATCCTAAGCAGAAAATAATGCAATATTCTTATCCTACTTCTACCACTACCGTCACTGACCTGTTGGCTCAGCTTTGCTTATTATCGCATCACATCACAACACAATGCACACAAACCTTTCATTTCCATCCATCCCTCTGTCCGCCTGTGTAACCCAAGGCTCTCCTACACCCCTTTAGTCAGTTCTGTGGCCTGTTGCCTGGACAGCAAAGTGATGGATTTGTTTTCATCAGACCTTGTGACCCCCCCCTCTGGCCATACACAGTGCCCAGACTGAGAATGCCATTTAGCCCTCAGCCCCCGTTCTCTGCAAAGACTGTATATGACCTTTAAACTCCGTCTTGCCAACAGCATATTTACTGTGCTGATGCAACATATATAGAAAAGCAGAGGGAAAAGAGGGTAAAAGTGAAGAGAAGGAGGGGTGACAAAGGTTTATAAGCTAGGGCAATTTCATGTTGTACTCATTGATCACTGTCAGCATTTTGCTGAGATCATAGAGTCAGACATTTAAGCATTAGCTAAACAAGCTGACTAAGCAATGCTGATGAAAAAATATGAATCCATGAATTATTCTGATGACCATGTACATGATTAAACCAACTGTTTGTATATATTTTCTTTGATTTAACTGATTTTACTTTAAAGCTCCTCATTGCAACTAATGTGTCCTAATATGACCTAAAAAAGAATAGTAAAATTGTAACCAAAAACCATTGCTAAGTATTTGTTGTTCTGTCTTAATGAATGATTTGAACACTGACAGAGATGCAGATACATCATCACAGTTACTAAAACAGCAGTACTGTTTTTCTTCATTGTAGAAGATAAAATAACTAAAAAGGGATTGTGAAATTATAATCGGTGTACTTTTATAAGTAGACTGATCGGACTTGTTGTCTAAAAATAAAGTGTATGTTCCCAGTTCATGTTAGTCTGTCGAAAGATTTGAACAGAGATGAACTAAAAAAAAATTGAGGTTAGAACTCTGCTTAAACCATTAGATTGCAAATTTTGTTGGCTCTCACTATGTGCTGCTGTAACATGCTTTATATACAAGTATAGCAAAGAAAAAAAAAAGCTTTAAACACTTAAATTCAAATAAACTTGGATTTTGAGCTAGTGTTGATCCCTTGTTATGAATAGACAGCTTCTCTTTTTCCTTATTTAATTCTCTTCATCTCTCCATCACCCATTATTTCTTCTAGCTATTCATTTTGCTGCTGCAAGTGCAGGGAGAAATGGATTTGTGCGGATCTTCAGCATAAGCACACTTGAAAACTGCAACAGGAGTGAAAAGGACGCATTGTTGAAGCCCAAACTCTTATGTCACTAATTGCTTTTTTAAAGTAATTACTTGCAGGACATAGGTGTCATAGGCGTTTAATACAACAACAAAAGTCAAGGTCATCAAAAAACAAAAAGACATATTCTTAAAAGTATGGAGGCATGAGTAACTGTAGTATTCTCCAAAATGAAGTCACTGACATTCTCCGGCGTCCAAACTATTTCTCTGATTTTTCCCACACACCATTCCAGTGGCAGACATGCAAATTTTATAGCCCTCTTACTGCCCCCTGCAGCGACACAAGATGTGTGCTTCATCGTGACAAGCCCTTAGCCCTTGAAATTGTCCTTCCATCACTTGCCTTGTCTCTTTATGTTATTCCATCTCTCTGTCTCTCTCTCGCTCTCCTACATGCTCTGTGTTGCTGAGCCACTCTATGACAAGTCCTCACCCCCTGCATGTTTTATTGGTTCAAGCAAGTCATTGCAAAGATGCCCCAAACAAATTTTGAGGATAGATATGTGGCTGCATGGAGGAAAACAAGGGGAAGGGGGATGGCAGGGTGAGTGGGTGGGTGTGCTTCTTCAATTCCACTCCCTCTAGGCCTCATACAGCAAAATACCAGCGCTAGAAATGTCAGACACGCTCACTGCTCTTTCTTTCACTCTGTGTTTGTCTGGCTCACTCTGCAGAGGCACATTCCCCATTCCTTTTTCTTGCAGCTCCCGCTGTCTGTGATTTTGACGTGCACCAAGCTTGTTTAGGCCATTGATAAGAAGGCTTGTCATTGATGTGTGGTCAAAGTGTTTCTCTGTGGAAGTTAGAGGTGGCTGTTTTGACAGCAGATAAGGGGGAAGGTGGGAGTCTGAATGCTAATGCATGACAAGGAGTCAGAAGCACCTTTCATCTATGGAGAACAGGGATGAAGCACAAGAGATGAGGGGAGACACCAGATACAGCACAGGGCAAGAACTTCAGCTACTGTTGTTTATTTTCTCATATTTCAACTGTTCTTTCACCCCATTAATGTCTGCCTGAATGCCTTACTCTAAAATTCTCAAACACTTTTATGATTCTATGCTACAGACGCTTATGACTGCTTATTTTAAAGGTTTAAGTACACATACGTCCTTGAATATAAAAAATATAATTTGAGAAAGCAGCTTATTATAACACATGGTTATGTTTTATTGTCAAGTGGCATCTAGAGGTTATGTATATAAAATCAAATCAAGTCAGCCTACCATGTTTAATCACAAAAAACACTGACCAAAATGTCAATGCTAAAAAGGGTTTAATCAGTAAGAACCAATTAAGTTGATTAGGCAAGTTCATCTATAGGGGTCATTAATACAGTTGCCAATAATTTTCTTTTTCAAATTTGGCCTAATGTGTAAATAACAATTGGAAGAGCTATGATTATAGTAGAGTTATGAGCACTGTTAGTGAGGCAGATGACAGGTTCTAGAAGTGGAAGCAGTTCTACAGTTTCAGCTTTAACTGAGAAAGACCAGTCAGCCTTAATTGCCAGTCTGGATCCAAGGACAAAAAAAATGTTGCTTTTCAACTGGCCAAATAAATGATCTGGGGCATGAAGGTCTAACAAGTCTGACATATAACCTGGGACTAGTTCATTCCACTACTTGTAATTCAGGAAACAAAATGTAATAGTTAATTATAAAATGAACAAATACCCAGGCTAGGTGAGATATACCAATGTTCAAGTATGAAATTCATCCATTGAATGCCATGTGGCTAGGCTACTTGTCTCACCCCAAGAAAACTGCCAACAAAAGTCTACAGACAACCTACAAAATACAATGAGCAAAAAGAATGAACCAAAAAACAAAGATGGGTAGAAAAACACAGCGGACAAGCCCCCACTTTATGTTATGTCCTGGTCTAGGGGTATAGGAGCGTATCATAAGGGTTAAAAAGGGTGTCCCTGCCCTGGCCCACAAATCCAGACCCAACAGCCAATCAGCTGTTAAAGTTGAGGTTTATTGCTACCAATAACACCAAAACTGAAAGCATAAACTCTATTGTGAACAAAGGCCAAAATAATAAACAAGACAAGCTATTCGAAAGAAGTTTACTTAACCACTTAGTACTTAAAACCTACATGAAACAAAACCGAACAAAAGACAAGCACTATCTCTAACTCCCTAATTTAATAATAAAGAGAAAACCTACAAAAATTAAATAGGCGGTTTACCCAGTCTGCTTCAGTGCTATTTACAGTCTATTTACAATACTATATACAAATCCTGCTGCTGCTGCCAGAGGAACAACTCCTGGAGACAAGGTTTTTGAAAAACCCAGTTGATATTGGGGGCTAGTCAGCAGCTGCCAGGTCAAAGTCAGCCCAAAACAGTTCCTCCAATCAGAAAGAGGACCTGCAGAGACTCTTAAAGGCACAAAATACACATACACATGATTGAACTTAGCTGCATAAAATTGGGGCAAAGATCCTCAAACATAACCCAACTATTAATGTGTTTAACAAACCTTTACTATTACACTGTTATATACTAAGTAAAATTTCTAAACACTGATTTTTTGTTTTATTATTTGTGCCATCTGTCCTGCCACCAGCATACTAGATTATAGGAAAGGTACACTCAGATTTCCTGTACACTCACTGATGGTGGAGGATTTTTAAAACCAGTGGTGTGTGGTAACTTTTATAGAAAGGCAAGCAAAAATGATTGTATTCTCTTTAATCTCCAGCATCATCTCCAGATACAACACGACTGAGCTGGATAAAACCTCATTCTCTTCTGATGGCTGAATCCAACAATAATAGATCTACTTCACTGAGAAGTTCACTAATACTGACTAACAGCAGCAAAAACAGCCACACATACTGACAAGTTAAGGACATCCTCAAGAACTTACCTCAGTATCACCGTCATCAATCAGAAAAGAGCTTCACCACCTCATCGATCTGTATTGGACTACTTTCACAAAATTTTACAGCTTCCTCCTAGTAAATAAATATGGACACATTTACAGTTGACATAAACAGTGGACTGACCTTTTACACACTTATTCATTTTAAGTGGGACAAGTAAGAAAACAGACTTTATTTCATTGCAATCTGTAGTCTACTGACATCTAGTGGTAACATTTTATATACTGTAAGAATATATAAATTGCATTCTATCAAGCAAGTGATTTTTTTAAATTGTTAATTATAAAGTGCTGTTGGAACCTGCACCTGTTTAACTTGGCTGTTTTATTCAACTGGATATAACAAGTGTTGATGTCTGCTCTCCATCACCAAGGCTTTCCTTGCTAACCTGCCAAAGGAATTATTAAAGGTTTCTTAAATGAGACTTGATAGCCAAGGTAGTTAAAAAGAGAAAATAGATTTTTTTAAGATTGTGAAAACCAGAAGCTTGTTAACTTTTGTTTCTCAAATCTGCAGAAATTTACTGTTCTCAGATCAGCGACAGCAAAGCCAGTAGCAGCTTGTCTAGCATGCTGGTCTCCCATCTTCCTTTAACTGATTGGAGGTCATGCATATGCGAGCAACCAGAAAAAGCTGCTGGCTGCTCTCAGCAAGTTTAAGCCACTGTTAATAGGTCATGGGCACACTCAAGATATCCTACAGATTTGAGTAGAATTGAAGTAAGCAGAGATGATCTTGCTTCCAGAGCCAGTAGCCAACCACAGCTTGCTGGCTTGCCTGCTCTGATGAAACACAACTACTTAAAACATGTAAGCTTGTGTAGAGTTGGTCAGTCCTCTTTTTTTATTTTTATTAATTAGGATAACTCTACCCCAGATGAAAATAACTGCCAAATATCTAATCTGGTTCCTGATATTAACAATTTGGCCCTCAAAATTAGTAATGTGGTG
Organism: Aulonocara stuartgranti; assembly: GCF_965226115.1. NCBI lineage: Eukaryota > Metazoa > Chordata > Actinopteri > Cichliformes > Cichlidae > Aulonocara > Aulonocara stuartgranti. Next base: position 13,650,514 of record NC_138946.1, read on the forward strand.
GCCTTGGATGGAATCAAATTCCCAGCCTGTTATTGTCTCAGTCTGCTCCTGCCTGTCAGCTTCTGTTTGTGAGCTTGTGTGCATTACATAGAAAGATAATTACTGTATGAACAGTACAATTACTTTCCCTTTGTATGTTAGTCACTTTTCCAATTTCCCTATAATATTGCGAGAAAAGCAACCCAATTACAAAGGAGCACTGTTCCAATTACATAAACATTGATGTCTACTGTAGTTTGGCAGTGGCAGCTGGTTGAATGGTGTTCTTATTATGCTTAGCTGTTGTTTCATTTCTCTCCTTCTTAATTGCATTTCCAGAAAACAAAAAATTAAATGGGTCAAGTGCCTTCTAAAATAACCCTTAAGAAAGCCTTCTATTGATAGGTAATTAGCAATGACTAATACATATAGATCAGGGCCAAAAGAATAAGAACAAATAAAAAGGTAAAAAAAACAAGCAAGAAAAAGATACCCGAGGAGGAAAAAAAGAAACTGAAAAAAAGACAGTGCTAGACAGTGAGCCTAAACCGAATAAATTGTCTAAGAAAAAGCAGAAGGAGGCACAAAGCGACTTCAAAACCTGCATGCCTCAGTGAGTTGCCCCCTAGCAAACCTGCAGCTGTGACATCTGAACACTTACCATTATCGGTGCAACCTAGCTTCCCACAGATCCACTGATAGCTTCTTGAGGGCAGTATATTGGGGTCAAGGAGGATACTTTCCCAGCAGCACAGCCTGCATTTAAAGCCACACCCCAGGTGTGGTGGGATGGAGATGAGCCTAGGGTCTAGCTATTGGCAGGGCAGTGGAGAGGTAACCAAGAAGACAACTCTGAGGACACAAGTCCACAGTGGCAGGTTACTTGGTCTTATGCCCTGTGAGTGGGGGGTTCTGACTCTCTCATTTGCTCTCTCTTGCTCTAAATTTCTCTCTCTCTCTCTCTCTCTCTCTCTCTCACCTCACACACACACACACACACACACACACACACACACACACACACACACACACACACACACACACACAAACATACACAAACATTCCGTTTTACTGCAATAAAAAAATAAAAATATAGCCAGTTGCACGTGTCTCACAAGAATCAATTTTCACATTGAAGCATTCAATTTTGTCAATGTTTTCATCATAGAGCTGGGTCTTGGACACATCTGATGAATGTCCTAGGCCTGCAAGGTATGCACGCGCGCACACACACACACACACACACACACACACACACACACACACACACACACACACACACACACACACACACACACACACACACACGCGCGCAAATTTCACTTAAAGTAAATCTATCCAGAGTTAAACAGGATGAATTCTAGTGGAAAATTAGAATTAGAATTATGTGTGTTTTTTTTAATTAATGGAGAAGTAAAGTAGAGGTAATGAAAATAATTAGAACATTTGGAATGTGCAGCAATATATTAAATTCTATTAGATGCCAAGATGAAATGATGCTAGGAGTTGTCACTGTGGTCAGAAAGTACTGTGGGGCAATGTACTGCACTGCTGAAATGACAGCAAACAAAATTAAGATTGTTCAAATGCTGTTTACTTGGCTTTTTCATTGAACATTAGTGAGTTAAGCACACAGTAAATGAAAGGAAGAAAGCAGTGTGAAAAGAAGATTATAATGGCAATTCCCTTTCTGCATGAAACTGCATTAATTCTGACAATTAGAATGGTTCATCCAATTTACAGAATATAAAGACCCACTGTGCCCTCACCTGTGAAAGTAAACGACATGAAATTCTAATTAAGGTGGCAATAAACCAGTGTGTTGTTAAAAATGTGATACGTGAATACTTGGCCAAGCATCTGTTTGAAGAATAGCTTTCATCTTTTCACTGCCCTCTCTTATCAGCAGCTGGTTCTTATCTACATGTATTGTCCTCAAATATCATCTCCATAAGTGATGGGCCTCGTTTTTGAAGAAAGAAAACAATAGCATTGGTTTTTAGGTTGAAGGCAGAATTCATTTAGCAGATCAAACAGACCCAACGAAGCACAGATATTAAACTTTATAATTAAAGTATTAAAAAAAATGTTTAGACATCTGTTAGAATCCAGGATGCAGTAAAACAGGTGCAGATTTTCAGCGATGAAACTGAATTCAGTGGTTCATAGTTCATTCATAACTTTGAGAACATGTATGTATACAACTTCCAACTACGGATGTAGATGACTGTACTGTGAATACATGTTGCCATTTTGCACAGCATGATGTCAAATTTTATTTTAGTTAGCTTTTTAAAAGCTGTCTGCAGTTATAATCTCATAATCTTGATACCAACAGGATTGACAAGAGATGTACAGTTTTTGGCCAAATCAGAACTCAGCTGGTGAGGGGGTATAGAAAATAGCTGGATATATCTTGATATAATATGCTACAACTAAGAATTTGGTAAATTATCTTTTAAAAAGTTGCATGACACATTTTACAGTGTTACACACATGCTTTAGATTTCTTACCCGAGAGGTTAAAAAATCCCAACGAATTTCTGTAGTCAACCTTTTATTATGTTACAGCATTACCTTAGGAAGGAATATGAAATAGTGTAACCATACTCTGGGCAATTGAACCACCTCTACTGGCTCCTTTTGATGTGGAGGAGTAGGCACTTTATGCTGAGCCCCTTCTTAATGCCCCTCACCCAATCTCTGAATAAACACCCAGATTTTTTTACAAAGGATGCTCATTTCCAGCACTTCTACCTGTGATCTCATTCTTTCGGTGACTACCCACACTTCGTTACCATAGATGAGGACTGGAACATAGACCTGTAAATGAACATCCATGTTATTCTAGATTGGGAGTGGGCAACTGATTTTCCAAAGGGGCCACATTAGAAACTGGAACTGCTGTGAAGGGCTGCACCAATAAGCTGAACTTAATTCTGCTAAATATTCACTTTATATTAGTCACTTTATAAGCTTATTGATGCGGCTCTCCATAACTAGTGTCTCATCAGTCGCTTGGAAAAATGAATTTCCCATCCCTGCTCTAGATGATCCACCATTCTGTGTCATTTACTCACTTGTGAACAAAACCCTGGAGTACTGGATGTCCTCCATTTCGAACAGCAACTCTTTCCCAACGTGGAGTAGGCACTTCACCCTTTTCTGACTGTGGACCATTGGCTTCAGACTTGAAGGTGCTAATGCTCATCCCTGCCGCTTCACACTTGGCCGTGATGAGAATAAACAAAACATCAAAACTCACATGGCACTGAAGAATTTGTGTTGTACTGAAAAGTGAACTGTATAAAATTTACAGGTTTTTTGGCACTACTCATGAAAAGTGTGTCACCGTTATATGCAAACACTATCTGACTTAATAAACTTGCTACAGTAAATTTAATGGGAGGTTCATTTGTGCTAGATCTATAATTGATGGCTTGAAGATAAATGCTCATGGCAGATTTGTTTAAATGCAAATGTTTTTCAGATTGAAACACTTTGATAACATGTCTGGAGGCCCATATTTTCTGGATTCTTATCATTTAAAGATCTGCAGATGTTATAGGAGAGCCAAACACTCACATTATTTATCTGAAGCTTCAGTCCAGTTCTATTTCTAGTTCTATTTCTATTTCTATATCTAAAATGTGGAAAGCAGCCTGTGTTTACCCGTTACTTAAAGCTGGCAATCCATTAATGTATTACCCAAATCTCCAAACTTTCAACCCTAGCTAAGATCCTCAAATCTCTTTACATTTAAAAACATTTTACGTGATGATGATGTCTCAGGCGATTTTCAGTCTGCCTTTAAACTTGGGCACAGACTGTGGCACAACTGTTGCCACACCTGTTATAAATTACCTCATTGCTGCCTTGGACAGGAGACAACACTATTCTGAATTTTTTGTGGATATTTCTAAGGCATTTGATTCAGTGGATGATTAACTGTTGCTGAAAAAAAAAAGTTAATGATTAATCTTAATGCTGGTTTTAACCCTAAAGCTGTTAAGCATAGCTTTGCATGGCTGCTACCTTGGCCATGACTCATTTAAAGAATTTTAGATGATTAGTTGCATTTATTATTAAGCTGTAGAATGTTTTGGCACATGTGTGCAATGCTTTATTTCATAGTTTATTTAGTGTCCTTCTTCTTCTTTTGTGTAAACATTTCATGCTAGCATGGATTCTTTTTAACTTCTTTAGACAATCATTGCAGACATACAGGAAACTTGAAAGGTTCCACAAAGGTTTTATTTGTATCTGTACACTGGTAGCATTGTATCTTACAAACCTAATACCTATGCTTTGTCTTCAAACCACTACCGTTATTTTTGCTGGACTCCTTTTTCCAGTGCCACTCTACCAGTGGCTCAGGTGGTAAAGTGGGGTTTTCACTAATTGCAAAGTTAATGATTCAATCCCTGCCCTCTAATGCTTTTTATGGTAGCATTATTAACATTATTTTGTGTGTGTGTGTGTGTGTGTGCTCTCTACTGCTGCTCTGTGTACCTTATAAAGTGAACCTAACATTATTTGCATTCTTAATAACTGGTGTTTAAAAGTCACTCTGCTGCACAGCGAAGGCTGATGTCATGGAAAATACAATATAAACAAAAACATGCATAACCTGCTCTTTTTAGTCATCTGTGACCAGTTAATAAAACACTAGGAGGAATTAGTAACTCTGATATTAATAACTTCATTTCAATAATTTTTAATTAGTGCATTCAATATAATGTCAGTCCAACTTTGCGCCTAAATTGGAGCCTAAAACCCCTCATTTGTGTCAGCACATAGCAAGCTGCAGTGACTTGAAGAATGACATGATGGGCTTACAAGATGCAAGATTAAAAATGTTCCAACAGTCCTGGGGGAAACCCATAGCAAAGAAAAGAGGGTGAGTCATATGCAACAGTTGACAAAAACCAAAATGATAGGAAAACAGCATTCAGTTTAGAAAAAAACCCCCCATCTGTATAGATTTCAGAGAAAAGACTTATTAGGTGAAAACTTGTCATATCTCAGAATGGAGTACTGTGTGTCCATTAACAAAACAAGGACAAAGACAGACAAAGAAGTGTCTGAAAGTCATGTCCTTAAGAAACAGGAAAAAATCCAGAAAGAGTGGCTGTCAAGAAGCCATTCTTAAGGAAGGAAAACAGGAGAAGGCTGATGTATGCCAAACTACACAAGAACAGGACTGAAAATCAGTGAAAACTTACAGAGTGATGAATACAAATAGGAAATTTCTGGGTGAAATCGTTGTCAGCACATACATAGGAGGTCAGGAGATAGATACAACACTGTCTACAGCCATCTGTAAAACATGGTGGAGGCTCTGTGATGGTTTGGGGCTGCATTTCATTCAGTTATGAATGCAGAATGTACCATAAGACTTTGATCCATGTTGCAATATCACCAGGTCTAATTTCATGCTTGTTAGAATTGTACAAGTAATGTTTCTGCCTTATTCTGAGATGTTAGTGAGGCAACTCTTCCATCCTAGAATTCCTCTTTGGACTATTAAAGTTGCTTTTACCAATGTTCTCTGTCAGTTTGATGGCCCGAAGGCTTGGTGTTCTGAGTAGCTCTCATCTCTCTTATGAGGCAGGCAGTTATTTCAGCAAAAAAATTGTAACCCCCCACTTTCCAATCACACAGTGCCAAACAACCAAAATACAAAAATTAATAATTGGTGAAATGGGAGCTAAAAGTGTCAAAGATGTCTGTACAACTCTCTCTGTCTTTCTCTCTTTCTCTCTCTCTCTCTATATATATGTATATACAATTATGTCACTGAATGTATAAACAGATTAGAACTACATTAAAAATCCTTTTAAAAAGGCCTTTTAGGTGGCTCATTTTGAGGTTACCTGTGATGTTACCCTTACCATTATAGCAAATTTTAAGCTTCAATCATTTGTCGGTATGACAGTAGAAATTCTGCATGGGTGAGGCTTTACTAGAAAATACACAGCCATCAAACATATGGATGGTACTGGTATATCAGAGATTTCCACATTTTATCTTATTGTATACGCAAATTATTTTTTCACTCCATTTGTCACTTGTCAGAGCGCACCAAAGCAGCAAGTGAAGGGTATCTTGACCTCCTGTACCTGTAATAAATCAAAATCATATAAGCATATCATAGTGTGCCGAATCAAGCCTTTTTGAATAACAAAATATCTGTCCCCGTAGAACATTTCTCTTTACTGCTTTCTAACTTTTATAAAGGAGCAATATGCTAGTGAGAAAGAAAGGGAAATGTCCTGCTGCAGTTTGCCTATTTCTATCACCATGCATAATTTAAAACACTGAGCTATTTTAGGGGCATTGTGCAGGCTGGCAAGAGTGAGGCCAGAGTGTGAGCCAAGTGAATCTGAGTACAAGACTAATGATGGTAATGGCTGCAATTATATATATGGCCATGTTCTCATTTGGCTCGCAAAGTCACTCTCTTTTCCATCTCTCTCACTGCCTGTGTCCTTTTATCATTAACTCTCTTTGAAAGACAGCCACCTTATCGCTGCTTCTACCCAATTTTCCCATTTCTCACTTTCTCTACTTCGCTGTTTCTCTTAGAGTCTGTTTTAGCATCCCTGTCTGCGCAGACAGGTGATGAGAGAGGGAGCTCTTCGTTATCTCGCATCTGCTAACCTATATAGCCACACTGACACTGCCGCTGCACTGACAAAAATCTCAAGGTGCGTGACACCAATCAGATGGAGCTGCTCTGTCATCAACCATCACCTGGCTCAGTGTTTGACATCTTTAGTGTGCTTGTTCCAAAAGTTTAAAGAAGCACTCACCGGGAGATGTAAATATTTTCAAATTGTCACAGCCCTTTTTGAGAAAAGTTATATTTTGTTGCTTAAGAGTTTGTCTTTGAAACTGCATTTGGTGTGAATGGTATAAAAAGCTAACAAAAGTTTTATTGCCATTTAACATATTTCTGCATTGTTTATACTCAGAATAGCAAGCACAGTGTTTTTCTTTTTTTCATGTTTCCCATGTTTTTGCCAAATTACCACCTATAGATCAGTTCAGCTGGGTGATAAGTTATTAGTCTTTACTGTCAACCACATGTACACTCACTCACGTTCTCGTTTACATCGGTTTCAGAAGAAAGACTGTGTGAATGATTTAACCTGATTAGTTTCGAGCTAAATTCAAGTGTCAAAAAGATACGAGGGAAATGAATCCAATACCTAGTGATTAATCGCTTTTGTGTAATTTTACTGCGTAAAAAGTCAGCCTTAAATCTTCAATTAGAAGGTTTTAAATTAAAATAAATTTAAAAAAACATGCATGTAACAATGTAGCCAATGTGAGAAACCTTAACATGTTGTGTTCTGTGTGATGTTGCAACTTGTTTTTATATACTTGCATCTTTTATCAATATCAAAATTCCTCCTTTTCTATTACTCTGGCCTCATCTCCAACCTTTTACAGCATCTGCTTTATCATCGTAATCATGCACATTTTGTTTGCATATCTAAAATATATATGTTATAAACATTTAAATACAGCTCTGCATTAAAACACTGTACGTCCTCTTTAAAGTTTCATCAGTATTCAGTACAGACAGCACAACTTGCATGTTTGGCCTTCTTCTTTTCAGCATTCAGGGTTTTCTCTGAAAGAAAGCTAACAGCGCTTGTGTCACAATATTCTTGAGGGAGCAAATTCTCTCACATGCACTCATTTCTCTCTCCCCTTCAGTAGGCATCACATGCTGGTCAGGATGACATGATTTATAGAGTTCTCTCTGAATAAATAATCTATTGCAGTACTCGGGAATCAGGTGTAGGTGATGCATAGGCTTACTAGAGTGATGGAGAGGAGTAGAAATGGGACAGTATGGAAGATAAATGAAGAAATTGAGTAGAGGGAACGATGAAGGTTAAAATAAGGAGAGAAGAGGGAGGCTCCATCTGAAGTTCTGTGACTGGCTATAAAAAAACAAAAGTTGTGCCTGATATAAATTTGGCCACAATCCCAGCTAAAGTAGTCACCTTGTACCACTCTCAGAGCCCTCCCTGGAAGTGCTGTACTGTAAACACCTTAAGCACCATCTGCAACTAAATTGCCTCCTTTGTGTCAAAATGACAACCCTTAGGAGCGAATTACCTTTTGGGAAAAAGGATAAATTTGCAGGGAACAAATTTTTTCAAACACTATGGGTGGGGAGACGTTACAAGACTTTACAGTATAAACTGGTGTTCACAGCATGACCCTGAGCAAGTAATTCATGGTGCACAAGCCTGTAACAGAGAGGATAATAAAGAACGTGCTGTTGGTCATGCTTATGACTCGACGTGCCTTTAGAAACTACCACACAGCAAAAGCTTCGGTGAGGTCTTTGCATCAGTGGAGCCAGTGATGATCCTTGACATGAACATTGCATGAACCTAGGTCTAAACTTGCCACAATATACAACATTTTATTTTACCACAAGCAGGATGTGAAACAGTGAGAAATCTGCTCATACAACATTTAGAATCATCGCATCACAGCTGTGTGAAATTGAAAATGTGGCAGCTTGTATTCATATCCAGACTTGACCTTTTCCCTTTTGAATATGAAATGTCATCACTTCATCATTTTACTGAGTTAGATGTGTGTGTGGAATTTCATCATAATTAGTGTGAATTCTTGAGTTACAGCCAAAGGCATGTTTTGTGACATCGCAGTTACATTTGATCTTTGAGCATCGGAGTCTAATCAGTTTGTCCTTGAGCCGAAGTGGACATTTGCCTGCAATTTGAAAAAAGTATATTTCATATATTTACACCATACTTGAAATGTCGGTGATGCTTAGTGTAGTGTTTGCTTTCATTACAATAGTTGTTTGGGCTTTTCACATCTATTTTGTGTGTAAATTGATCGTTTGCTGTACTTTTTGTTGATTGGTGCAACTCCCATCATAGCAAAAGCATTCATGCAAATACCCAGAACATCTAGCATAGTTCAAAAGTTACTTAGGTGAATGTGATGACAGCAGACACGACAACAGTGAACATGACATAACATGTGAGAGAGACAGAGGCCAGTGGAGATCATCTACTGAAAGGTAGTGATTGTGAAGGGGAAAGAAAGTAGAGCGATGTCTCATGCAGCTTCGTCTGTCTCTAAAATGAGCATGCTGGACATGTCTTTGATGCCAGATTGATCCCTTGAACTTCACAGCAATTTGCATATCAAACAAACCCAGCATAATGCTACATGGATTATGCCTTTTGCTCGCAAAATGCCAACCCCGCATCCCAAACAGATTTTTTTGAGTAATTTAACTGAAATGATAATTCATGAACCACAGTTGATGGGTGGAAATGAAAGCTATAAAACATATAAAAATAATTTTCATGCAGAAAGAATATTTTATGGTGAAATTTAGAGGGCTCGATGCAACATTTTGTTTTTGTTCATTTTATATGTAAGCTCCAAACCACGATAGAGACTTTACCTTGTTTTATGATTTGAACCACAATTTGGATTCATCGCTCCATAAGACCTGTTTCCACTGATTTTTTTTATTTAATTTGGCTTACATCAGCCTTTTCTCCCTTTTTTCTTTTCCATTTTCGATGACGCTTCAGTGAATAGTAGTTGGATCAACTGATCAGATGTATCTCTCAGATGCTGTGTCAGATCTTGCTAGACCTTTTCCTTTTTCTCAAGAAAACTACTTTCAGATTCTTTTCACCTGCTGTAGGTTTTACACCTACTACTGCTTCTTTTATCCTTTACTTGTACCGTTTCCTCAGAGATTGCCGTCCATGCTGAAATATGGCAAGCTAAAGAAATAATGGTAGCAAAATGACATGTTTTTGTGAAAGATGGCAAAGTTCGTAAAAATAGGTATACGTATGTGAAGACACAACACCAATTGATCCCTTTAATTAGGTACTATTGTTTAGCCCTTGAATGATTCAAAGATCAAATGTCAAGCGGCTAAACAAAAAAAAAATGCTCTGAAAATGGTAGGACTTCACTTAAAAATGAGTGTCAAAGCTGCCAATGTCCAACACAAAAACTCGGAAAACTATTGCTCGAGACCAGTGTAAAAAATTCCAAGAAGTCAAGCTCCTTGGGGATGGCTCAAGACTTTTTTTTACAGTACTATATGGAAAATTATTTCTGCTGTTTTAAACAGTTATTATCAAAAAGTAACTTGTCGTACCACTAAGTTAAGTTTTTGGTGAACATATTGAATAAGAAAAAAGAAAACAAGCCCCCCCCACAAAAAGCATAACAAAAAGGATGCAGTGACTTCTTTTAAATCATCTCCGTGCTGTCATCATCCATACTTGTGTTCCAAATTTGCCTCAGTGTTCTTTAGCAATCCAACATCTATATGTTTATATGTGGTCACCCTGGGAAATCTATGTCCCCCGTTGATCCAGATGTTGGATTTGAAAGCCCAATCCCTTGCCTCATCAGTAACTGTATGTACCTTTCTCAAAGGATTTGGAGAAATAATGTTGTGGCTTGTTGTTTAATGTGAAGGGACCTTCGTCAAAGCCTCTGCTGGGGCCTTAAAAATCTCTGTCAGCAAAAGAAAATTGTTCAATGTCTGCTGCCAGTTCTTAAGGGAGCCCGAAAAGAGTGTTTGGGATGTCTTATAGTCTCTCATTACAGTGATGGAAGACTGGATCAATCTCTCTGTCTCTGAGATCATTATTCAGTCATTCTGATTCTGGGGCTGCTCCCAGACAGAGTATTTCCACCAGACATGTGCAACATATCTCACCTCCAAAACTCGGGTTACATCATTATGTTTCGACAAAGTCATTTGGTCAGATCAGTTCATTTCCAACAAGTTACTTGATTTATTTTCGTCTGGCTTTGCTGATACCCAATGAGAGCCTTTGATGAAAGTGTTGTGTAATATCCACATTAATATGCAGTCCTATTAACTGGACTTTGGCAACAGTTGTTGCTGTGATGTGAGGAAGGATATGACTTATGAAATCTGTACTCTGCAAGCATTCTAAACTGCACATCAGTTATTCATTAATTCTAGTCGCCCTTTAAAAAAAAAAGACACACACTCTTTAGATGATTACATCTCACAATCATAGCCCACTGATACTGGATGTGCTTTCAAGTCACAAACAATTTACCTGACCTGGGTTTCACTTTTGAGCTGTTATTGGAGGGGGGCAATAATGCACTACTGAGAACTAAAGATTTGTCAACAGAGAGCACTGGAGCAAGCTAACGTCAAACCAAAACCACCCACACTCACCAACAAACCACAACATAAGTCAGGGAAAGAAACTGTGGTCCAATAGGGATTTGTGTGTTCTTGTTGTTCTTTTATCTCCCCTCCAGGACAATTCAGTGTTCTTTTTGATATTCGTCCTACACGTTCTCCAGATGAGTACAAGAGTGAAGTAGAGTGTGCTTCAGAGTCCTTGTCTGTTCTGCTTTGTCTGACCCGCAATCTACACATGGGCCCCTCTCCTTTCTCTCTCTCTCTAACTATTGCTCTCGATTGATTGCTTTAATCAAACACTGGGCTGTAGTCAGGTTGGATGAGAGTGCCGCGCTATTTTCCACTTCTCCAAACCATGCAGTGTGAAAACTCCCATTTTCTGCACAACCAGGCCAGAGAGCAAATGAGGTCACAGGTAAAATGAAAAACAAAAGCAAAACACAAAAATATCAACACGAAGAAGAGGTAATTCCCTTTAGAAATGTGGCAAAGGAATACCTCAGGCTGTGGTTTAATTAGATGTATTTGTAATGACGGGAAAATGGCACAGTGTGGAACTGTGAAAGTGATTAGGCCTTCCTGTGTATTTATTTATCCCAAGACATAATGCAGTGTTGTATTTTATTGAAAGATAGAAGTTATTCCTTCTTGTCATGAGGAGTGCCAGTAAGTACACACAACACGTCAGGAAAAACACGGAAAACAATAAGTGAACCCAAGTTAAACCTCTGTAATATTAGATGCGGTCAGTGGACACATTAAGTTATTACTAAAACAGAAGAGCATCTGGAGGCTGCACTCAGCGTTGAGGTCAACAGATCTCACCTGGAGCCAAAATTGTATTTAATGGATGCTTTGCTTCCTCTGCTTCAGATTTCTAGCAGATTTCTTTAAATGTTGGATGGTATTTTTGTCTAATCTTACTGACTCACAAAGCTTAGCTTAAATTACTAAATGATAATAAACTTATTAGTGTAGTTATTATGTTTTGGAGAACTTGGAAATTCTTGGATATTTTGGACATGTATGACTCACAGCACTATGTCACACTGTGACTGAGCTTTCTTATCACAATGATGTAAGAAATACTGGAGCCAATTAGTGTCAGCGGTTCTCCTGCTGCCTCCAAAACTTACTACATCTATATCTTTAATAGCATCCAGTTAGTAACTACAGCAGGGATGACAGAGTTCGCAGAAGTGCACAGTCTCATTTAAATTTCCTGAGAATGATGAGTTGAAGAAGTGGCGAATTGATTTTGTGAAGTGCCCCACTGATGTAGAGCTATAAGGATCACTACCAATACAACCCACTTCAGTTATGATCGGCTCATGGATTATTCACAGTTACTGGCTTTTTTTTTCCTTCATGATTTTGAAACCTCAAGTGGAGGAGCTTAAGCATCTCGGGATCTTAGTTTCCAGTGATGTGAGAAACAGGTGATTGATGCTGTACTGATCTGTTGTGGTGAAGAGAGACGAGTGTAAATGCAAAGCTGTCGATGTACTGGACAATCTACATTCCAATCCTCACCTATAACCACGAGCTGTGTGACAGAAAGAATGAGATTTAGAATGGAAGTGTTTGGAGAGACAGTGGACTCTTCCTTATGCATGCGGTCATCTGGGAGGGGCTGCTACTCCTCCACACCGCTAAAGAAGTGGAGGTGATTTGGGCATCTTTCCTGGATGCCTCCCGAGGTGAGGTGTTCCAGGCATGTCCTACTGGGAGGAACCCCTGGGGAAGACCCAGGACATTATGTCTCTCAGCTGGCCTAGGAATGCCTCATTATCCCCTTCAGATGAGCTGGAGGAGGTGGCCCGGGAAAGGAAGGAAGGAAGGAAGGAAGGATGGATGGATGGATGGATGGATGGATAGATGGATAGATCCACGTCATATGCTACTAAATTATTCACTCTATTATAAAATATATTTATGTTGTTTTTATACACTTTTTAATCGACGCATGTAGTATGTGCTTGTGTCAATATTTTGGGGAGTTGTAGTTTGCTGGCAGATGTCTTTCAGCCGTGTCCTTCATGCAAAGTAGTGGCTGTTTGATGTCGTGGAATGATTACAGGAATCTGCATGTCGGTGTGTGCACACAAGGACAGAGGCAGCAGCAGGAACAGAGCCAAATAAAGGGGTAGAGCAAGCGATCGAGGTGCAGAGCAGTCAGAAAACAATGGAATAAGATAAGATGAGAGCCCATAAGGGCATGATGAGACAAGGAATGGGCAAGTGAGAGATAATAAAGGAAGAAAAGAGAAACGGGAGAGAGCCCGAGCCAAAAAGTATGAGTCAGGGCAGAAGTGAGAAAAGCAAAAAGAAAAAGTTAGGAAGACAAATGAGAGGGACACAGAGAAATGTGTATGTGAGTGTGTGTGAGTGGAGGAAAGATTAGGGAGGCAATATCAGACTGTCCATCAATGTCACAGAGCTTGTGTCCTCTGTAAGCCATTTCATCCATCAGCCCGGAAGGCCTGATTGTGTGTAGTCGGCAGTCTCGGCCTGTTTACCTATTCTACATTGTAACACTCAAATCCCTTTCTATAATGCCTGGTCTAGATTAGGGCTCTCTGGAAACAACCTACAGATGTTATTAGAGATAGAGCATTGAAAGCAGTCCACAAATCCAAAAGTAAAGCATATTTTTTATTTGCATCCACTCTATGGAGTGGGACAAGTGGATCAAATATGACTTTAACTCTTAAAGTTTAATGTAGCACCTATTTGACACCATCTATTTTTGCTGGCCATAAAATGCAGAAAAAAAGGTTGTGACAATACACTCATAACAACACAACATTTATAAGCTTTGACAAGGTGATTAGAGCTCAATTAAAACAAGCTTTAATGACCGAACGTGACACTGTCAGACTGAAAAATATCTGAAGTGCTTCTGCTACAAAATCCCCCCACATGCCGCTGTTTAAAAGTGGCATTGCTTTGAAAAGGGAGAAAGGGCTGTTGTAGGTTACAACTGCTACAGGGTGATTCTGAGCTGATCCAGCTGAAGTGATTAACCCATCATCCACAATCTTTACCACAGAAGTACTGGCTCAGTGTTCGTATAATGAATGTTTCCAAGATGTAAATATCCTCTTCTTTTAGCTTTTGACAGAAAGCCTGACGAGCACAAGACGAGACTACCTAAGGGGTCTTTCAAGGTTGTTTTGTATTTCATATTTTAATTGGTCTAGATAACAGTAAGAGCTTTTCAGGAATATTCACAGATTATTAGGCTCAGAAAATGTCCTAATTAGAGGCTGCACACAAGGAGGAATTTTAGCAGCCTGTTTGAAATAAAAAGCTGCTATTCTTAGCTCACAGAGATTTTAGACATGCTATTGTAATTTGGGAAGCAAGAAAAGGAAACTACTCCTAATGGGTAAGTACAGTCATTTTAGCTTATATGTTCTAGCAAGATGACGCTATTCGGGATGCTGATTTTAAAGTGGGGAACCATTTCACCTCTGGATGTTTGTTTTTATAACACACACACACAAAGACAAAATTTGTGTTTTTATTTCACAGCTCAGAAGTTCCAGCTTGTCCATGTCACATTTCATATTATTTATGACATCTATTCATCTATATATTTTGAAACTGGAGCCTATCCCAGTTGACAGAAGTGACGTTGCCAGTCCATCACAGGACTGACCACAGATCAAAGAGAGGCAGGCCATAATTAATGCTAATATGCACACTTACCATCAGTTTTGAGTTGCATGAAAATCCAAAGACAAAGGTTTTTGGGTACTTCAGTTCAACCAATTAGACTTGCGTTTGTTTTTGTTTTTTAGTTTTTGAAGACATTTCATCTCTGATCGAGAAAGCTTCTTCAGTTCTAAAAACAATTCAGGATTCTCAGGTATTTAACCCTTTGTGGGGTTTTCACTTTGGAAATAGTCCCTATGGTTTTTGGCCTGCTCTGTGACCATGTTATGGTAAATTTATGACTTACGTGTCGATTTGCGTAGGTATTTCACTTTGCAGAGCTTAAGCTGATGGATTTTTAACCTATGCAAATGTGCTTGAGTGCAGTGCTCTAAAAAACAACAGTGAGTAGCTTGGAATGGATAATGCTGTGTGTAATAAGTTCACCAAAAACTAGAGAATTTTGAAAAAGAAAATTTTAATGAAAGATAAAACAAAAATATAGAATGAGAAGCACAGACGACACTTTTCATTAGCTATTTCAATTGCTGGCAAGAAACAACAACAGCACGAGCAAGAGTTGCCCACAGACTGGTTATTTGTGGCACTGCTGCCTGGTGATAGCAAACAGCTACAGCATGTCTGTAGGCTGTGTAGGATCAATGTAGAACCTTGTTTCCCCCATGAGTCATTAACCTGCATTCGTTTGAGTCATTACCGTCACCAGGGTTAAGGTGTGAGTGGGGAATGGGATCTCAAGGACGGGTTAGTGTTGGCTAAATATTAGTGTTGTAGGCCACCACCTCTGTTCTGTGATGGTCAAGACATCCACACAGAAAGACTCTGGCCAGCAATCAAGTATGGATTGAATCAAAAGAAACAGCAAACAGAACAAAAAAAAATCATGGGTTAGACATTACAAGTTATGGAAGGCGATTTGGTCTGTCATAGACAGATTACCCCAACAGATGCTGATCATAAGATAAAAACATTTTATAAACCGAATTTCGCTTTCTTTATTATCCTCTTTTTCTTTACATGAACTTGTGCGGGTTTTTCATTTTGTGCCGTGAGAGAGAACATCCATCATCTGTTTTTTTCTTTGTTTACTGGTATTTGGTCAACCATGACAGAGCTTTATGAAGTTCTGCCCTGCGCTAGAAATCACTGATTGTTACCATTTTCAGGCTCCGCTTAGGAAAATAATCTGGTGGGACCGTTCACTGCTGGCTTCAAATAAGATTTTCAAACCTACATGTTTCACCCAGGGGAATTTATTCATTTTCCGCTCTGTATGCATGCACATATTTGAGAAGCTCAGACATTACAGTGGTCCAAGAAGTGCATTGTATTCACACAGCTTGGAATAGAGGTCCCTTTATTCAAATGGTGCATGAAAAGTGCCGTGTTGCAAAGACATAAATGTGTATCCATAGTATGGTGCTGCCCGAGGAGTCTGTTAGATTCTGTCTGTTAGACTGTTAGATGATGAGAGTCAAGTTGTTGATACCAATTATGGTGTTAATTTGCTTATTACACAGTAAAAAGAAGGATAGGGTAGGAGTAGAACTGATAAGCAACTCTTCTACCAACACAGTCACAGTTGTCTTTCTTTTGTCTGTAACTTTGCCTCTCTCCACCTCTGGTGTCAAAAAAAATATTAATAGATGTATCCTTGTTTTGCTAAATAGTGTACCGTATGACCCCTTTCTCTCATCCAATCTCTTCTCGAGCACGATGCTCCATCCATTTACATCGGTCATCAAAGTCCATTAAAGGACTGTTCATCAAACAGGCCACACTATGTCATTCAGTGAATAATGCATCATTTGAGAGCGGCGGGGACTTGGAGGAGGGGGTGGTGGTGTGAGGGAATTAGTGGCATTGATTGAGAACCAGGTTTCAATTGATTACCTCTAAGCTGATGGAGCATGGAAAGACATTTTGCAAACCCTGCTCACTATTCCATTTCAAGTACGTGCGAAATATGGGGAAAGAGATGAAGAAAAGAACAATGGGGCAGTAATAAAGACAAATTAAAGGAGTGTTTATTTCGCCGCAGCGTTGAGATTGAATGGCTGTTGCCTTGGATACTGTGAATTTAAACAGAGAGGATAACAGCAAAACGGGCAGAGAGTGAGAAATAGAGAACGAGAGAAACAGCAGGACAAGTCGTTTAGCATTGTGCTCCTTATCGATTCCACCCTGTCATTGCTCAGGCAATGGCCAATACTACCTACCAATTAGGAGATTAGGCATGTGGTGTATCTCAGGAGGACAGCTGGATGGATGGAGAGTGGCGGGACAGGAGGAGAGCTGTGTAAGAGTCCTTAAAATCCAATTGTACATGAAAAGTGACATATGGTCACCAGAGCATAGCTGGGAAAGAGACATAAGAGTGAGCACAGAAAGATGTTGTTCCCTGTGTCTTGCTGAGTCAGAAGTATTGCCTAAGGGATCTGACACACGAAATTCTTCAAGCACAAATGCAAAAAAGGAAAAAAAACAAAAACGAAATCCACCAGGACTTGCTTCTTACAATTAAGACCCATGCTGCAATTGTTGATACGCTTTTGGTGTTAGCCTCCGAAACTCTGTAGGTACGTCCATTTGGAAAATTATCCTGGTGAGTTTTTTAATCTTGAAACCATCCAGTGTCTGTCGTGGAGTGTATTTTTTGTGTGCTACTCTCAGTTTGTAGGAAATTACACAAACAGAAGAAGCAGAGTGTGCATTAACTTATGGTGTGAAACAGCCTTGTAGTTAATGCGATGGTTAAATGTGTAATAATCGTAAGAAAAGAGAGTCCAACTCAGTAGGGGATAATGGTTGAAGCGTAATTTTGAAATGCCACTGCATGTACTGGCTTTACTTCAGGCTGGGATTGGTTGCGTATTAAACATGTGTTTGATCCTTCAAGGAGGAATTAAAAGGACATCTATTGGTTTAGATATTTATGACCAAACCCTTTTCTCTTTTTTTAATCTGACCACTTTCTTCCAGCTGCCACATTGCCCCAGGTCTCTGTTTTCTGATGTGCTTTTGCCATTGTGGTTTACATGAAAGCCACCAAAACAGGCAACATCATTTATAATCATCATATGACTGTTCAGAATTATTTCGTCATAATTCTTTGGCCCATTTACTGCCAATAATCCAGTGAATAAAACCTGAAGAGCCATATGACGTTGTAACATTAACACGTAAGTCTGGACTGAAAAGCAAGACTGATAGAACAAGCAGGTAGAAATGAAAAAAGGTTTTACAAAGTTACTTTGACTGTGGGTAGAAGAAAAGGTCAACGAAAAAGCAACAATAACAGACTAAGACAGCACAGCATGAGTACAAAGGGTGTTAAATGATAAGTGAAATAGAGCCTATTATCAGAGGTTAAAGTGGGATTCGGCAGGTTGGGAAACCCTAACAAGTGCAGCGTGGGGAGAAGAATCAATTGGAAATGAGTCACAATAATTTGTATTGTGAATTCTAGCAGATTTTTCTTTAAGTACAGTCTGCAGATCAGCTGACCTGTGCTGCTGCTTTAGCCAGCTAAGTGCCAACGTATGAACAGATGTTTTGATAGCCTATTATGGCTGATTTCCAAGCCCAAGACAAAATAAAGCTGTCATAAAAGGTCAAACTTGTAAGTGAATCTAATCAGCATCATCATTTTAAATGATTAAACTGCTGCCCTTAGTGCAACCTAACTTTGAAACCTATGAACACCACCGGCTGCTGTGCACAAGACTTTTTTGCAACACTGTAAACTTCACAACAGTACTACGAACTAACCAGTAACTACTACTAACCTGCACTAACTTGCCTTATATTTTGGATCCTTTCTGATCCTTTCCAAATTTCTGAAATAAATTGAGGCATTTAAGTTTTAAATTTCCACTCGCTGAGCAGTCCTTAACTTTAAAAATAATTCCCCATCCTTCTCTCATTTCCTCTCTTTCTTTCATCATTCTCCGTCTCTGAGAGTGTCACACATTAGCCTAACGTTCTTTTTTTTTCTAACTGTCTCTGGGAAACACATGAACTGTACGCTAACTACATCGCTACTGAGATACAATGTCACAGAAACAAAGTTTTTGTCTGCTGATATTAGCTGCGTTTGATATTACCAGCCACTTGAAATAACATTTCTCTGTTTGTGACAAACTCTCCTTTAGTAGCACCAGCTAGATGTGGAAGTATCGCCAACACAACTTTGACATCTGCACCATGAACCACACATTTAATGTGCAAATATTAGAAGTTGGGTGAACTGCCATGAATAAACAGTTAATTTGTCATGTGTAGCCGCTTGATCAGGACTCCTTGATTCTATGTTTTTAGACACTCTTTACTTTTTTCTTTTCAAAGTTTAAACCAGTCTTCAAAATTTGAGATAGATAGAGAAATTTTTTTCTGTGTTTTTCTTGTTATTGTCATCATGGTTCATTGTTTAGTTTCAGTGCTTAAACAGTGACTGGAAATTAAACTTAAAAACCCTACATGGTTCACAAACTCCCATCTCTTCAGGTGACACTCCTGTGATCCTTGTGACTGACATCTCTGTTGCTTCCTTTGTGGACATTTTTTATTTGATTTTTTTGTACTTCCTCACCTACAAAGATGTTATTTTGGAGCACTATGCTGTAGTATAAAAAATTAGGCCAATAGTGTGTCTTGTGTGTCAAAATGACCCGAATAAGTATCCCCATGTTACAGGCTGGGAGTTTGAATGTGTTGAAACAATAGCTTTAATTTCCCTGCCTAAACCAATCAAAAGGCATTTAGAAGAAAAGGACACGACGAAATGAGATAATTCAATAAGCACCTGTCAAAAATGGTAGCCACAGTCTGAAAGCTAAAATATCTATAATGACTATGTTATATGTTAAAACTTACATTTTTTTTTTCAGCACAGAAAGCGTTGCTTTAAATGCCGAGCTTCCTAAGAGTACGCTACCTCTGCCAAAATGTGAGAGCTAGTATGATATACTGTAAATGCTTTTACTTGTGGTTTGGAGGAAAGGAATGCAATTTGGCCATCTGGACTTGTTACTAGACAATTTATGGTATTGAACAGGTGGAGTTAACCAAGGATTCGATGGCAAACAAGCGCTACTGTGTGTCAGAAATAACTGGTGGCACCCAGTATATATGCATTAGAATGCATTTGCATAAACAATGCCTCTGTGTCTGTTGTTATGCTGCAGCTCTAAATGGATGCCAGATGACTGAGTAGCTCAAAGGCGTAAAAAACCTCTGTGCTGCTGGTGTCTCAGCTGCATGTGCTGAGCAGTCCCAGCTGCATGTCGAGCACAGGCAGACAGATCAATTAGACTAAAACTGATAAAGTTCTAAAATTCATGTTATAAATGAACTTGCTTTTTACCATTAACTTAAAAATCTGCAACATCATCATAATAAATGTATTGTAATTGTTCAGTATCTCTTTCTCTACCATATCATATTCTATGTGGTTTACTGAAAATAAAAGGCTTGCTCATGTATTGAAAATCACGTACATGCCTCATTCAGCAGTTTTGACTAAATGTCTACTTTCAGAGAGACGTGCGTGACTGCGAAGTGTGACTGCTTTGGGTCCCGTTTGTGTGTATGTATGGTGGGCTACCTATTAAAAAAGCATAAATCACACAATGTGATGGGTGTATGAGGTAGAAACTGAAAGACACCATATGGAGCTCTGCCAGTGAGCTGTAGAAGAGCTAAATGTAGGATGACGGAACACAGCCTGCTTCCACTATATTCACACACCCACACACACCCACCCACCCACACACACACACACTTACACACACACTGCAGCTCACAAACATGCTCACTCTCAGTCACACATTGAGATATACACATTCAGGCTCACCCCAGCTGTGTGAAAAGACGAGTGGCTTAATGACACTTAACATGAGATCAACTCTGGAGATGCTCTAAAAGTCACAATAAGCCAAAGCTGTTGCAGCTAATGATCCACCACACACTCAAAGACACTTAAATGTATACACATAATACAAACTCATGAAGGAAACAAAAAACTAAGCACTTGAAATTATTAAACTAAACTGAGAAAAAAAATCAGAGGACTGCAAACACTCACTTCAGTTCGCTCATCTTTCTGTCAAGAAGTGTCAATCACACAGTTTGTTTATCTTTTCATCTGTCTAAATTTGTTTCTGCGATTTGCCTGACACTTTCTGCACACAGAAGACCTGACATATCATTTTACTGCCAATTACTTCTGTGCTCTGTCAGGCTCTCTCCCGGCACCTGCTGTGTGCCTGAACGTACTTGTATGAATGTGTGTGGGTAAAAAGAGAAACATACATGTGTGATTTTGTGCTGTCTGTGCTTTCGGTAGCTGTGCCCTACTTACTCCAACTACCCATCATACATAGTCCCTAATGAGGCCCCTGGGAAGCTGTCCAGGGCTTTCGGTTCTCCAAAAAATGCTCCAGTTCCAACTCTATTTCAAAGCTGTTGCCTTGAAGGCTGTACAGCCTTTGAACTGGCATGGTTGGTAAACAGCAGTCCAGCTTTGTCACTATCCTACTGATAATAACATCATCAGATCTGGCCTGTACACCTAAATATTTCAAATAATGATGTATACCCATTTGTTTACACACATTTGCACAAGCGGATAAAAAGTGCTCTTTCAGACAAGCCAATACGTGCATAAACTGGTTACAGCCACTTTTGTGAACTGGTTTTTGCTTGCCCAGGCTGTTCCACTTCCATTTTTCTCTAATTTCTCTTTATGAGTGGTGCTACAGTAGAAACTGTGTTTACTTTTTTTTTTTTTAAAGAGTGGCCTCACACAGGGAACACTGATGCCTCCTGCTTTGATAAAATGCCAGCACATTCTCAACATAATGAATGACTGACAGAGAAGCAAGAAGGAAACAGAATGATAAGATAAAAGCTACGTGCAGTGATAACATCAACATGCTGAGATTTACAGTAGGTTACGCTAAAGACTGTCATGTCCCCATGAGGGAAAAATTCCTTTTGGTCCACCAAACACTCGTTTTCTTGCACACCCTATCCTGTGCTGTTTTCTTTAAATCATCCCTGCCGGGAATACTCCAGGTGAAATGGGACAACAGCGATGAGCCGTTTACAGATGGTGCTCCAGACGGAGGCTCTTAATGTGAAATGGATGCTTGAAGTGGTGTGTAAAGGGGGAAAAGCAATTCTCGAGTAGTGTTTTGTTTTCAGAGAGTTCGTGGGGATAAGATGGTAAACTCTCGAAAGCTTGCCGTCTCACAGCCACCTGCAAGGAGCGAAAGCACAAAAGAGAGATATTCACAATATGAAGTGATGTAGTGCTAACACCCTGCCTAAATGCCTCAGTTGAAAATGATCCTGGCTGGCCTCATACCAAATCTCTCCAGAGCTCATCGCATCTGTTTCCTATCTCAGCTTTTCCTCCCAGTAAAGAAAGACAATCGTGCGGCATGTGGCAACCCGCTTAGAAAGAGTAAAACAGATCGAGTAAAAAGAGATGATGATGGAATGAGAGATAAAGAGGCCAAATACAGAGAACCCTGCCAGGATGCGAGAGGATTAAACACCACGGCTATATTGATCAGTCTGTATACCTTTCAGAGCCAACAGTCTTTCTTAAATCTTTTGATGTTTCTACTTTTGAGTCAGCCCTTTCATCACTCCAACCGTCCGCCACAGACATCTACATTGATTCTGTCTGAATCCAGAATTGCTCATGTTTGTTTTAAACTCTTGTCTGATCTTTGAATTATTTGTAATTCAGAGATGGGGCAGAGGTGTTGCTGCGATTCATTTTCTGAACTGATTTTGAAAAAATCTATTTCAGATTTGACCGTCCATCATTTCGCGTATTTGTTTCATTCATCTACTGTTCACACATGCAACACATTCATTGCCCAAAGACTTCAAATGCCCGTCTGCAGACCGCACAGGGGAAATTAGTGCCAGTCATGTGAACTGCTAAACTCATTTTACAACTATGTATGTTAATTGGCAACAGGTCAGTAACATGATTGGATACAAAAAGAGCTTCTTAGAGAGGCAGAGTTTTTCAGAAGTCAAGCTGGGCAAAGGTTCACTAATCAGTAAAAAACCCCCAAAAACATCTATATATTGTGAAATTGTTTCAGAATAATCTTCCTCAGTTTGAGTTTGAATATGTTATCATCTACAGTACAGAACATCATCAAATCTGGAGAAATCTCTGTGCACCAGGATCAAGGTCAAAAGTCAATATTGGATGCCAAAGCTTCTCTGGGCCAAAGCTCTTTCAGAAAGGACTGAAGTGAAAAACTGTTCTGTTGTCAGACGGAAATTGCAATGTGAAATTATTTTTGGAAAACATGGACACTAGTTCCTCTGGACTAAAGAGGACAGGGTCTATCCAGCTTGTTGTTAATGCCCAGCGCAAATCTGATTGGGATGTGTTAGTGTATGGAATTGACAGGTTGCACATCAATGCTGAAAAGTGTATAGAGGATTTAGAGCAACATCTGCTCCTGTCCAGATGACGACTGCCTGCAGTCCAGATCTTGAACTCTATAGATTCCTATATCAGACAAGAACGGTACAACATTTCTTTTCCATAAGTCCAGCAGCTGGTCACCTCAGTTCCCAGACATATACAGACTACTGTTTAAAAGAGGGGGTGCTACACTGTGGTAATCATGGCCCTGTCTTAACTATTTTGAAATATGTTGGTGCCATCAAGCTCTAAATGACTTTTATTTGTTAAAACATTGTATATTGTTTTTATGTTCTATTATGATATAAAATACATTTAATGATCATTTAATTCTTTTTTATTTACATTTACAGAGAATCATACAGCATTTTTGGAACTGGGTTTGGAGAAATAAAAAACACAATTCACCAGTTTAACTGCTGGGAACCTTCATGACTTTCATGACTTAAAAATAAAAAAAAAACCCAAGATGGTAGTTTAATTTACAATACTTTTTATTATTATTGCTGCTCAAAAAGAGCCAGTCTCCTGGGATGTTACTGCTGCGCACTGTCTTTAGCCTCCTGAGCAGTCTTGTTGATGAAAACATAAAGAGAAATGTCAGAAATGGAAGCCATGATTCTTGCTAAACTTTTTATGATTTTCAGCTTTTAAAAAAATCTTCGAAAAAAAACAGAGGACGAAGTATGCACAGACATTTAATTTTGTTGGCAGAAAGGCATGAGAGGGGTTAGATGACAGATTTGCGAGACAAAGGAGGAAACTGATTGAAGATGGATGAAGAAAGTGGATGATAGCTGAACAAGACTGATGACTTATGTGAGAAAAGGAAAAGAAGAGAAAATGAAATAGTTGATGTTGGTAATGATGGAAAAATAATAGTCATCTTTAGAAAGATGAAAAATGAATGTCCACCTGTGCAAATGATGTTGCTAATAGAGGAGTTAAAATTAAACAAAGTGCCATTTAACCTCGAGTTTGCAGTCATCCAGATGCAACTGAAACAATGCCAGAGTCGAGATAATGTCAGTATTACAACAGAAACATTGAGCAATCTATAAGCAATTACATTTTAAAAGCCTTGTCTGTGTCGTAGATTGATAATGAGACTGTGTATGACAGAGGGACAGATATAGTGGACTGCGGGTCTCCTCCTGGGAGGCGATAATGCCAAAACAATTGTTTGCAGATTACAGCTAGTTTGTTGGTACAGATATCATCTGCACAGATCTGCACTGTGCCACGGCATTTTGGTTCACTGGCTGCACTATCCCGTGTACACTTATTGCCACAAACGTTTGCCTGTAGCTGTGTATTCAGAGTAAACAATTGCCAGCAGTGTACTTTATCTAAATATTTAATAAACATCCAACATTTGCTAATTCTGTGACTTTTTAGCTGTAGAAAAATCATCTTTTCCCAAGGATATCAAGGACCAGATAATGATGACTTTTGCATTGTCTGCATCATTGTTTTGCACCCCTTTGTCTGTCAAACATTTGTACTTTACCTTCCTCTCAGATGATTAGTTTGACTTATTGTTAATGCCATGTGTCATCATCTGCATGTGCTGCATTTCCTCTTAATGCCTACTGCATGCTTGCAACATTTTCCGCTGCTTCATGCTGCTCTGCTTGGATGGATTCAGATTAAAAACCACTCTATTTTTTCATAGGCTCCCATTAGTCACCTGTGACTTTATTTACACATTCATGTGGATGTTTGCAGTCACTGGGAATTAGCTTAGCTTTTTTCAAATCATATAAATAAGATCCTGATTTGCATAAACTGCTGCAGTCATTACTGCCACCGTTTTTTGTCTTATAAGTCATTTTCTAACTCCGAGAGACATTTTTACCCTTTGTGTCAATGTTGTGTTTTAAGTTGTTATTTTTAAAAGCATGGCAGTACATGAATGAAGGCTAGATTTGTGGAAAATCAGCAAATGGGTCAAAAGTATTTAATAATAATTGTGTATTTATTTACTCCTTTAACTGTATCTGCACATAAGTAACCAAAATAATTCATTATGTATGAGAAATGCAATACATATTTTAAAAACACTGATTCATTCAAGGTGCCAGCTGCCACGAGCTGGTGCTATGGGTGGATCCACTGATCGGCATCAATGTTTCGGTGGATGTTATGTGTCAAATAATATGTCAGTACTAGGAATGCAGTGATCTGTGATTTGAATGGGGTATTGATCTGATACTGACCTAAAAAGTAGGATTGGATATCAGTGACAGTTTATCACCTGATCCATTCAGTTCAACATTATGTTGTTTGAGTTTACTATATCCTACCAGCAACAAGCAGCAGAGCTAACATACAATAGAAGAAGCAAGCAGCAGAGGGACAGTAGTTTGGTGGAAGGCTATTTCAGAAAGATTCTACTTATATGTTGGCAAATGTTTTTACTTCACTACAAACTGTGATCAAAGTGAACTAACATAGAACAACAATGCTTTCTGTCTCTTCATTTCTCATAGTGTTTGGGCTGTCCTGATATAAAAGCTAGAAGAGCGTTCTTTCAGTTTGATGCTCATTTGTAGGCTTTTATTATGCTTATGCTAAGAAAGCACACTGTTGTCAGTGTGATTAAATATCTCACTTCAGCTGTATCCTATTAGCTGCACACCTGTGTGTGAGGGAAAAAAAGGTGAAACTACTGTGTAAATGACAGCAGTTTGCTGCTTAATGAATCTCACCTTGATCCAAAATAAGATCAGTAGAAATAAATCGGATGAATGACACCGACACATTAATTTTTTTCACCATGTTTATCCTGGGTATGCTTTCATTACTTATTTCATTAGCGAATACCAAAAAATGCAGTGAATTTATATTGTTGGATTTATTTACTTATTCCATTTTGTGCTACAAAGATACTAACGCCTTTAAGTCCAGCCTAGTGAATATCTTCCTCAGAGTGAGAAACAAAGATTATTAATTAAGGCTGGTACTGCACTCCATATCCACAGATACCTACAGCCAGGGTATTGGTATCAGATCAGAACCAGAAAAAAATGGATTAGGAGATTAGGTTTCCCAGCAGACAACTGTGTTGTTACTGGACAATGTTATTCAGCTCTGTCAGTACTTTAAAGTTTTAATTGTTTTTTTTTTTTTACTTGTGACATGCATGCAAAAGCCTGTTATGTCAGCGAAAGTCTGAGTGGCTAACACTACGTACATTACTTTGATATGTGTGCTGTATGTAGCCATAATTGGAAGGCAAGGTAGAATGTAACGTAGAATTAGTAGAAGCTACTGACTTACAGTCTGTGCTTTGAGTTTGCCCTTTTTCATATTTATTAATGTAGGCAGGCTAATTAAAGTTGTAAATATAAACAGTAAGTGTATGAGCACTGATGGCCTGGCATTCAGCATGAGCTGGGAGACACAGAGTCTCAGAGAGGGATCATTAGTTTGCATCATGATGAAAGTTTAAGAGGGCAGTCTGGATGTGGCGGTTATTAATGAATGCTAGCATAGGCTGGTGTCTGTTTAAAAAAAGAAATCTCTCAAATTGAACCTTTTTGAACATTTGGAGAGGAGGAGGAGGAGGAGGAGGCTTGATTAGTAATCAGTAGGACTGGTCTTCAAGAGGAAAGTTTCACTGTGCCTGCGTCAGCACAGCTACTCTGAAGTATTTCAAATTACTCAAGTGCCCATTGCTACAATTAGTTCTAGAGCATGTTAGTACAGGGCACCACTAGTTTATGTCAGATTTCAATTTCTCATTCTCCTTCATTCTGCAAATACTCCAATTTTTCTACATTTGAGATGAAACTGAAAGGAGAAAAAGTAAGTACAACAAGAAGTTTAATCAATTTGCAGAAATACCTTTTGTAATCTAGAAGAATGAATCCTGTAAGTTTTTTTTCTCATCTGTAGAATGCTCTGGCTTTGTGTTATATATGTACTTTTCGATGACTGCAGTCTAACAATAGACACACTGCATTTTATAATATGGAATTTACAGACACTCTAAGAGAAAGAGAGTGAGGAAATAAGCGGGAAGAATGAGGGACACAAAAACCCTTCAGGGGTGCTGCAAGAAATGGAAACTCCTGTCAGCATGTAGTGTCACTCTCAGAAGCCAAATGTAACACCTGCTCGGTAAGATGAGCGTTTCCACCCAGCAGACACACAAAACAAACACGAGTGCAGAAACGCACTCACAAAGAGACAGAGTCTTAAAATGAAGGGGTGAGAAAATGCTGGCATTAAAGAAGAGGCCTGTTTAAGAGGATAGTCAAATGCATCAGCTCACACTGCTTTGCAAGGGACTAATAATGCTGCATTATGAGAAAGACGGGGATGGAGGAGAAACGCTTCATTCCAATTATCTACTGTGCTAACCTTGCAAATATTCTTTGAACAAACAGCACAGTTAAGGAAAAATGCCTCTTTAATTCAGAATATGCTGAATTTTCATTTGACAGCTGACATCTTTACCAAGAGCTCATTCCTGGGGCCAGGAAGAGTTTAATCAATATCTGACCAACCAAGCTTCTTCCCACAGCTAATAGCCAGACAGAGATGTAAAGCAGGCTGCTGCAGGTCCGGACTCCTGACTTGACCAGCATCTATCACGCTGAACTGTCCTTGAGCAAGATGCTGAATCACTGCCAACTGTAATTGTTGTTCTATTGACCTCCGCATGGAGCCAAGAAAAAAAAAATCTTGTGCACATATTTTTAAAACATCTAACCAGACAGAAACTCTTCATTTAAATATGTGCTTCTTGTAAAACTTATAAATTAAGTTAGATGTAATAGTAAAACACGTTGACAGCAATTACCCAGCGAAAAAAAATAAACACTGTAAAAAATCAGTATTGTAAATATTTTAGCCAGGGATTATGTTTGTCACCTAAAGGTGATTGGGAAAACAATTACTTACTTAGTTTCTAAGGGACTGAACTTTCTTGGGAAGCCATGAGAGCACCAGAAGCTTCTCTACTAACGATGAAAAGCCGACTGACTTGTGGATCCAAAAACGCATTTGTCTGAGCTTTTGAGCTAAAATAACATACACTATATAACAGTGATACCAACTCTGAACCAGAAAATAGACTCACATCCCCAGAAAATCGCAAAGAGTGCAGCCAGAGTCTCATTTTCCCTCTTTTCTGATTGATTCTCTATGGTGCCTCAGATCAGTTTGATGCTCAAAGGAAGAGCAAACTCTTACTTTCTCTTAGCTTTGTTTTTGCTTGGATCGCCTCAGTTATATAATCTCTACTTTCCCAGGGATTGCAGTAATACTGGGTTGAGAAACATTAGTAATTCAGTTTTAAACTATATAATAAATTATCAGCAGTTCAAACCACTTGTCTCCTGATTGCTGATGTTCTTGGGAGCGTGGCAGTGTAAGCCTTCTGATACAGACACTTGTAACTTATCCTTGTGACATTGTGCACTAAAATATATGATCCGTTTTCATCGGGTGGACCAATGGCACGAACAAAAAAAAAAGAAAAAAAAAAGAGAGAACGATATGCAGCATCCTAAGCCTGCAGTCCGAATTGCAGTCTTGAAACTTTGTGCCAAAATAAACTGTCTTGCATGAATACCGCACGGTTATGCACAGTCTCATATATTTGCATTTAGTGTTTAGTTAAGACCCCAAATACAGGATGCTGGAGGTGCAACAAAAAGTGATCCATAATAGCTAAATCAAAACGTAAATGCAGAGGAAACGGAGACCAGAGTACTTAAGCCAAGTGAAGAGATGCAGCCAGAACGAAACACAAATAGCAAACACAAAGTGGGAACTGAAGCTGAATGAAAGAGCCAAGGATAAAAACTAACACAAGAAAAGCAAATCTTCTTAACAGGAATTCAATCTCCACGAACACAAATACATAAATACAACTTTAGCTCAAGATACTTTAATGATAACGAAATCAAAATAGTAATTCAAATACTTACAACATTAGAATAACAGAGACACCAAACAGAAAACATTTAACATTGATCAGTGCAAAAAACCTAAAGTGAAAACCCTGAGACCAAAATCAGTGACCATGACAGACTGAAATTCCAACCAATTCAATTGTAGAGAAACATGAACTCGAGGGCTAGCTGAAAGGAAAAGGCATTTATTTTAAAACTCAGCATGCCTGGTGAAGCTTGCGTTAAGCCAAACTTTCCCAGTAGAGCTTTAGAAAAGAAAACATCTAATACAAGTGTCTGCATACTACTCATAAGTAAACATTTGGTATTTAACATTTTTATTCTGAATGGTACATTTAACTTATAGGTTGCATTTATTTTACAATTCTGAAAAGACATGTAAATAGTGAGAAATCAAAACACGCAAACACAAAGTATCAGCATGGATTGAAGGTGACACTTCACCAGTTATTGTCACTAAGTTGTGCAAGTTTTAAAGCACTTACAGCAGTTTAAGATTTCTTTGCCTTTAAGTTAGGATGCCGACACGTAATTATCTTCAGCTGTGAGCTTCCCCCCCTCTTATGGTGTGTTGTCTTGATGCATGATCAATAATTTATTTGGCTCAGTGTATTTGGTTCATGTACCGAGTGTTTTTCATAGGAAAGGAATGAGACACATATTTACAAAAAACAACATCTTGGTGGCCTCAAAATCCCAAAACACAATATGTCAAAAATGGATCAACACCAAGGATCAAGATCCCTGGCACAAACAGAGCAATATAGCGTATGCAGTTAAATGCCAAGAGGATTGCTGTAAATTATACACCTGGGAAAACAAACAATGCTAATGGGTGGTACAACATATAAGAGCCACCTTGTCCAGCTAGAGACCCACAGTCTACTTACACGCCAGTAGCCACTTTTTCACTGATGAGAACCTGCACAACCTGGACGGGAGTCACGGAGATCATGCATGGAAGAAGGGAACAACTTATTTGAACTGAGGAAGCGATTCACCATTGTACCATGCTGCCATTAGAGCACTTCCCCGACTCTCTGTGAATAGCACTCATGGCCACTTATCAGTAGTCATAATAATTTGCATATTAATAATCACGAAACTGATCTTGTGACTCATTGTTAGGCAGTGGTGCTAGTTTCGTTATGCAGTCGATATGCAGTCTGGGGAAACTGGCAGTCAGCTGAGACTGAATAAGTGACTTGGATGAGTGATGGAACATTTCTCTCATGGAAAACGCTGCATCCAGATGAACTGAATCAACTTTGTGGGATTATTTCAGCTTATTTGAGTGCTCTTGTGAGGAAATTATCTGACACTGAGTGAAAGTAAACGGCTGAGTTTGTGATCGAATTACAGGCTGAATCCATGCATCATATTAAAAAAAACACACATACACAATGAGTGTGTGTAATATAGCACATTACAGTGCTATATTACACAGTTCATTATTGCATTACTCCTACTTGCTATTTGGCATAATGTTCTTCACCAAAAACTGCCTCGGCTGACTATATTTTGGTCTCAGTTAAAGTAAAAAAAAGTTTAGTTTGCAAAATTAAAATGATCTCAGAGACGATTAGAGCACAGGGCCGTTCCAAGCGACTCGCAAGCCGTCACTGTCAGTCTTTGACGTCGCTTCCATTTTGTACCAGCGCTCAACTTTCATACAGAGGAACATCCATCACAAAAGATTAATGGGTGTGAGCATGATGCATTCTGACTCCCATTTCTCAAGAGAATTCAACTAGAAGCATTCAGGCATTTCTGAAAACTTTAACCAAACAGAATTAGAAGAGATGTAAGAGGAGGAGTGGAGGTGGGTACACCAAAAGAACTTGTTGGGGCAGTTCCTTGTTAAAATACCCCTTAAAGACATAACGTGTAAAATTACAATCTCAGTCAAAATGACTGTGATTAATGTGTTTCAACTCGAATGAGTGAGTTTTCATTTTGAGCTGCTCATGTATTTTCTGCTGTTATAATTCCACAAAGATTTAATCATTTGTTTGTTGTTTGTTAAGTAACTTGGCTGTAACACTTCACTGAAGCGCTCCATTAGAAAACTTGAGGAACCATACAGGTATCTGACAGAAAACCTTTTGTCAAGGGGCAGCTGATATGCCAAGATGTGGTGCGAAGCACTATAATTAGAGAGAATAAACAAAATACTAGAAACAACTTATGGAAATAGAAGAAGCCTTATTCTGAGACAGAAAGACTGATAGAAGAAGGCGGGGGAACTAATAAAGCAAAGGGAGGACAGAGAGAGAGAGAGAGAGAGACCCAGGTAGGGAGCATGACACAGAAACAGAGTGATGCAGACAGCAGAGGGGAGGTGGGAGGCAGAAAAAACTGACAGAGTGAGGGAGTGATAGATAGAAGAGGTTTATTTGCTTTTGTTGTGCCAACATCATTTATCTCCAGTGAACAGCCTCCCAGTGCTGAGAGGCTATATGACAGAAATCAATCAGAGGGCAATCGTCCATACACTTCCACTGATGCGCCAACCCATCGATACAGGCTTTAGGAGAGAGAGTAAAGGAGGGAGGCATGGCAAGAGAAGGAGAGAAGGGAAGGAAGTGCAGAGAAAAATGGAAATACAACAAGAAAACAAATTAAAAGAGAAGGCTTTTTGGCTCCAAAGGCTCCAAAATGAATGTGCAGCATGTCTCTATCTGCTCATTCAAGAGTCATTAAAAAGTCCTTTCATGTTTTTATGACCACCAAATACTCCAGCAGCCTCTGCCTTGTGTGCTTGGAGCTCTGTTTAAGAAGAGCAGATTTGTATTTTTCAAATTTTCTCAAACCAGCATATTTGGGTAAATATCCGAGGCTGTTTGAACATGTCACGCATATTTGGAAACAATGGCACTGAATGCTGCTGCATGGGCTGTTAGAGACATTTTAAAGTATGTTTATGTGTTTTTGGACTGCTATTCTCTTCATCAGGGTGATGAAGCACCACCTGTCACTGAGTGCGGTGTGCAAAATGCCAACTAAGATTTTCTCAGTAAAGACAAATTACATGAAAAATGATTAGGCATATATGGTAATGTTCTATTTTAGAATATCTCAGCTTATACTGCAGTAGTGTGCCAAAGTCTTGAGTCACCCCTTATTTCCTCATATTTTGCTTCCAAGGAGCCAGAGTTTTTTGTAATTTTTTAAAGTGGTTTTCAGAAGTAGTTTTCCAGGCTTTATAAAGGGCTTCCAATGCGCTTCTTGGGAAATCGACTACATCTTTAGTTTAGTCCTTGTACTTTGTACCATTTTCAGAATTTTTTTTTCTTTCTTTTTTTTTTTTTTAGTGATAATCCAGGAAAGACCTGACAGAGAAACTGAGAGATGTTGTGGTTTGTAGCTGTATTTCAGCCAGTGATATTGGGGATCTTGTCAAAATTGATGGAATTATTAACACAGAAAAGTACTGTCAGATTTTGATCCACCATGCAATACTATCTGTAGAGCATTTGATTGGCACCAGCTTCATTTCTCAGCATGACAATGATCCTGAACAGACTGCCTTTGCAGTTAAAGCATACCTGGGTAGAAAAACACACATTGGAATACTATCAGTCATAGACTTTACTCTACAAAGCCCCAGATTTCAACATTATTGAAGCAGTATGAGGTCATCTTGACTTAAAACAGAAAAAAAGGGCAGCCAACATTCAAAGAAGCGCTTTGAATGTCCTTTAAGAAGCCTGGAGAACTAATCCTGAAGACGACTTAAAGAATTTTTTTTTCAAGCAATAATGGTTAAAAAGCCAAATATGAATTAAAAAAGATTGTTGCACAGTACTGTATGCTTGCATGACCACCCTAACTGTTAAAACATAATTACTGGACCCTTCGACAAAACCACATTAGAAAACACGTTGTAATTCTGCTTGACAAAGAAAATGAGCAAGCCTTTTTAAATAATAGCTGTTGGAAATAAATTATAGATAATGTATGGATTAGTAATAAGAACATTAATTTCATTTTATATGTGCTGTGTGTGCTGTGACAAGCTCAGTCTTTTTACTGGCCAGGGCTAACACAAGTTGTGGAGGGCCCTGCTGAGATTAATACATCAGGCACCTGTCAGGAAGCACTGTGTGTTTGTGTGTGCATGTAATACCATGTGACAGTCATTAGACTTTGGTCCGACCTCCTGCCCACCTGCCCGGAAAAGAAACAACACGAGATCACATAAATCATCTGCTTCACATAGAATACGTCTCCTGCAGACACACACCCGAAGCAGTGTGTGTTCTGAGTGACTCTGGCCAGAGGCATAGCTGACAGCCTGACACCTCTGATGACTTGAATGGGAGCCCGCCCTGACACCAGAATCCCCTTTTCTGCCCAACAGTGTACAGATATTAGTTCCAAGGCCAATATCGCTTACACACTGAGGGATGACCAAAGGTGGGCATGCGAACTGTTGATGTATACCTCTCTCCCTCAGATACACACACACACACACACACACACACACACACACACACACACACACACACACACACACACACACACACACACAGTCAGTATATCATATATTGCATGTTACTTATTAGCATTAACACACAAAGTACGGAATTCTATCTGCACTAACAGAAGCACACACCATCATGCACTCAGCCCTGAAGCAATGTATGCATGAGGCTTACATTAGTTCACACAATGCCATACGTATACTGCACAGGATAATATAGATAGCATTTACATACATATTTACTTGTCTCATGGATTACACATGCTTCAACTGACTGAAGGAGTGCATGGTTTAAAGATAATATTTTGTGACTTATATCTGAGTCGGCGTTACTGAAAACAAATTTCTTTTTAACCCAAGGTACCTTTGAGGAAATAACAGAAATTTCTCCGCTTTCGATTTATTAGTTTAACACAATCAGAAGAGGCTCAATAACACAACAGTTTTACTGTCTGTCACTGGAGCTGTTTGGCGATCAAGGCCCTTTTCTCGAGGCACTTCTAATTCACGAACTCAACCCAGGATATGAGTTTATACTGGGTAACATGGCCACCTCTCTGACCTGTTTTTAATTTAATTAAATTTTTTTTGTTTTTTGATCTAACTGTGCAGCTGGACTCTAATACTACACATTGTACTGCATATTCTATTTCTGTGTCTATCTTCTGTGAAAACCACAGCTACATGAATTAATTGAGTGTAAAGAGTGGATTTTATAAATCAGCCTTAAGATGTGCCCAGCACCACGACTCTGAAACGACTTCAAATATTTTATGGTGAGAGAAGTGTTGAAAATGCACATGATAATTTGTATTATTTTGGTACAAATAAAGTCAGTAGTTTTCTTTCTGTCCTGTTAGTGAGTCTAATTTATAGGCCTAACCTATTTTATTATTTCCTCAACAAAGTTAAAAGTATAATTTTCTGCTTTTATTTTCATGTGGATTGAAAAAAAACTGAATGGAAGATGTTTTCTGTTCTTCTCTCCTTTGGTGGTATGTGGGTAGCACTGTCACCTCCAGGTCTATAGCACAAATCCACCAGCTGGCCTTTCTGTGTGGACTTGACAACTTTTGTCTAGTTTCCTCTCACAATCTAAAGATATGAATGTTGGGTCAGCTGACCCTGAAATAGACTGGTCTGTCCTGTAACAGCTGGGATAGGTGGGAATACATGAATCTCTGGTTAGGTTTTGACAGCGAGGCTCATTTAGAAGAGTTTCATGTAACCATGGAGAGAACGTCTCACTAACTTAACTCATCTAAGGTGACAATAATTGTACCTGGCCGTTTTGTATGATGAAATTAGGTTAGAGTTGAATACAACTCATGCAAGGTCACCCGTTATACAGCACAGGTGTCATCACATTACAATAGGTCACACCATTGGCTTAAAGACTCACTCTACATGGTCATTGCTCATTAGGTAGATGATGCAGGGATATTTATCTTACGGTTCAGATAACCTCAGGCAAAAAACAACAAGCAAACTTTTAATTACAAATTTTAACCTGAGTGATGGATGCAAGCATCCTTTGGGACACTCAGCAACAAGATGAATCACTCCTACCCAGTATAATTAAAATCAGTTTGTGTAGCAGCTCTAGCCTTTCAAACACTAAAACCTTGACCTTTAATTATAACGCTTCCATCAGTGTAAATTTTGAAGCTGTAAAACACACTGTCAAAATGCATCTATGGTGATGCAAAATTGGACTGAGGGCATCTGAGATATCACACTTAAGGTAAATGAGATTGCTCTTATTTGCAGATCAGAGAAAACATGGAAATCAGTGCAATACTCATTGGAAAAAAAACCCAAAACATAAATGATGGTGGTATTAACAGAGAATGAACAGAAATATTAACCCAGTTCTATATGAATGAAGTCTGACCTCACAGGGTTGTGACAATGGGCTTGGATCAGTTACACTGGCAAGTTTTTATAGTGTGATGCAAAGATGTAGTTTACATATGTAATACAAATCAATGGCTAGGAGCAAGTGCAAAAAAGGAGAAAGTAATGTAATTACATGTAATTACAGTGCTCACGTGACGATAAGAGACATACCGTGAATTTAT
Source organism: Aulonocara stuartgranti (assembly GCF_965226115.1). Lineage (NCBI taxonomy): Eukaryota > Metazoa > Chordata > Actinopteri > Cichliformes > Cichlidae > Aulonocara > Aulonocara stuartgranti. The sequence continues at coordinate 13,686,356 of NC_138946.1, forward strand.
TTCCTTAATTTTGATGACCAGGGTTTGGATTGTTCTTGTAAGCTCTTATAAGCAGTGTCTTCAATTAGCTTTTTTGGTCAACCAATTTCTCTCTGAAGTAAAAGCTTTGACAGGAAATTCAGCTAGTCAAAGTGACAAATCAGATTCCTCCTTGTAGTCTTTAATGTTCGCGAGGCTAATAGCTACTCACAGTACCTGTGAATTAAAGCAGCATGTCAATGTCAAGACTTACAGGATAAAAAGCTAAATAGACCTGGATATAATTACCAAATGCCAAAGATTAAACAGAATGTCATATATCAAATGCACAGACGCAAAGCCACAGGGACACACACAAACACACACACGACACGCTGTTTTACTGATTTGTTGTAACAGTGGTACCCATTGTGTTAAATTTATGTGGACAGGCAGATTGGCTACTAGCAGATTCGACAATTCTCCAGGGTATAAGACCATTTTTCATGTCACCAATTACAAGCCTGCATCTCATTGATTGGGGGGAGCCTTTCACTCAGAGTGACATAAATTAACTCATGTGTCCAGTAAAAAAGCTGGGACGAGATGGCTATCATGGGGTTAAATCCTCTACGTTGCAGCCAGGAGTGCATCTTTTTTATTTCTTCTGATCTCATTCTAATTGTGTTTATACCTGTAAAACTGCAAGTTGAAATGAAATATCACATGTTCTATCTTTTCTGTGAATGTGTGCATGGAAGTTTAAATCTCTAAATGCCAGTGGTAATTAAAGAGATTCACTGCTGGTAGAGTGTTGTGTTCCATTTCTGTCAAGGACTTTGAAAGGTGAATTTTGTTTAATATACAGCAGGCAGCAGTGGGTGTGCGCTTTGGATTCAGTGTCAAAGCTGTTTACAACATACACAGCAAAATATAACTTCTACTATAAATTTCTATTCTAACTATACTCATAAAAATGTAGTTATGATGAGTTGTGACTATTTATGAGGAACAATAGAAGGAACAAATCTTGGATGGATCAATTGTTTTCCATTCTGCTGTCTAGAAACGAGCCAAGCATGCTGCTGAGTATAAAGGGAATTAAAAGCAGGGGGGCATTTATTTTAAGCAGAGTTATTTATAGTCTTCTACAATCTTGTTTGAAGTGAAATGCTCAGCAGCATGAAAAGAAACAATGGTATTATTGAATGTGATGAGCAGAAGATGCGTGGAAAGCTGAGTCCTGTCAGAGCTTGTGTGTGGAGCTGAGGGGAGGTGAGGGGTGGGGCTCAAAATCAGAAAGGGAGGTGGGGGCATGTGTGTGTTAGCCTCGGGGGTTTTGATCTCTCGCTTCGCTAAACAGAGAGAAGTCCATCAGCAACAGATACCCGTTCAATTATTCAGGAGGTTAGCATGAAAAATAAATGGCTGCTTCCTGCAGGGAGAGGTGTGGCACTGCGCTGGTTCCTGAGTGTTTCAGGTTATTGTACGCTCTCGCAGAGGTTAGATTGAGCAACTGCTTCCATTCTGGAGTCGATCAATTATGTGAGACCGCTCGCTTAACCCCATTAACACTAATAAACTCCACAATTTTCTTAATACGTGTTTCAAACAACATCAGCTTAAATTAGAGTAAATCAAAACAAAGCAGGAAAATACAATAACCCACATCCAGTCAATATTCATTGTTAAATTATCTTAAAGTTTCTACAGTTTCTGATAGCTCCTTAGCTTTGCAGCATTCTTCACAGGAATCCATCAAAGCTAAAGGTAATGTTAGCCATATACAAAGTGGCTAGCGTCGCTAACTAACAATTTTCCAACAGTTGGAAAATGTGGGGTGACTATTACTACTATTACTACTATTACTACTACTAGTACGACGACAACTAATAATAATAATAAAAGTCAACTTGGATTTTAGTTCATGAAGTGCATGAAGATTTGTCTTTGTACAACAGAAACAATGACAGAAAGTGAGAAGTTACACGTTTTGGCCCTGTCACTTTGTGGAGCTTTCAAATGCACAAAAAGGCGAAAGAGGAAATACTAAATATGGGGTCTTTCATGCTACAGTCACACAAGGGAAAAAAGTGGATGTAGACCAAACCACAACAAAAATTATTATGACCGAGTACAATAACATCATGTCTCATGATGGAAATGAGACATGGCTTGTTGGTTGTCAGTCAGGGTTGACATGGTTACTTCAAAGATAAGGACCAGGTCTGAGAGTACTCACTGTCAGTTCCTGGCTTCAAAGTGTCTATGTGCATCAAGACAATTATAAAATGGCAATAAAATGGTGTCAGTCTGATAACTGTCTGCAGTTTGCCATTACATGCAGTCCGCTGGAGATAATGGAACAAACAAGTATCATAAATCACCAAAAATCTGTTGTCTGCTGCCATCTATATACACACAGAAATTCACCTTCAAAATCACTGCTTGCATTCAGGGTCAGGCCAAAACTTTGACTTAAAGTAGAATTTTCTTTATAGATTCTTAGAACCTATTTTTTTAACCTCCTAGGACCTGGCGTCCACATTAGTGGACATTACATTTTGGGTTATTTAGACCAAAATACTAAATCTTGCTCTACAAGGGCCTGATATCCACTTACGAGAAAATTATACTGCAACTGTTCTATTGAAATTTTAAATGAATATCCTCATATGTGGCTCTCATTTTTCTTAGAAACAAAAATTAGGAAAAAAAAAATCTGGTATAACTTTATTTTTACATTCATCAGGTTCCAATCAGCCTAAATATCAAAGAGAAATTAAAAACGCATGCCATGGAAGAGTTTGGGTCTTAGGAGGTTAATATTATTTTTGGTCACTATTGGATAGTGACAGTAAAGAAGACGTGCAGTAAAGAGCCACAGGTCAGACTCAAACCCAGGCTGCTGGTCTCTGGCCACACAGCAGATGGGCACCTGCTAACCCGCTGAGCTAAACTGGTGTTGTAAAATCTCCTTTTTATATAGGAATATAACCAGAATACAATGTGTCTACATACAAGTTGCACTTTATTGATGTAGATTGGCTCACATTGATTCCAATGTGCTACATAAATTTGGTTTAATTGTGGTTTTCACTGTTTAAACTAACCACAACTGTGCATTGTCCTTTGGTTTCATTGTTAAAGAGATTAATACAGTATGATGGCAAATAAGACTACACATTTCAGGGGAATCAAACTTGTGCAATCTGCTATTTGTTTGTCTTAAAACTGACCATTGCTCACATTGTTTTTTTTCTTCCTCGGTTACACACATATTTGCAGTGTAGATGATTGTTTATTGTCCTGGCTCTTCTTCCTACTGTTTTAGTATGAATACATGTAGGCTACAACGTATAAATCTGGACCTTCATTGTCTGTTTTCAAAAGGCTTTAGCTCCTCCACTTGTTTCATATGACAGTGTGAATCTATGAGGGTAGTTCTCTGAACAATACAAGCTTGTCACATAGTCAGCCAACTCACTTCTATGACTGGAGGCCAGCCAGCTGTCCCCGATGTCATGTCACTCTGTCCTAATGTGATTGCCATTTGGCATTAGCTGACTTTTCGTCTTTGTCTGTCTGTAGCGCTTGTTACTTTTCCTTTCTTCTCCTGTCTCTGTAATTTGTGCCACTCTTTGTGCCACTGTCTCATTTTTCTCTTCACAATGATTGGTCTTAAAAGAAAAGAAAAGGTGGAAAAAGTAGCATCTAATATTGGCTCCCGCTCTGCTTCCCTCTCTCTCCAGGTGGTCCATCACGTTGGTCGTCCCCTCCATGTGACTGCTGCTGCAAGAACCACAAAGGTGACGGCGAGGGTGAGAGCGGCACCTCCTTTAATGAGCTCTCCACCTCTAGCTCTGAGAGCCAGTCAGAGGCCAGCTCTCCCCAGGGAACAGTCATCTGTGGCCCAGTAAGTCGCCAGTCGCATCCCCGTGCCAATGTCCAAACCCTGGACAGGCCGCTGAAAAAGGGCCCTGTCACCATGGTCCAGCAGTCTGAACAACGACGCAAGAGTGACTTGCTGCGCACTCTTACAGCCAGCTCCCGTGATACCAGCAGCTGCAAGAAAAGGCCCACAAAAGAGAAGCTCACAGTTGAGGAGGAGTTGGAAAAGTGCATTCAAGACTTCCGCAAGATTAAGATCCCAGAGAGGTTCCCTGAGAGGAAGTACATGTGGCAGGCTGACCTGCTGAGAAAATATCGTCTCTGAGGCAGGAAACACAGCTGAAGGAGCAAACACATGAGGCCAAGAATCAGTTCAAGCGTTTTTTGATCATAAATTTTGCAACAAAGGGGAGAGAACACTAAACTTATTTAAATCAAGTTTCTGAAAGAAACCTTACTTTTATGCCAGTGCGCTGAGAGTCTAAACAGAAGCTAGAAGGAATGATAAAGAAAAAAGAGACTGTTCTATTATTGACGTATGTATGGTAGTAGGCTTTGTATGTGTGTTCATGTAGATTAGGCCTACTGTATGTACTGTAGGTGTGCTGTAACTTACTGAATGCCTTCAGAACTTTGAATAATTTATCCCAGAGGACCAATACAAGTGGATAAAGACAATGTCCATGAAATGATCAACCACCAGAAGGCTTGCTGATGGCTACACTTGGGGCTATTGATGGCTGCTGGACTGCACATGCTGTAATCGGTCATCATTCACTGAAAAACCATCGCAAGAGCCACGGTTTTAGTCAAAGCAGATAAGCACTGGTCTAGTATGTGATTGTATGTGTTTATGTCTGTGAAGGTTCTCAGTCATCCAGGTCATGGTAATCTAAGGAGGTTGAAAGAAAAGCGAGAAGTGTCAAACTGAAGAAGCTTCTTGGATGAGAGGTCAAAGGTTTTCTTTCCAAGCTCCTTAGATGTGTGTGTTTATGTGAGTGTGCGTGTTTTGTGTCTGTTTGCACCCGGGTGGCCTAGAGGTCACACATAAGTCCACATTGGGACCCAAAAACACTTCATACTGTTCAAACAGTGCTCTCACTATAAATGCACGCAAAAATGTCTCATGACAGGATGGCATGAAAAGCTGGGTTAATTACTTTTAAACAACTTCTGGAGACTTCCGAGCTGGTGTAAGCACAGTTTTATCAGCAAGTAACTTTTGCATAGATCTTCACAATGTTGGTTAGATGTAGAGCAATACCCACATTACTGTGTGAAGGGGAAGCAGAAGAGTGAAGGTACCAGAGATTCAGTGAAGTTCAATAAAAATATAGCACACACATACACATTTTCCCCATGTACTGAAAATCATATTCACTGCAGCATAATTACATTCCAAAATGAACAAAGCAGTCAAACTTTTATTCACATACTGACACACAGAGCAATCAAGCACAGTGTCATTTAAACTACGCTTAATATGGCACAATAAATATGGAAAGGATAAAAGGGGACTGCTGTATTTGCTTACCCAGTGAACACAGACAGATGCCTTCTATACTGACTGTTGACAAGCTAATCAATAGTTATTGATGATAGAGTCTGTTGATAGAGCTGATAGATGTAACTCTTGTTTACAATTACTAATGAAGCTCTTGGGTTACTGACAAAGACAAGCTGCTCTTCTATTCAGTCAAAATTAGTCATTATTCATGTATTCATTTACCTACTACTTGGCTCTGTCAGGGTCTGCGGGATCTATTGCAGTGTAGACAGTCAACTGCTATATTAAAGCAACACAATTTAAAAGCATGAGTTAATATCCCCTGGAAGATGATTGTTATTCCTTCAAAGTCCTTGCTGAATAAAAAGTTACTGCCAATGGCAAAAGCACAGAAACGTTCACTGATGGTGCAATTATAAGGCATTTGTCTTTAGATTTCATATTGTTATTGGTCACTTAAAGCTGCCGTTTACTTTTTCATTGCCAGGTTAGTTCATTATTATTACAATACTAACTGCAAATGTAAAAGAAGAGTTGATAACTATATATATATCACTGTTTTTGTAGATATGTATTAAAAGTGGTGGGATAGGGATTCACATCGATGAGAAGGCTTCTGATTATGAGACAGAATTATTCCATTTTTGTCATGAAGGTATTTTCCTTCATGAGGAAGTAGCTGATAAATTGGTACATGTGTTGGTCAAGGCATTCAATAAAATCACAGTTTTTCTGAATAGTTGGGTAGCTGTGATAAAAGATGTTAGCATTAGGAAGCTATACATCTAAATGAGTTTCTTTATATTGTTGAAATTTCAGATTGACCTTTTGATTAAAAAAAAAAAAAAATATATATATATATATATATATATATATATATATATATATATATATATATATATATATATATATATATATATATATTAAAACAGAGGTGAAAATGAAAATAATTATATTACACAAACTTGGCTGGACTTGTATTTATCATTGAGGGTTATAAAAGTGCAGAGGAGTGCGATCTATAAACAATCACAGCTTTTTGCAAAGCAAGAAAAAAAGCACACACAACTAAGAGTAAAATATGCATAATGTATACTTGTCAAAGATCAGTTAATTTAAAACAATCCCTGATATGTTAAAAAGAAGGATGATTTAAAATGTTTTATTACACTTATTTTTCTATCAAATGCCCTTTAATTTAATACACCGTCGAGCACTTATTCTGCCCATATAATGTATTTCCTGTGAGAGAAGTTAAGTGGCAGTAAGAGTGCCAGGGATAGTCATAACCATATGTCTGCTAAAGCTCATTATAGTATAGAGTAAGTGGTTGCAATAGGTGCTAGATATAAACTAATCATTCTCCTCATGTCAATACAAGTAATATAATTTATTTTTCTACATTACTGGAATATTACATTTTCATTTTGAAGTCATTGATCTTTTTCGTTGAAGTTGAAATATGTTAATCCAGGCTACATATCATATGTAAATAAACACCATAAATCATACCTAACCAGAAAAATGTATTATGCTCTCTGTATATAACATGCAAATCCATGAGGCATTGCTGCTACTCTGTTCTTAATGTGCAGTAGACTGACAATAATGTAATACAGCCATTATTGTTTTTATTGTTTTGTCATTTAGCGTTGGGCTATCAGGGATTAGGGAAATATAAGATATATCTATAACAGATCTCATATTTATATTGTTTTTTTTTTCCAAACAACAGTGTCATAAATGGACTTCTCTAGCACACTCATCTGTGTCACAATCACTGATGACTATGATGCTGATTTTCAACCAGAATACAATGGAGTGTTAGAATAGTCATATGTTTTTGCTGTTTTGGCTCTGAGCTTGATTTGAAATGAAACAGTGACTATAAAAGTACTTTGAGGGTGTTTACATCCATTTTTCCATTTCAGAAGAACAGTGTATAAATCCCCTTTAGCAGATGCAGGAAAATGCAGCAGGACAGTAGTTCTAAACCCACACAACAACAACAAAAAGCTTTTCATCAAAGAATTTTATGTTCTTGACTTATCATTTGTCCCAAGCAAAACTGAGGATTTTATCCCCAAGAATATACAGTCCGAAGATCACAAGAAACTGCTCCAGTAGGTCTTGGGTCATGGTAGTCTCAGGTCCCACTCACACGGCCTAGAAACGTGTGACTGTGTGACTGGGACCTGGGGCAGTGACCATCTGGTAACTACTGGGACTTGAGTTGATAGTGTGGCTTCTTTTCGGGTAAATTTTAGGATAAAACCTATCAAGCCGCTATGTCTAATGGATTAAAAGCCTGACAAAAAGGGTGACACAGATTAAAAATTATACATTCAAACATACGATCCCACAACTCCTTAGCACAACCTTGCCATTCTCAAACCATCCCCTATTTAAATTTGGCTGAGCTTATAGATCATCGTTTTGGCAGCACTGCGGAACTTGTTAAAACTCAATGCCGTCTAACCCCAGTGGACAAAGTACAAAACCCAATCAATGTTAAAAAATGGTGAGCATAGTTCTGAGCATGTCAGGGCTCTGTGTGCGGGCAGGCAGAGAGGAGGATCCAAATGCAGGACTCGGAAAACGGAATGCAACTCAAAAACCTCAGCTTTATTGCTGGCCAGAAAACAAAACATGAAGTGAGGACTGAACACCGAAACCAAAAACACACAGGCATAATCTGAGGGTACGACGCGACACTGGGCATGGGAAAACACAGGGCTTAAATACACAGGGTAGTAATGAGGAAATGGGCCACAGAAGGGAGACACAGCTGGGAGAGATCAGGGCTAACGAGACATGGGGAACAAAGCTGCACACACTAACATAAGACAAAGTCTTTCACAATAAAACAGGAAACATGAATCACAACTCAAAGACATGGACTCAACACAGAGACAGAAAATGAAACATGGAACTGAACTATACATGAAACCACCATTCCTAAAACATGGATAATAGAAACATGAAACTCTAATAATGATAATAATAATAATAATAATAATAATAATAAACATCACAACAAGAGAATGAGAAACAATCCAAAACACCAAGATAACTGAAACACAAAGTACCAGAGAAACAAAGAATAATCCATGATGCAAAAGTGAACCAAAACATAATAAACTCAAAATACTGGGTCCAACGGACCCAGAACCGTGACAGAGCATACCTAAGACGTCAACACTGTGTGTTTGATTAATGACATTGATTTGATGTTGGCACATTGTGAACTCACAGCAGGATACATTGCAAGTGGTCAGATAGGAGAGTCAAAGGAGTGATCTAAAACCAGTACTGGAACTAAGGAAATGACCTTAAAGGTGGAAAAATGTCAAATTTAAATCAGGTATTGTAGCATTTGAGTTGTATGGGGTGAGATTAGAAGGTTTATGATCGTACCTTAAATTTCTGATACTGTTCTTTTCATGTGGACGTAAACACCCAGAAGATAAAGCTGAAGATCACAACTTCTTGTCATAGTCTGGCTAATCAATGAAAGGCAGTCCAAGATTAGCTGAGTACAAAGCCAGTTCACAGCGTACATAGGTGAGAGAATTTATGTATAAATCTTTCTATATGTTTGCTTGGTGTGAACCAAACGTACATGCATACATATAGACAGAAAAACAGTTTTGTCTCTGGCTGATTTAAATTTTTTAGAGTAGGTAGCATACTTAAGACTGATTCACATTTAACCCATAAATTGTGTGTTTTTAATTGCTGGTACAATTATCATCAAACTAAAACACAAGAGCAAACATAGTTTATGTGTAATGTGAGGGTCCAGCTTTTAGTTTTTAGCATATCGTTTGTAATTTTTTAATATGTTTAATATATTTTAATATGTGCAATAGTTTGGGTTTTGCTGTCCATATTCAGCTATGCTGAAGTGACTTTATGGATTCTGTTTGCTTGACTCTACCCATCAGTTTAAAAACATCGTTTTTTTCTTACTTAGAGATGATTCAACAACAAGGTCAACTGTCATGAAAACCTAAGAGCATTTTCAAGCACAGATTTTCACAAGCTGTGATTCGAAATGTTGCTGAACGGACAAAGAGGGAGACATATACCAAGACACCTGGTGGCCTTCTAGAGTAGACTAAAGACGTTGTTGCACAATTTACAAAAAAATATAATGTAATACAGAAACACAGTATTTTAAATGAAAGAAAGTTAATTAACTTACACGTAGATCACAGTCACAAATAAGGTGTCTGTCATTATTCAAGCATTTGTTGTTTTTGTAGATTTGTCTGGTCAGTTTTCATCTTCGAAGCACAAGAGGTGATTTTCAGTTCAGTAGAAATGTGAATTTTTTGATAAAGAATGACTGCAATCTTGTTTTCAGACAGACGTATGTAAAGGATGGGAGAATGAATTGATTATATGTTTGTTGACTGAGATCATTTTGGATTGCACCTATTATGGTTTGTGATTTTCTTGCCTGTGTGAAGTGAAGCCTGTGTACATGACTGCAGGTCTTTTTATTTTCCTCCTGCCTTTATAAGCCTGCTAATCGCAAAGAATATCATAATATTCTAATACAACATGGCAGACCCGGCAGATACTGTACGAAACAAAAAGGGGCGTCGGTTTTGATGTATGTTGATCTGACACACACACACACACACACACACACACACACACACACACACACACACACACACACACACACAGAGAAAAACAACAAATGAAAATAAAAAAAAGAAAAAATGGTTCAGAAGCATTGTGAGCATGTTGGTATACAAAACTTATAACAGATTTGACTTAGTCTGTTCTTGTGAAAAAGATTATGTTAAAAACTGATATTTGACAGAAAAAAAAGAAAAAAAGAAAAAAGATAAGCACAACTGTGTTGATAGTGTCTGTTGTTCCTCCACCGGTGTATAACATTATCAAATAAAAACTAAACTGCAGTTTGACTGAGCTCTGGCAAAACAAAGCAACTCTCATCAGGAGCACATAGCTCATGGAATAAAACTTCACCACAAATTCTCCTGAAAGGTTAAATCCTGCTTTAGTAACCGTGGCATTATGAAAGTCTTTATTATATAAATTATAGATTTACTTTTCAGAGTTCATCAGATTGAATTGTCAAACAATCACTGCTGGTGAGAGTTGCTCTGTATTCAAGGCGTTACTTATGTCTGCCTTTAGAGACAGTACAGTTCATCTGAGAGTCTTTAGATACGAAGCATATAGTAATTTTAAAAATGTATGAGTACAACCAATAAACCAGACATTCTGTACAGTGTTCTATGAGTTTCATTTATTCTCAAAATCTTACAGAGTTCAACGTTTTCAGCACTTTTCACTTGTTTGGGTTCTCGTAAGTTTCTGTGGCATTATTAAAAGCAGCAGTGATATATTCAAATCTTCAGTATTCATTTGATATTAAAGCTTCATGGATGAGCACTTGAGTGGCCAGCAGCTCCTTATGTGCATTTCAGTGGCATCACACTAAAAGTATTTTTTAGCATCACCCCGATTTGCTGTACATTTTTGCAGGGCGTTTGGATGCTAGCTCTGAAAACGAGCTATGAATGTTATCAGCCAAGGAGGCCTAGCAGGTGACGCTTTCTTTCTACCTAGTGATAGTTGAACTACTGACAGTGGCACACGAGTTCAAGGTGAGAATTTTGCATGCAACATTTGTTATTCCTGCTTCATTTGTTTTTTCCTTTTCACTTTTTGTCACTCTAAGCTAAAGAGAAGTCTATTTAGTGAGATTTAGGCATCAGAACAAACCTCCATTTGCCAGCTTCCTGTAGTATTTACCACCTGATATTGTCACTCATATAATTTGTCTTGCTTTCTCACTCATTATAACCAGGAGTTAAAGTGGGATTTAGCAGCTTGGGGTATCATAAAATCTGGTGCACTGGTGCAATGTGGGAAAAAGTGATTAGAAAGTCACATAATATCTTGCTTTGTGAGCTCCGGTAGGCTTTACTTTGTGTACAGGCTGTGATCATTTGACCCAGGCTGCTAGTCACTGTTCTTTGTGGGTTTAGCTAGCTGAATTCAACAAGATATAGAATAGAATAGAATAGAATAGAATAGAATTCAACTTTATTGTCATTGCACATGCACAGGTACAGGGCAACGAAATGCAGTTTGCATCCATCCAGAAGTGCTTTAGTGATATAGATATATTACAATATATATTAGCAATAATATAGATATGTGAGTATATTACAGAAATGGGTCTATTATGGTATGTTATAATGTACACGGTATGAAGTATGTTGTGAATATTCTATAACTATAAGTATGTACAGGCTGTAGTGAGTACAAGCTATGTACAGGATATGAACAGGATATAAATATGAAAAACTATACAGAATATGAATATAAGCAGATGCTTCACAAGCTTTTGTGGCTTTTATACTAAAACTAGTATAAAAGGTAGAATTTAATGAGTGAATTTATTTGCACTCATCACCTTTGATATATTCTGATTTTGGCTACCCTTGATGTAAACTAACACTGACCATGAACACCACAGCTGCTCTCGACCAGCCCATCATAACTATAAACTTCACCAAAGTACTGTGAACTAATCAATTTAACCTGCAGTCATACTGCTAATATTAACATTACAACATCTTGATATAACCTTTAAATAACAGAACATTTGTATAGTCTAGTTAGTTTTGCAGGACTTCTCACAAAGACATAATTGAGCAACACTTCGCATATAGATCCAGTATCCAGTATTTTCATATTACCGAACAAGAATCTCCATACTGTCACTGAAGCAAGGCTAGACTGCAGCACATGAAAAATTAACTCATTCCGTAGTAATATGCATTAACCTGCCTATCAGATTTAATTGGTCATTAACTGAAGGTGACAGAATGTCTTTGAAATGTTCCAGCCCACTTTAACCCCTGATTACAACAGACGATAATGATGCTCAATGATTCCTCTACAAGATATGGAAAGATGCCTCTGGTCATGTATATGGGATTAATAAAGGCTGATAACAACCCAGTCTGGAGTTCTGTAACACTGTTTTTTCTACAGTGTGATAACTAAAATAACTCGTGGAACTACTTCTCTCTGGAGTTACTCTATAATTTAATTTGGAGGCAAATGGCAAAGAGTAAAATTAATATTAATATGCACTATTTCTAAAGACCCACAATGGATTGAAAAAAAAAAATCCATTACTTGTGTGCATTGCATTCTTTTTTCTACTTGACACCAAACAGCACAAATCTACATATAGTATCGTACCATAGTCCCGAGAAAATTTCAATTAACTCCACTCCATTTGTTAAACACTATTTACTGAGTAGTATATAAAGTTGTTTTTGTCCAGAAGCTGCAGAAAAGATTTATATATAGCCCAAAAGGATGATTTTTTTATGATTTTGATAAATTACATCACTTATCCTGGTGTTGTCAAGAAAAAATTATCAGCTTAACCACCAATACGAATGGACTGGTAATTATGTAGCACATTTTATTCAGTTTGAGCGCCTATAGTCCTAGTCATCCAATCACACACATATGGTTATATTGATACCTTAGCACTTTTAGCTAACACACACACACACTCCGATGGCAAGTCAGGGTTCACTATGATACTTCGACACATGGTTTGTAGGAACCAGGGATAAATTCAATTACTTTGCGACTGGTAGATGGTTTGTTTTACCACCTGAACCACAGCTGCCCTGTTAATTGAGCTGTTTTTACACCTGACATTTTGATATGTCAAAGTAGAAAAATTACTGGTGAAAGCAAATGGTTCTTGATGGTTTTGTTCCTTCATGTATACCAGGAAAACCATGACAGTGGGCTCACTGCATACCATACCTAAAGTTCTTCAGATTCAACTAGAATACAGTCATATTTAATGCTCTCACCTGTGCTCTTATGACTATGACAAGCAAAAATGCTGTAAAGAAAACAAAAAACCCATAACCCAGGTACACATCCCACTACACAACATGTGCTATGAGGCTAATGAGGACATCTGAAGGAGCTGAACAAGCATGCCAGTGATCAGCAAGAAACCTGACAATGCTTGCTGTTGGGCAAGTCAGGACTTTAAATGACAGGTGAGTAACAACACACATACACACACACGCATACAATGTTTAGCACAACAATGTTTTAGCACAGTGTTTTAGCACAACTATGTTTATATTTTACATTATTATCATTATTGTAGGGTCTTTACCTTATAATATAAAGCATCGTGAGGCAACTGCTGTTGTGATTTGGTACCATATAAATGAAATGGAACTGAAAAATTGGATGGTGTTTTCAGTTATCATATAGAAGCAATTTGTGTGCTTCATCATGTAAAGGTCTCTGTCCTCAGTAATATTCCCAATCTTTATAAAGTAACCAATTGCACTATGGGGACTTTCATGCAGCCGATGTCTATTATAGTGATGATTTAGTTCTTAGAGTGCCGACTGGGGTTTGATCAGAGACTAATCAGTTATAGGAAATGAGAATTATGGTGACCTTTATGTACTCAGTGAAGGATGTAGATATGCAATGTTAAAAAAATCATTAAAAAAACTCGAAAAACTTCTCTTCTACCTACTTCAGGTCCTCTGACAAAACTTCAAGACAATTAAATAATCTATTTCCAAAAGGCATATGGAGACAAATCTGCTATTTCTGCCAGACTAGCTCATCCCCCGGACAATACAGTTAATTATACTGATTTCAAAGTCACAGTCAGAAGGAAAATGTCTGGCTGGGAGGGAAGAATGCATGTTTCATGTCTCTCTTTGTGGCTGCCAGTTCTCCATGGAAAGGAAGAGGGTGGAGAATATGCATGACAGGTCCTAAAATAGCATCAGTGGGATCAGCTATCTTCTCAAGATCAGGGAATGGGGTCTGCATGTGACTCTTTGAGCTGGACAAAGTCTGCGATAAAGAGACAGATAAAATAAGAAATGGGTTGATGGGGTGTGAATAGAAGTGTAAGGGAGAGGTGATAAACAGTGTTGAGAGAGGGAAAGGTATTGAATTAGGATGAAAGGTGAGAAAGGGAGCAGGATGAGGTCGAGGCAATGAGCGGAAAGAGTGGGAGAGGTTAGAGGATGGAAAAAATGAGTAGTCTGGATGTCTGCATAGAGGGAAGGAATAAAGACAGAAAGGACAAGAGGAAATAAGGAAACAAAATAACTAAATACTAGCTGTTACTGATAGGAAAAGGCACTTTACAGGTAGAGAAGGCATGCTAACACATGAAGCAGGTGTAGAGACAGGTGGAAGAGAAACGTAATGAGGAAGAGAACAGCAGCAATGAGCAAGAGGTGCATAATAGAAAATAGAGATTAGGGGAGAAAGCAGGAATAAGCACACAAAGCCTGTGTTGGCTGTCAGCATCCATCTTTAAGATAAGAGCTGCAGCTACATGATCTGTTTTCCAGCATTACAGATGAAAGCGAGCGCTCCTGTGCGGCAATCAGATCAGCCGTGTGTATCGCCATTGTTGCCACTAGCCGGGATGATTTTCTCAGCAACACAGCTGAATGATGCACACTGCCAAGCATTGTGGAGCAAACAATGGTACAAGTCTTTGTGCACAAAAGGCTGATCTAGCTTCAGCTGTGCCATGGTTCTGCAATCACACTGACAAGATTAGTAAATAGACATATAATGCTATATCTCTGTTAACTGAAGTAAGCCAAAGATTTTTTGAGGTCTTGTCATTCCAGGAAAGTCACAACGCAAACTCACGGAATGTCAACTGGTAACAGTAACTATAACACATAACATTTTAGAGCTGTTAAGTTAATGCTGACCGTGTAAATCGACTGAAACAACGACAACATAGCATGCTGTTCTCTAGCTACAATTTACAAGTGTGTCTTAAAAAAAATAGAAAATTGGGAAAATTTTTCACAATTAAATTCAAAAGGTTAAACTTTAAATAATCTATGTTCATTGTAAATAAGTGAAATATATCAAAGATTTCTTTTGTTTGTTTTGTTTTTTCCACATTAATTTAGATGACTGTGTCTTATAGCTCATCCCAGAAAGTTGATTCTGTTCATCTGGATGAACAGAATGGGTGGGAGGAACGTTTAATTTCTCATCCAAGAGGAAGACTAAGGAAGTCATTTGAATAAGTAACAAAATAAGAATAATATTTCTGAGATTTTCCTACCTTCTTACGGTAGGCTATTAGAATATTTTCTAAGATCAGTCAAGTATTTTCAATACAGCAATGTCCAACTTCTGAAAAGCATGTTCATTTACACACTCAGTACTTGGTTGGAGTTCTTTTACCATGAATTGCATCAGTTGTATCAATGTAGGATGGCATGGAGTAAGCAGGCTGAAGCTGCTGAAGAGAGTGAAACCCAAATACAGGTCGTCTGTGTTTTTCCATTGGGTGATTATTTTTTTTAAATATAAAAATTCCTCTTGACAGTACTCCATACAGTCTCTGTGGGTTATATGTGAGGTGAATTAGCTGGCCAATTAAGCACAGTAATTACATGGTCAGCAAACCATTTCATAGTACTTTTAGGACCATGGGTAGGTGCTAATTCCTGGTGGGGGAAAAAGTAGGCATTTCCGTAAAGGTTGTCAGCAGATAGAAGTGCTCTAAAATATACTCACCTTAAATCACCACAGACTAGGACCATGAGTTCCCAAAAAGAGGCAATTTTCTTTTCATCTGAAAAGAGAACTTCGTCTGCTAAGCAGCAGTTCAGTCTTTCAGTGCTAAAGTCTAAAGTCCCCAAGCAGGACAACACAATCACCAGATGGCACACCCAACTGTCCCCCACCTAGTGACTCCAAGAAGATGGGGGACAGTTCTTTTTATAAGTTGCAGTAGATATTTGATGCATAAAGGGTGTAACTAGCCTGATGATGTTCACGCCCCTGCAAGTCCACTCGAACTACATTTTGACTCAACTACTGTTTCAGTTATGAGTGCTCAGTAGCATAAAAGAATAAATCATGTTTTCATTCACACAGCACCAATGCTGCAGATATGTTTAACACTTGAGCACTTCACCCTATAATTTACACATCAATCTGAGCAACTGCAGGCTAATGGACTGGGGTTGGGATTTGGTAATGGAAATGACATTTCCTCATTTGCAACAACCCAGCGTACATTTATGAGAACCATTAAAAGTGTTTATCACTAAATTATTCAAATCAATGCACAGGAAGTTAGATGTCAGCATTGATCTGTTAAAATCAGTAAATTTTAAGTTGGTGCTTTTAGAACTGTTTTTGTAATTGTTACATGTCAGTGCTATGTGTCTTAGTGGTATACATTTGGTAGTAATAGATGAGAGGGATAACGCATAAATGAAAGAAATGATATAAAAACATTGAATTAGCTAGGCTTTGGGGAAGGGACTCAAGAGAGAGTGCCTGGCAGCCAGGTCTTAGCCCATGGAGCCCAGTTGGGCGCAGCCTGAAGAGGCAACATGAGATTGACAGATAGTCAATCAATGTCTGCAGTGATGCAGATGCTGTATGAGTCTATTGTAATGAAGAGTGAGCTAAGTGTGATGGATGGATAAAAGACATTGCCTCATCTAAACTTTACTAGTGGTACAAAGTTAGCTGCAATTGTCCTTTATTCCAGTGAAACATAGTATCAAATGATTTAATAACTAGTGAACAGTAAAATAAACTTTAAAAAATTATAGTATTTTTGGTCATCTGGTTCCTCAGGACAGGGGGCTACAGCAGTGAGTTTAAAACCCTCAAGTTCTTTTGGTTTATCTGTACACCTTTCTGTGATACTTGCCAGAGGTGGGACCAAGTCATTGTTTTGCAAGTCTCAAGTAAGTCTCAAGTCTTTATCCTCAAGTCTCAAGTCAAGTCTCAAGTAATGTCAGGCAAGTCAGAGTCGAGTCTCAAGTCACTGGTGTAAAAGTCCGAGTCAAGTCACAAGTCTGAAACTTTGAATTTCAAGTCCTTTCGAGTCTTTAAAATAAAACGAAAAAATAATGTTGCAGTTATATGCTAAATGTAAATATTAGACCATGTAATTTTAAAATCTGTGTTTTTCTCAACACATACAAAATAGTGAACTTAGAAAATATACACAAATTGTGAAATTGCACCTCTTTAAAATGCAGCTCAATTAAACTTAGCTCCAAGAATAATTTTCACCGACAGTTCTGAGATACGCTGCATGTTATTCTTGGATGCGGTTGTAGGACCAGCTTTAAAATCGCATGACAAAAATATCATACACATTAAAAAAAACTGTATCACCAACGTAGCCTGGAAAACATTTGCTAGTTAGATGAAGTCAGCTATCTCATCCTAGCATATTTATATGCATATTTATAATTATACGGTTCTTGGAGTGAGTGCATACACTCATGAAGTTTAGTAACTTCCGGTCACTGCAACAAGCCCAGGTACAGTTTACCGACGGATGGGTGCAGGACCTTGAAATGCACCGTGTAGAACGAAAGACCATCGTACGTATCATAAGTTTACCAGTCTCACAAATTGTCTTCATAAATACACATTCGTTAACCGTTTATTAATATAACCTTTGAGCTCAACGGTAATTAATTAGTAGTAGAAATAATTTCTGGTACCCATCACAGAAATGTAGCAGTGACAATAATATTGTATGCTGTAATCGTACTGGGCAATTAGTGATACAAAAAACCTGTTTTATCCTGTGAATAAAAGTATGTGTTTTTGTCAATGTACCATAATAACAGAAGCGAAACACAATATTGTGTCAGGACAATTTACTATTTATGCACAATAAACAAAGGAGCATAGCGCGACAATTTCTGTTCAGCGCCAGACTTGCTTGTAACCTATATCACCAATTATGTTAAGAAAAATGACGCATTAACTACAACAGCAGACTGACCTTTGTGTAAATGCTTGGAGCAGACTAACCTGTGAGCTGGAGGGTTCTGGGACGTTATAATTGGTCTTTGAATGGCTGCAATCCAGTCGCCTCTTTGTTACTTCGGAAACATGGCTCGAACAATTTCTCTTCAACGACGTAATCCGATAACAACCGATCTCTTTACCCGTCGGCTTTCCGTGGCTGTCATGCGACCGGCTATTGCAGTTAATAATACAACAGCTTCTTGACATTTTTGTGTTTCTTTTTATCGCTGTGTGACTGATTTTAATTGAAAGCCTGCGTGCGCTAGTACCGCTTGCCACGAGTTCCCAGAATCCTTTGCGGTTCTACCCGTGAATGACGTCACATTTTCAATCTCCATATAATATGCGTGTTAAATTTTATATTTGGGGTAAAATATCAAGTCTTTTCAAGTAAACCGGTTCAAGTCCAATTCAAGTCCCAAGTCATTGGTGTAAAAGTCCAAGTCAAGTCACAAGTCTTAGAACATTTTTTCAAGTCAAGTCTAAAGTCATAAAATTAATGACTCGAGTCTGACTCGAGTCCAAGTCATGTGACTCGAGTCCACACCTCTGATACTTGCAGTCCATTACCTGATTGACTCTATAACGTAGTTTCTTTGTAGCTTTCTAGCTTTGTAATCCATTCCAGACTGATAGATGTCAATGACTCAGCTATTCCTCAGTTTCTTTAGATCATGGCGTTATGTGTTAACCTTTAGAATACTTCACTTAGTTAGACAGGTTTCATTTAAGCGATTTCTTGATTCAGTAGGTTTAACAGTGATCAGATATGTGTGTGGTTAATGAGCTTGAACACAGCTTTTCAACAAATGTGGTTAATTGCAGTTAATTCATTGCTTAACAAGGAAGGAAAGTGATTTTTTTTATATAGGGCCAGAAAGGTTTGGGTAGCATTTTCCTTTTAATTGATGAATTTGAAAACCACATATTTGTTTTGGTCATTTTATCTTAATATAAACATTTATTTGAGGATCTTAAACATGTAAGTGTGCTAAGTCCACAAAAAAACTAAAATGTTGACAATCTGGCACTGAACAAGTGAGAAATAGGATTGCTTCTAATAAACTACTGTGCAATCTTTTTTGCAACCACAAGAGTTACCCCCTGCTGTCAATTACAAAGAAAGCAGTTTTTAAGCATTCACATTCATTTTCATACACTGAATGTGAATATAACCATTCAGTTCGCACTGTGCATCCCCTTTCAAACACTGAACTCAATAGGCCTTTTGCAGTCACAGCATGGAGTGACAGAAAAAGCAAAAGGTCAAGCGCACATCATTGTGGGTGGAAGTTCCTCATTTCTAAGTCATAGCTGCAGCATTCATGATAGCTCAATAGGTAAAGTGGTCGCCCCATGATCGGAAGGTCGGCGGTTCGAATCCACTTAACGGCTACCCTGAGGTACCCCTGAGCAAGGTACCATCCCTACACACTGCTCCCCGGGCGCCTGCTTAGTGGGCTGCCCACTGCTTCACTGAGTGAATGGGTCAAATGCAGAGAAAAACAAGTAATTTCCCCATGGGGATCAATAAAGTATCCATTATTATTATTTAGCAACCCAGTACTGACCTCTCGGTTGCATAGGTGAGTTTGATTTTTATCACTTAGTGAGCTCTTGCATGAATTGATCATTTGTGAGGCATAAAAACATAATGATGCAATTTTTAAACTTACTGCATGGTTGTGCATTTTGAGTGCTGTTCAAAAACTGCTATCATGAGTTCCTGCTCATTCTGACAGTCAGCAAATGACAGTCAAGCATGATGAGCACTGAGCATCACTTGAGGTAAGATGAGCTCAGAGCTCCACTCGCCATATTTCTACATGGATTTTTAAAAATTGTGTCCCGCAGCACTTGACACATAACTTTTTCTCTGGTGCAATTCCTGATTGACTTTCTTTCCATTCTTCTGTGGCTTAATGTGAGAATTAAACTGCAGCTTAGCTCCAGTTTAGAGCTTAAGATAAAAAAAAAATAAAAATAAATAAATCCAAAATGCAAGTGATATAAAAGCATTTCACTGAGGTTGTGTTGTGGTTCCCCCTCACCTTCAGAGTTGTATTCTATAAAGGAAGTTCAACACAACTAAGCTTTCTTTGCTTAGCTAGCTCGGCAAATCCTGTAGTCCCAGTCAAAAAACAGTGGTTTTCAACTTTCTCTGTGAAGTCGGCTTTGTGTGTACGCTCCACAAAATTAGTGCCGCCTCCAAGTCATAGACATTAACAGATGATGATGATAAAATGGTGATTAAAAATGTATGAAGATAAAACAGTAAAATGCAACACTTTTGCAAACAAGACAAGAGATTAATGTTGCAGAAAACTAATCTAGTGATTTAGTGCAGTGAGTGGTAAAACTAACATTTTAATTCAAGTTATTTCAAGTTGCACTTTCTGAAACTGGATACATTTAAACATTAAAGGTTACTGTCCCATTGCCTTACAGAGAAGCTGGGGGCATAGCTTTGACTGACAGGAACATGAACAGGTACACTTGGGGTGAGTTCTGTGTTGTAGTACCTGTAACTCCAGTAAAATAACAGACTTATGATTATGATCAAGTATAATAGCATTTATGCGTTTTCTGCATCACAAAATTAATACACAATTTGCATGCATAATACATCATTTGCACATCCTTGTCAATACAACACACAGTGTGCATTTCATTCAAAGGTTTTAGCAAGGCACACTTTGACAACTCAAAAAACATGCATCTCTAGCACAGAATCTATCACCCTATTTTATATTATATAGGGAGTGCAGAATTATTAGGTAAGTTGTATTTTTGAGGAATAATTTTATTATTGAACAACAACCATGTTCTCAATGAACCCAAAAAACTCATTAATATCAAAGCTGAATGTTTTTGGGAGTAGTTTTTAGTTTTAGCTATTTTAGGGGGATATCTGTGTGTGCAGGTGACTATTACTGTGCATAATTATTAGGCAACTTAACAAAAAACAAATATATACCCATTTCAATTATTTATCTTTACCAGTGAAACCAATATAACATCTCCACATTCACAAATATACGTTTCTGACATTCAAAAGCAAAACAAAAACAAATCAGCGACCAATATAGCCACTTTTCTTTGCAAGGACACTCAAAAGCCTGCCATCCATGGATTCTGTCAGTGTTTTGATCTGTTCACCATCAACATTGCGTGCAGCAGCAACCACAGCCTCCCAGACACTGTTCAGAGAGGTGTACTGTTTTCCCTCCTTGTAAATCTCACATTTGATGATGGACCACAGGTTCTCAATGGGGTTCAGATCAGGTGAACAAGGAGGCCATGTCATTAGTTTTTCTTCTTTTATACCCTTTCTTGCCAGCCACGCTGTGGAGTACTTGGACGCGTGTGATGGAGCATTGTCCTGCATGAAAATCATGTTTTTCTTGAAGGATGCAGACTTCTTCCTGTACCACTGCTTGAAGAAGGTGTCTTCCAGAAACTGGCAGTAGGACTGGGAGTTGAGCTTGACTCCATCCTCAACCCGAAAAGGCCCCACAAGCTCATCTTTGATGATACCAGCCCAAACCAGTATTCCACCTCCACCTTGCTGGCGTCTGAGCCGGACTGGAGCTCTCGGCCCTTTACCAATCCAGCCACGGGCCCATCCATCTGGCCCATCAAGACTCACTCTCATTTCATCAGTCCATAAAACCTTAGAAAAACCAGTCTTGAGATATTTCTTGGCCCAGTCTTGACGTTTCAGCTTGTGTGTCTTGTTCAGTGGTGGTCGTCTTTCAGCCTTTCTTACCTTGGCCATGTCTCTGAGTATTGCACACCTTGTGCTTTTGGGCACTCCAGTGATGTTGCAGCTCTGAAATATGGCCAAACTGGTGGCAAGTGGCATCTTGACAGCTGCACGCTTGACTTTACTCAGTTCATGGGCAGTTATTTTGCGCCTTGGTTTTTCCACACGCTTCTTGCGACCCTGTTGACTATTTTGAATGAAACGCTTGATTGTTCGATGATCACGCTTCAGAAGCTCTGCAATTTTGAGACTGCTGCATCCCTCTGCAAGATATCTGACTATTTTTGACTTTTCTGAGCCTGTCAAGTCCTTCTTGTGACCCATTTTGCCAAAGGAAAGGATGTTGCCTAATAATTATGCACACCTGATATAGGGTGTTGATGTCATTAGACCACACCCCTTCTCATTACAGAGATGCACATCACCTAATATGCTTAATTGGTAGTAGGCTTTCGAGCCTATACAGCTTGGAGTAAGACAACATGCATGAAGAGGATGAAGTGGACAAAATACTCATTTGCCTAATAATTCTGCACTCCCTGTATATCTATATCATACTTAAAATGTGCTATAAATAAAAGAGTCAGTGAATACAAAGTGTTTCCAGCTGGTTTTAAAATTTAAAAACCTGGAGCATAACCTGCTTCCAAACAGATTATGTGTTCAGCACAAGTTACCACGGTGATTAAGCCAGATAAAAAGAGATCCACTTTCATGACACAGAAAACTCTCACTTTAAGGTTGACATAGCTCACTAAGCCATTCATATTGATTCATAGTACACCCCTCAGGTGCAACCCCACCATCTCCCCATCTCCCTCCAACCTACTGCGTCTTTTCTCCCTGTATTGTGTGTGTGGGTGTGTGTTTACCTGGCTACCTAGGCTTTAGGTGATGCACCTGCTGCTCATTATACATGAGAATTTTTTTTGTCTTACATAAGCTGTTTGTCCTCCTCTGTCACATACCCCTCCCCAGTGTGTCAACCTGTCCCACTCAAAACTTCCCAGTGATTATGTCTGTGGAATCCAGGAAAGCCTCAGCTGTGTTGAAGTCTGAGCAAGCTGGACTCAAAACTAGAAAGACAACAGAAGATTGATTTTCTAAAACTTGAAGTAGAATTCTAAGTTGCTATACTTACTTGTGTTAACAATTAAAAATCCTGTTGAATTTTTCCTGTTGCATCCATCAGTGGGTGGCATGGCATCGGATTTTTTTTTTGCATGGTAAATGTAAATAAAATAATGCAAAATAGCACTGCTAGATTTAATGGATTAAATTTCCTTTTTAAACTAAATTACATGGATTAATTACAGTAGTTAAATAAAATTATCTGATTTCATTTCACGTATCAACACTTTTGAATTGAGCACAAGTTCATGCGTAGTTCTGTGAGGCACAAGTGGAAAGCTGTTTGTAAACAGTACAAGCCTAAGGGTGAATAAAGAATTTCATAACACTTTGTGAATAATAAGGACCATCAGAATTTTATTTTCACTTTAAAGTCTCTCTAGAATTTAGGAAGTTTAGAAAATGTAAGCCAATAAATAATTACATCAGTGTATTGGGAAAACTGAAAAAGAGCCCCTGTGAAAGTATGCTGTCATCTTTTTCCAGTTACATTCCAAACCAGAATCTATTTTTGTCTCTGTTGAGCTGATATATATTTAGATATATTGACTCATATTTGGCTGCTTCTGCTGTCAACAGCTTGTGCATCTTTGCTGCTGATACAAGAGCAATAAATCCAGTCAACTCATGACAACTCAATCAGAAAAATGTGTCATCAGTGCCGTTTGAAGGTCTTGGATAGTAGACTGTATTGTTATTCCACAGAATCAGTTCCAGAAGCATCTATTTTTCAATCCCAAGTCAGGATGCCAAATTTTAAGTGCCAAAACAAAATGGAAAAAACAACAGCAACCCCAAAGCAAACAAAAATCATTCGTCTTTTCTGCGGTGCTTTTGGCAGTTGGCTGCAACTGAAGAGACATGCTTCCAACACTTCATTAGTACGAACTATGAAATTAATCCTCAAACGCATTCCACATACACAAACGCATGAAAGCATATTTTATGCACATAAACACAAACATGTAAGCAAACATAAATGCATGTTATGTAGTGTTTTTGTATACACTAGGAAAAGAAAATGGGATGGCGCCATGTCTGAGACATTAATATTGCACCATCTTGTAATATTTAATATGTTAATTAAAGTGCCCTGTGGGAATAGAGTCTTAAACATGCTTCATCAAGCTAGTGCAAAATCACCATCTTTTAACACAGCAAGGTCTGTTCACGCACACAGCTACATGGGTATAATAATCATTGTGTATGTGCTTTATTGTGTGATCAATTTTGTGTTGGTTTTACACACTGCGATCAGACCCCGTTAGCCACGCTACAATGCTGTGACTATTTATGTAGCCCCCTGTTGTATTAATATAGGATGCTTATTAATACAAGCAGTGAAATTAATTGTTCTATGCATGGCATGTTTGGAAAACAAATACAGGATGACACAGCTAAGCAATGTCATATGTTGCTCAATGAATTATGTATGTATAATAGATAATCCACGTTTTTAATTTTACCTCAATATTTTATAAATATAACCTTTATTATTTGTTACTATAATCTAAAAATATTGCCTATCAATCATATAACTAAACAATACATACACATAATGCAAAATGTTGAGAAACAAGCTTAAGCTTAACAAGCAAGTTAGCTTAAAGACACAAAAAAGGCTCAAAATTGCAGGTCTCGGTTTATTTTTCAATTATTTAGATGAATTTAGTATCTTAGTATCTGTACTTGTGGGATGAATTTGAAAATCCCACATTGCTCCTTTCTCGAGTTAGTAATATGCGACCTTGACCTTGAGGTCGAGGTTACTGCGATTCAAACTTGTCTGAAATTCTTATTAGATGCACCTATGGTATCAATATCAACATCCTAGGTGATTTACATCTTGGGTTTTGCAGTCACAAGATTTTCAATAAACTTTACATATTAACCTTGACCTTGAGGTTGAGCCACAAATTCATATGAGATTTTTAGAAGTTGCAGCTATGGGATGAAGTTGAAAATCCTGCTTCACCTGGTTATAGAGTTATCGCATTTGCAAACTTGGGTGTACATGCCACCCATCTGAAAGGGTGACAAGAATACCCCATCAGCCTTTTACTGTTGAGGGGTAAAAACCATAAGATTTTCGGTTTGTTTTGCCTTCAAGGCCATGTCCTTGTGGAACACTGTTAGCATGACAGCTACCTTTAGAGTACTCCTCAAATGCTCCATAATTATGATTCATTATGTTTGCCTACTATCTCCAACTTTCATGGTGAGGATTCCTAAGTCATACATTTTTTCCAGTTATGGACCAGAAACCAGACAGGAGTTTTCAGAACAGTCTGCAGTGGCAATCTTCAAGGAAGGTGCAGCATGAATGCAACCAGAACCGTGACTTCTTATGTTCCACTTCAGCACCCTGAAGAAACTGAGGAAGAACGAGCTGAACTATGGTGAGTACCAGTGGGTTCACACGGTATTATAAAGTTACAGGACTTTTTTTTTGGGCACAAACGATACTAACTCACTTCATTCTCTGTCACAACAAAATCCAATTGTGGGGTTTGCTTTTATGACACTTTTTGTGCCTTTATGCAGAAGATGCAAAGTGCAAGTGGTCAGAAAGAAATTTCCACATAGCTATCAACAGATCTAAGAATATAATCTCCAGTGAAAGCCACAACTGAGGAAACCTATCAGGAACACATAGGATCATTTTAAACCAAATATGGTCATCATATTATTACTGGCAGATTTGTGAAACTTTGTGATTACACGTCATTCAAAAAGGGTCTGATCATATACACTGACACCAGATTTGATAGATTTTGAGCGTGTTAGGTTGCTTTCATACTGCTGTGATTCTCACAGAGCACGTAAGAGCTGTGGTAACTCTTACCAACGTCTATTCCATATACAACAGTTCAACCACTTAATTATTAAAGTTGTTTTTCTTTTTTTTTAAATCGCTGAATTTAAATTTCAGTTCAAGACTTTATGATCATTGAGGATGTTCCACTTTACAAAAATCAGTGCAGCTGATCCATTTGGCACCCTTCTACAGCTCCTAGCTGTAAATAATCCAAAATAGTTGCTGCAAAGTCTGAAATAGGCTATGTTGTCAATAATGGGAACAGTGAGAGCAACATCAAATTGAATTCTAGCTAATAATGATGAATAGCCACCACACAGAAAATAGAGAGAGCCTGACAAGAGAAATCTGGAAACAGTCTGTTCTCTTTGTGCAGACCTGTTAACTGCTGCCAAGAAGGCCACCAGTGATTTTAAGGATGGAGAACACTGGAGCCTGCCAACATGGCAGCCCAGTTATTACCGTGTATGAAACCTGAAAGCTTAGTGTGGCTCTGTGGAGAGCGTAAGGGGTCGTTGTTAGGTTGGCAAGGTGAGTGCTGTTGAGAATAAGATACACTCAACTCCCCAAGCATCAAATCAGGGTCAGCAGCTCAGAGCAGACAGCTTCAAGCAGACAAATGTGTTACTTTTTCATGC
Source organism: Aulonocara stuartgranti (assembly GCF_965226115.1). Taxonomy (NCBI): domain Eukaryota; kingdom Metazoa; phylum Chordata; class Actinopteri; order Cichliformes; family Cichlidae; genus Aulonocara; species Aulonocara stuartgranti. The sequence goes on from NC_138946.1 coordinate 13,712,965, forward strand.
GGAGAGCTCATTAGTTCTTTAACCTGTTGTATAGTGGTAAGAAATACAAAATTAATGTCAACTCAAATCCTTACAAATTGTAATCACAGCAGAAGTTCTTTTTTTCTCTCCATTATGGTGAAAGGCTTTATAATGAGCAGAAAGAGGCAGGGCTGGACTGGGACAAAAAATCGGCCCGGGCATTTTGACTAGAGACCAGCCCACCAAAAATCTGACGTCATTCAGGGGTAAAACCGCAAAGGATTCTGAGAACTTGTGGCAAGAGGTACTAGCGCATGCAGGCTTTCAATTGAACTCAGTTACACAGCGATAAAAAGAAACACAAAAAATGGCAAGAAGCTGTTGTATTATTAACTGCAATAGCCGGTGTTGTGCCAAAAAGTGATTGTCTGCCAAAAACTGATTTCTGGTATTGGCCAAAAACTGATTGCTCGTATTTAAATTGCTATAAGTAACTTGTTGGGTTATAATATGTGAAACATATTATGAGACAAACTACAACTAAACTGCCACTATGACCGGCGGCCGCCTCGGGTCTCTCCTCCTCTTGCCTCCCCTTTCCCTTATCCACCTGCTGGCCTCCACCACTTGCTGATGTTGCTAAATCTGTGGAAGCGGCCGCCGGTCATAGTGGCAGAGGAACTGAACTTCAGGTAAGAAGTTATGACCTGCTGTCTATCTGTGTCAGATATAAACCAAGTTTAGTTGTAGTTTGTTTTACTTTTTACAGTCGCTTAGAATAACTGGTACTGCGTTCTAGCTAGCATGACGGAGTTTATATACTGCTGGGTGGGTGCTATGAAGTTACTGATAGTAAATTTTATTTTATGCTTAAGGTTAGTTTCTCAAACTCCTCAAAATCTTAACAAATTGTGCCAATCCTTACATGTTGCACCAGGCTGATTTATCATCAAAGGTGGAGAAGTCTGTGACAGAGGAGACAGAAGAGCAGCAGAGAGAGATGGAGCAAGAGAGAGAAATAAAAGAGCAGGAGATGGAGATTGAGATGGAGAGATGACTTTATGTCATCCATGAGGGATGCATTTGACATATGTTTCACATATTATAGCCCAACAAGTTACTTATAGCAATTTAAATACGAGCAATCAGTTTTTGGCAAATACCGGAAATCAGTTTTTGGCAGACAATCACTTTTTGGCACAACACCGGCTATTGCAGTTAATAATACAACAGCTTCTTGCCATTTTTGTGTCTCTTTTTATCGCTGTGTAACTCAGTTCAATTGAAAGCCTGCATGCGCTAGTACCTCTTGCCACAAGTTCCCAGAATCCTTTGCGGTTTTACCCCTGAATGACGTCACATTTTTGGTGGGCCGGTCTCTAGTCAAAATGCCCGGGCCGATTTTTTGTCCCAGTCCAGCCCTGCTGACAGCCCTTTGTGCCAGTCAGCCATGTAACAGAAATTTCAGCTTCCACTTCTCTTTTTTTAGTTACTAAAAGTACTGAGTCAATGATTTTAAAATGACCTGATACTTGAGCCCGTTTAAGTAGTTTCTGAATTGTAAGCCAATCCCAAATTGCTGGAAAACTTTGGGAGAGCTACAGTTAGGTTTTTTTTTTTACCTGTTTACTGAAACATATTTCAGTTATAGTTATATAATAGAAATAGACATAATGTGTAGATGCTCAGCCTTCATTTGAGGGTATCCACATTCGAATTGGATGAAGTGTTTAAAGGTTTCAGCTCCTTAACATGTTCCGCCCTCTTTTTAAAGGGACTAAAGTAATTGAACAATTGACTTAATGCTTTCATGAGCAGGTGTGGCAATTCTTTCATTATGCCATCATGGTTTAAGCAAACAAAAGGCCTGGAATTGATTTAAGGTGTGGTGCTTGTATTTAGAAGATTTTGCTGTGAACAGACAACATGCAGTCAAACGAGTTCTCCGTGCAGTTGAAAAAAGCCAGCCTTAAGTGATGAAAAAACAGGAAAAAAACATCTGAGAAATTGCTGCAATGATGTGTAAGTCACTCATAAGCCTCCAGAATAAAAAAAAGCTAGATTGGACTTTGCTAAAAACATGTAAAATGATGATGGACAGAAGCAGCCGAATTAATTCTGGGGTGTTCAGAGACATACTATCTGCTCAAATGCAGTTAAATGCAGTCAAATTGATTGGGCGCATTTCATAATAATAATGGATTGCATTTATATAGCGCTTTTCAAGGCACCCAAAGCGCTTTACAATACCACTATTCATTCACTCTCACATTCACACACTGGTGGAGGCAAGCTACAGTTGTAGCCACAGCTGCCCTGGGGCAGACTGACAGAAGCAAGGATGCCATATCGCGCCATCGGCCCCTCTGGCCAACCCTACTTGCCTACTCATGAAAGTAGGCAAGTAGGGTGAAGTGTCTTGCCCAGGGACACAACAACCAGGACAGAGAGCCCAGGGATCGAACCGGCGACCTTCCAGTTACAGATGCGATTCCCAACCCCCTGAGCCACGGTCGCCCAAATACAAATGGACAATGACCCAACACATACAGCAAAAAAGTGTAATATTCCTGAATGGCCAAGTCAGTCACTGATCCTGACCCAGCTGAGCACGCATTTTACTTATTGAAGACTACACTTCGGACAGAAATGCCCACAAACAAAGAGCAACTGAAAGCCGCTGCAGTGAAGGCCTGGAAGAGCATTAAAAAAGAGGAAACCCAGCATCTGGTGATATCCATGAGTTCAAGACTTCAGGTTGTCATTTCCAGAAAATGGTTTTCAATCAAGTATTAGAAAAGACCATTTTAGTTTCAGTTACTTAATTTGTCTAATTACTTTTGACCCCCGAAATGAAGAGATTGTGTTAAAAATGCTTTAGTTCCTCACAATTTTATGCAATCTTTTTGTTTAATCCACTGAATTAAAGCTGAACGTCTCCACTTCAACTGCATCTGAGTTGTTTCAAATAAAATTCATTGTGGTAATGTACAGAACCAAAATTTGAAAAAAGTTGTCATTGTCCAAATATTTATGGACTTAACTATAGAGTGGAGAGAATAATAATTTGATTCCCTGCTGAATTTGTAAGTTTACTCACACAGACATAAACAGTCTAATTTTTATGGTAATTTTATTTTAATGGAGAGATGATATCAACCAAAGATAAAAACAAAAACACATTATACATTACATAAAAGTTATAAACTGATTTGCATGTCATTGAGTAAAACTGTTGTAAGTATATAAGCAGTGTTGGGTGTAACGTGTTTCTGTAATCTGTGCTGTTCTCTAGAAAAACTAGTTCCCAATAGTTTCATTCTTCTGGATTGTTAGTCTGCTTGCCTATCAATTCTGCTTATAGGTTCTACTTGCTAATCAGCTGTCCTGAAAGAGGAACATAGCTGACTAGTCTACAGCGTGGATATTAACATTACTTTTATTTTTATTGTACATCAGGAGGAAGCCGCAATGGTAAAGTGCAAACTGCATTCGGGACAGAAAGAATGGGATTTTGCTGCTAACACAACTTCAGGTATTTGCAAGTATCTGCATGCTAATGCTAAGCTAGCCAAAAACCCATTGTGATGTTAGCTGAGTGCATACCGAGCCCAGCCCAGCAGCTAAAACCCTGAACTTTAATGAGCAACAAAAGTTTTGGTGAGCAGTCAGACTGAATCCTCTGTTTCTACACTGATTTTAAAAAAATTGTTCTGTGCAATATTGGTAATACATTGTCTTTGTCATGTCTTTAATATGCTGCCTAGTGATGGTGGTGACTCTAAAAGTAGAGCCAATGAGAACTCAATGAAAACCCAATAAGAATTGACAAGAGAATTGATAAGGAATTGATTCGATTAGTGATATTGATCATGAAATCGAAATCTTATCAATTCCCAACCCTTATTACCACATAACACTGAAGCATTAGCAAAGAGGCATTTTCCACACATTAACCACATTTGGCTTGGTTAAGTTTACAAGTACAAAATAAAACCTGCTTTTTTTGACATTCACCATTCCTAGGCTGTTTCGGTATTAACAATGAACAATGTGTTTTCATTTAAAAATAGACAAGACTGGACAGCTACAGTGCCACACCATTAAACCCTTGGAAATACCAATTAGGTTTATTCCATTCAGTGGTTTCACTGCCCTCAGTGTAATGCTGATAAAAATGAAGCTTTTTAATGGCAAACCAACCCCAGGCACCTCCGACATGTGATGCTTTCTTGCTACCACTGAGTGACAAATCGGACATAACAGTGCAAACTATTACGATAGCATGGCTGAGCTCTCATTTTCATCCATCCGTTTAAATTGGCTTAGTCAGGAATGAGATCTACAAGAAGTTAGATTTATCTACACAAATTCAGCCAATCACATTTAATGTATTCAGTGATTAGGTCTGTACCCTAAAGAGATATGAATGAATGGAACAGACATTTCTGTTGACAAGGCTTCAGTGTTGTGGGAGAAATATTATAACAAGGCTTAACCCCATGATCTCCCCAATCCAGATGCCTGGGTTGTTGAAATTATATTATTTTCATGGTTCTGATTCCATTTCAAGCTATCTTTCCCAATGTTTCTGCCAACTACCGTAGGACACCAATGCACTATGCCAAACAGTAATAGCCCCATGTAACACAGCCATTTATAAAAAAGACTTAGCATTATTCAATGTACAATTTCCGAGCTTTTAGATATGTATTGGATAGATGACAATCCTTTCTTAGATGCCAGAGCAAATGGTTTCAATAAAATCTACCTTTTTAAATAACTGTGGTTTATTACTTAATGGTCCTTATTTTCACAGTTTTGTGTTTTTGTTTTGTTTGATGTTTTAATTACCAACGTAATTGGTAGTCTATGAAAAATCAAGGAAAACTCAAGTGAAAGTTTATTTTAATAAAGCATCTGAAACAACCTCAGATGACCAAAGTGCTTTGAAAATTATGTCAAATATACATATAATTAACAATCACTAAAACTCCAATAAGTACACTAAAATATGCAATAAAGCTTAATAAATCATCATCTGATAACCAATAGTAGAAATAAAGAAGACTGTTTGCACGACAAAAGTCAGAATACCCTACTGAAATCAAGCAACAAGTACATTTTTAACAGTGGTTTAACCCTTACAAAAATAAACAGGTCAAATTTGCCCTGTTTACAGATTTGACAAAAATAACCTAAATTTAATTCATTTTGCCTGAAATGTTATGACTTTTCCTAAAGTGAACCAAAATGCACAAGCCTGAAAACATTTTAGTATATTTTAGTATATTTTGCCTTGATGCATCCTCAGTCATCCAGATAAGTAAATCCCAAAAGGTTGATTCTGTTTATCTGGACGTAGCGTTTTGAGTGGGAGAAACGTTTCGTCACTCATCCAAGTGACTTCTTCAGTCTCAAAGAGACTGAGACTATGATTTGCTATTTGTCAGGTCACATTGCTGCACTCACTATCCCGGGTTTGTTTGTGTAAGCGTTCTGATGCCGGCAAATCAAACAGTCTGTAAATTAAGGCAAACACTCAGTTACATGTTTCTTTATATTTTATTATATCACAGATTAAGTAATTTGTTCATACTTACTTTGTTCTTTCTTTTCAGTCTTCATGTGGGTCAGGTGTGGGGAAATGCCCGCCTAGCATTTCCTCATTTTAAGTTCTGATGATGTCACGCATGACATCAGCAGGTCGAACCAAGTGTAGGGGTTTCTTTTTCCATAAAAACGCTTCCATTTGTTTGTTTCAAGGTCTAAAGGGATTTGTTGGATCTTTTTCTTTTCGTTAATACAGCCATTTAGTTGTGTAAATGTGCTAATTAGAAGTGTGAGGATTGTGTCTTTTTTTAATCATCTGTGTAGAGTTTTAGATCCCTCAGTTCAAGTGAGTGGTACTTCCTGGGCTAATTGAAGGGAAATTGATGGCCCTGTTTAAAGCCAGATTCAGCTAAGAGAGGAGAGGTAAGCTGTGTTACCAGATTCATGTACAGTTGAGTTTTGTTAATTGAGTTACTTTGGGTGGGAAGTTTTGTTAAGTTACACATTAAACTGAGTTCACTGTAAATAAATTGCTCACCTCTGGAAATCCGAAATGTCTGCATAGTCTGCTTCCCTACCACCTTCCTTGACGTTCAAGTCCGACTACCTCACAGTACAGGTTCAATTAAGGTGGCACCAAATTATCGAGTCTATAAAGACCAAGTAATACAATTTTTAAACTGGATCCTGAAATGGACTGGAAGCCAGTGCAGGGAGACCAGTACATGTGTGATGTGATCTCATTGATTCTTTATTCTAATTTGTACAACCTACAGGCACTGATCAAGATTGATCAAGGCCAACATTGAAGCAACTTAAAGACTTAACTGAAAAAAAGCTTGTCTATATCATCTGTTTATCAAGTTCTAAAAGCACAGTTAAAATCAAGTAAATTCAGCTCAGTTTGGTTTTATTTATATGGTAGCAGCTCACAACAGCAACATTAAGGAGCTTGATCACACCAAGGTTCCTTGCAACTGAGTGACAATGAGAAGCTAAAAAACTGAATGCACCATTTTACCGATGTAAGAGGGTTCTCCAAATAACATACATTTTTAATTGTTCAGGTTAACTAAGTTTATTTCCATCCACAATTTTACATGGCTAAGATAGTTTACCATGGAAGCCTGGTAAATAGATGAGCTCGATGGTGATTTGCTGATTATAATGCTACTGCTACTCCTAGCTAGCTAGGTGGACCCGGGTTTGTTCAGATTTAAATGTGTCGGGGTATACTTTGGTGTTTATGCATGTGAGAGTGTAACTTTTATTCTAGAAGAACTCAGTATTATGCATGCAGTCAAAGCCTATTCACACAATACAGCTGCTAGCTTAACTGACTGACTGGTAAGTAAATGACTTGCTGCATTCAGTCTAAAATAAGGCATTTTTAAAATATTCACAAATTCCACAGTAAGTACGTTATCTATATAACTAAATACATGGAAGTTCAGATAATCACAGAATTTCAGACATAAAATAGAGCGATACACTGTCCAGTTTTCTTTCTAAAGCTTAAGTGCTAGCATTCTATCCTCAACCTTATTCTTTAATGTATCTTTTTAGTTACAGCAGTTTGTTTCCATATCTGTGTTGCGGTAGGTGCATTGTCCTAGATTTCTCTGAATCTCATGTAACGATAAAAGTTTAATATGTTTTCATTTACATTCATGAATGAAACACTAAGCCACTTGTTCCTGTGGGCAATGGCTTGTAGTTTTACCAAATATTTTAGATTTCCCCACATAATCTCTTACCTGCCATGGGAAAGTAGGACATGTTTTTACTTTGTTGTACAGAAAATGGAACGCAAAAAGATGAACAGTGCAGTGTATTGCATTTGGCATTTGGTGACAAATACGTTATTGCTTTGCGCACAGCAGCAAACAATCCAAGTGCTGCTTTGGAGAGTGAGCTGTCACAGTCCCCGCACCCAGACAGCATCACACCATAAATATCAATAAAAGAGAGAAAAAGAGTTGTCCTCAGGGAGAAGCAACGAAGGTACATGAATTAAAAATGTCACCGATAACTTTTGGAAAAGGGGAGCAGGTCTGCGGCATGTCTCTCTATTCATTCATGCACAAAACAGATTTTGCCTTCAGGGAGTTAAAATTGTTGAATGCGAACACCTGTCACCTATAATGGGAACAACTGGATAACCATCAATCAAGAGCTGATTTTTTTTAACTAAATAAATTTAATGAACAAGTTGTCACAATAATAAACCACTCAGCTAAGCAGGTTATTATTAAAAAAAAAAAAGAACACATATTGCATTGAGAAAAACTCATCATGTAGCCATTTTCACATGTATTTTTCTCTAATGGTTTTAGCTCTGCAATAAAAACTTCATGTGGACATGAAAATAGAATTGTTTTGTCAAATGAGAACATGCCCAAAGCACGATAAACAACTGAAATTAAATTTTACATCATATTTTATTTTATCTACAAATACTGTGACTAATGGCTAAGCTCCTAGTGGAGTGTTATATTAAACTCCAATTGAGATGCCGTAAAATAATGATGATTAACGATTGTCAGTTTGTGTATCTGGAAGCTTATTAATCAAAGTGTAACTCCACTTGCTGTAATGTATCATCTTTAAAGTCACAGACACAGGCTTTAATTAATAGCATGCTTGCAGGGCTTGCCCCTTCTCCAAAGGGTTAAATGCAAAAGCCCATCAAGATATGAGAACAGCTTGAACCCAAAGACCTTATCAATTAGCCGTGTTATTTCCCTCTTAGGCTCAAAATAAAATGGCATTAAGAGTCACACCTGGTAAGACAGATGTGTTGATGACAGTTATCTGGCAGCCTTTTGTCTTCCTCTGGTGACTTCACCTCTGAGACACACTCATAACTGAGACAGAGCAGCAGGTCGACTGGTTATTTATCAAATGCTCTGTAACTGAGAGGCTGGGAAACTAAACCTTAACCTGTTCTGTTATTGGACTAAAGAATTACATGTCTTTTTCCTCTCAAGGTAACTGGCACACTTCGATATTACTGAAATGAACTGGGGTTAAAAATCACAGCTTTTAAACTGGCTGGTCGAAATGGGTTTTCTGCAGATTAGTAAGAATTTCATTTATCTATTTAGAAAATCAAAACATTTCTTCCCTTATGATTTTGCATTGGCCAGGCTAGCCAGAATGCAAAAGGACTATGTGAGTTTTTTATGTCCCTTGACCTATTTCTCCTTAGCTATTCATTTATTAGCTATCCACAGGAGAAATGTAGCTGCAGACCTCCTGACCTTTGCACCATTTTTGTTGTTAAGTCTCAGGCTTTTCCTTTCCATGTGGTTTCTCCTGTGGTTAACAAGCCATTTATTACGTTCTGTGTCCTTTCCCACTGGGAAAATACATGCAGCACCTCCTGACCCACAGCTCATTTTAGCCCGATGGACTCTGGGCCTAAAAAGAAACCTTACCATAAATTCATAACAGAGATGGTGGACTTGTAGGAGGGTATTTATGAGGCTCAATTGTCTTCCAGGCAGACAGTAGGGAGGCTTCGAGAGACACCTTTCTGACCTGCAGATTGATTTAGCAGTGCAGCCTACACTGTATACCCAAACTTCCAACAGCACTCTTCCAGCACAAGCAAACATGCTTAAAATGGGAAATAGCTCTTTTGTTATAGGAAGAAAAATAACATATATGTCCTGAAGTTTCATCTCATAGACATTTTGTTTCCATTTGAACAGTGTACCTGCAGTGCTTTGACACTGCACACTGTTTACAGCTCAGTCAGCTCCAACCCATTGCATTTATAGTTTTCTGTTGAATGTAATATAGGGAGGTTTTTTTTTCTTCATGTTGAGAAATAATGTGTTAGTTTGTGTACTTGGTTCTTATTGTAGATTTTCACCCTATAATTATCTTTAAGTATTTAAGGTTATTTCAGATTATTTGTACACAATGTACAGACTGGAGACAGGGGAAAAAACTGAAACCTTTATCGCTAGACTGGTGATTTTGTAACTATGTTATGCTTTGGGACCATGTCTCTGTAAATCAATGCAAAGTTATTCTAAGTTATCGGTTTTATTGAATGGCTCCTTATGGAAGTCAGCTCTTCCAGTATATTAATGGCCACATCCATAAGTCACAACAGCTCAGATCTCAAACCCAACTGAAAACCTATTGGAGATTTACCACTAATATGTTAGACATTGCTCTTCACCACCATTATCAACACATTAACTGTGTATATGTCTTTGGGAGTAAACATCTTTAAAAGCTGCAGACTGGCCAGATCAATGCAAAGGCTCAATGAAAGTGTACAGATGCAATTTCTAACATACCTTGAAAACACTTTACTAATTGTTGCTAAATGTAATAAACTAGATATCTCATTTAGTGTGCTACTGATGGGTAGCAGTCACACTCACCCACTTCAGTTGATGTGTAGCAGCCAGTTACTGGCACCAAGGTGTGTAATTATCTATTTTAGCTGCCCCAGATAGGAGAATGAAGACAGCACCAGTACCAGCCATCTGGCTGTGTGAGAACTCAAGTCTCTGCTGGCAGAAACACAAATGTGTTTTCACCGTCCCCACTCAAACACCAACTGTAAAAACCTCCGCTCTTCTTGTTTTACAGATTCTGCATTTGTCACGGTCACTTGGACTGTCTCAGATTTTGTGTGCGCCTTTATTCCAGCTGCCAGTCAAATGGCCAGCGAGGCTTGTTTTACTTCTCCTGGCCTGACAAGCATTTATACTGTAGAATAACACTGTAATTTGCAGATGAAAGGCAAGTTCTTTTATATCTTTGCCATTCTCAAAATGATGTCCCAAATTGATGTCTCTTTGTTAAATTTTGGCAACAATTTAAATGCATGGACCTTATGGTACATTGTGTTAGTTCTCTATCTGCCCGTTTTGTGTTAGGTTACGCTGTCTCTTTCTAGTAAAACTTAGGGGCATCCAGAATGTTGGGTTTTCTCATTAGCATGCAGCCCTTCTATCATAGTCCTAAACTCATTCTTGAAACTGACTTTAATTGGAGCACATCTACACATGTAAATAATGCATCACCACATATTGCATAATTTCTGAGGCGGTGGCCGAGAATAACGTTAACTAATTCTAGCCTGCACACAGGCACTTTACATAGTTTCACTCAGGGGACTGATGTAGAGACCCAGAGGTCTCAAAATATCACATTATGCCAATAATGAGACCTCCATAGAAGCTGTGTTTTTTATTTGCAGTGGGATTTGGAAGATGGGGGAACATCAGCCTCGAAGACTCACTGTAGCCAGCTTCTCCACAAAACTGTGACATGGTTGACATTTTGCTGCCCATAGATGCCTGTAGTGGGGAAGGTTGGCACTGTCCACGACTTGGTGGTGCTCTGGGACATTGTCATTGCGAACACTACATCACCCTGTGTCAGCATGTGGGAAATGAGGGTGCCTACAGAGCAAGATGTTTCCTGGCTCTCGCCTTCTGGTGGTCACCTCTGCATATCCCGGCCCACTCTTTCCCCTACACCCTCATGCAACACATCACTCATACACAGAGTCTCGATGGAGGGTTGTGGGTCACATAGGTCACAGTAGGTAGAGCTATTCACGTGACTCTGCTGGCTGAACTGCGTGCCAACCTACCCCTGTCCATGAACACCACAGCTTGCCGTGCAGCAGTGTGACATGCAGTTTCATTTCTTTAGATTTTGTTTCCAAAGAGCAAGACGTTTGGCATTTTTAAAGTGATATTTGAGCACTGGCTGCTTTTTCACTCTTTTCAGTGCAGTTCTTGTACCTGATCATTTTCAGAAGAATAATTTGTTTATTTGTTGAACTGACCTGTGATGCATCCACACTTAAAAAGGCAACTAACTCAAGGAATGAACCAGTGAATATGTGAACCAGTGGGGAAAAAAAGTACCTTGAGTATTTTGCTGTCAAATGCCAATGCCAAAGATATCACTGCTTGATAGGAATAAAAAAAGTATTTTTCCACAACAGAGATGTTTGCTGAAGAGCTATTACCTAAAATATGTATATCTTCCCATTGTGTGAAACGTGTTCTTAAAAAAAATCTGGACAAGTGGAGGACAAAGACGAAATGGCAGGCTTTCAAAAAAAAAAAAAAAATCTATAGCAGCTGAATAGAAATATGCAAATAAAAAAAAATAAAAAAATCCCGCTATTCCATTCACTGTTAACCAAAGTCTCACTGGAAAACATCTCCAAGGATGGGTGGCTGTCAAGAAGTGGGAAGGGAAACTATCTGAAAAGACTGAGGGATGCCAAATTACACAAGAACTGAACTAATCTATATACATATATTTCAGTTGCATTTTACTCAAAATTATTAATAGTCAGCATCTAAAGCCATCTGTAAAACAATGTGGAGCTCTGTCATGGTTTAGTTTCCATTTCAACCTGTGGTGTTGGAGGTCTGGTCAAAATTGGGAAAATCATGAATGCAGAAAAGTACATTAGGATTTTGATTCACTATTACCATATCATCTGGAAAGCATCTGATAGGTGTCGGCTTCATAACAATGACCCAAGCACACTCCTAATGTGTTTGGGATCTTTGTACACCTGAATAGAAGAACACAACTCCCCCGACCTCAGCATTATTAAAGCATTGTGGGATCATCCTGACAGAGAATGTCACAAACGGCAGCCAGAATCCAAAAAAAGAGCTTTGAATGTCCTTAAAAAAGCTAAGAAAATATTCCCAAAGACTACAAAAAATAAATCAAGCAAATTTGTCAGAATTGAACAAACTCTGTTTTTAACTTCTGCTTTTACCTTATACACTGTATTTCCATATAAGTTTTTGCATTTCAATAAATCACTGCACCTTTTTCCTAGCAAAATATAAAGAAATGAGGGTTGGCTCAAAACACAGTACTGTAATTCAAAAACAAACTCCTTTACACACAGGAAAACACAACCACTCACTGACATTCACAAGACCAAACTTGCCATTTTGATTGATCAACTTCTCTCTTAAGCTTTTCTATTGAAAGCGCTGATCGCTGAGTAGAATCAACTGCATATTTTAAATGCCTACACAACAAAACAATCTAGACCTGCTAGGGCTGTAACACTGACTCATATCCTGTAATGGTTAATGATAAAGTATATCACTAAAAGCCTTATTTTATCTGGATAAATGCACATTAGTACAAATATACCGCGTGGGTGTAATGTGCAAAGGTCTTTAATTCTAAATTAGATAGATACAAAACCTCCTGTAATCATTCGGCTTAATCAAATTTAACCACCACAAGTGCTACAAAATTACATTTGACACTTTGACTACATATTGATAACAGTGTAAAATGTAAACTTCTCTTAACGGTTTATCATTTTAAACTTACTTCTATATATTATGTAACATTAAGACAGCGTCTTTCCTTCAGTGACGCTTGCAGCATTATTGGTGGTTTATGAAAATGTAGGTAAGTCCCAAAACACTGTTCTTTGTACTAAGGTTTAAAATAATGAGGTAAACCAGAACCACTGTTTATTGAATTTCACTTAATTTGTTCACAACTCAATCAAATTGATGAGTTTTACAATTATTTTTACAATAACCACCACTGTTACAGAAAATGGACAGGATTATGTAAAAGTTTCATTATTTTCAGTCATCTTTATGGTGTGGGACATTTGACTTAAAAGGTACTATAATAACTGAAGACCTAAGCAAAAATCGAAGAAGGCAGGTAATACCAAATGTCAGATGCAGTAGACCTGCATTCCTGCATTCAGACCTGGGTAAAAGATGGATGTCGCTTTTAACCCTTAAATCCTTCAGAACTACAGTGAGGAAGATAAGCTGGAAGTGAGAAGGTTACAGGCTATGCACTCACAGCCACCATAACTGTAAATGCCACTACAGAACTGTGATTTTACTTGACCACTTGAAGGCGACGTGATGAAATGTCAAGCACTGTTCTCATTACCTTGATGAGGCAATCAAAAAGCCGTAAAAGTTTCTGTAATCATTTTCTTCTCTTTAAAAATCCATCAATCATCAATTACTCTTGTGTGTGTAGTATACATTGTGGATGTAACCAATATACCGAGTCTCTGCTGATCATAACTGCAGATGTTCTGTCATAAACTTCAGACGTAGACTTTCTTGCTTATAACGTACCAGGTGGTTGTTGTCTGTTATCAGCAGCAGCTGCCAGTACCCAAGCAGTCTGGCAGATGTTTCAAAAAATAAGAAAAAAATATCCAAATACTGGGCCTGACACCTTTAGTGGTTTTGTAAGAGGCAAGGAGAATGTTTCACAAAGTGAGCCTACTGAAAGTTGCTATATACCTCAGTCTGACTGACCTGTCTTAACAAGCAAGTTTCTTGTGAGTCTTCTTTAGTAATTTATCTGCCTGTATAAGATATTATCATTACTTCTCTTGCTGTACATATTAGTAGTGTCTCTTACCTGACAAAGTCCTTGTGGACACATTTTTTTAGAATGTAAGATGACAGTAATCTGTAAAAAGGTTAAAAAGACCTGTCAAATTCTAGAGTGAGTGGTCTTCTTTATTAATTAAAAAATGTTTTGCACAGCATTTGGCTCCACCAAATTGTTTACAGCAGAACAAAACCATATGTGATTTTTATGCTAAATTCTTACACCTGTACTAAGTTGCATACTCAAAAAAAAAAAAAAGAAAGACTTTGACATAACCTTCAACCACAGTAGTCCTCAGGATCCTTGTCTCAAACTCTCTGACCGTCTTGAACTCCCAGTCCGAGCTGAGGTGATTTACATAATTACAAAAACTCATCTGACCCAGTGAAGGTGGTGTGTCAACATAATGTCAGAAAATAATTTCCATCTCAAAGACCAATAACAAGGGGAATGGAAGAGAAATAGCAAATTATACAAACGCCTTGTAAGAAATTAGATTATAATAAAAAATAGTTTCTATGTAAAGTTACATGTAAAGTATATGTGATATATATTACAGTATATTACATATAGTTTCATAAAATGAGTCACTAGTATTTTACATGTTTTCTTATTACATTTTCAATAAAATGATCAAGATTTTTCACATAAAATTATAAACAATAAAACACAACTAATATAAACAAACATCTGAGCAATTACGTTCAGGATCACAATCACGATGGCTGTTTATCATTAGATTTTATAGACCTCTTTTGAGAAATGTTTTCTTTTAAGCTGAAATTGATATTAAATGTTGTATGTAGTTTTTTAGTATCAAACAGGTCTAATAAATTTTCCAAATTTTTTAACATTAGGTGAAAAATACCAAATCTGGACAAAATAAAAAAAAGTGAGAAAATAGATTTGCTATTTAGAAAATAATGTTTTTGGAGTTATTAAAGTAAAATATTAAACAGATTTTGCAAGGTCAACAAATATGGCAGCTTCACATTTCATTCAGCTGCTGAATGATGATCACAGATCATTTACGATGAAGATGTTTTTTTTCTTTGTTGGTTTTAATGATATCAAAGTCTTCTAGAAACAAGTCGTGACACAATGCAGAAGTTTTGGTAGCACCTTTGGTCTATTTTTTTTGAGTAAAAGTCCCCAAAAGGCCAAGCTTTTATCTAATAGAAAGAGAGGATTGCTCTCCCCCCGCTTCAGGACACCTACACCAGGAGATGCCGGACTAGAGCAGCGCAGATACTGAAGGACCCGTCCCATCCTGGCAACAAACTGTTCCAACTTCTGCAATCTGGTAGAAGGTTCCGCATCTTCCGGGCAAGGACAGAGAGACTCAAGAGGAGCTTCTATCCCCAAGCCATCCATGCCCTAAACACACACACCCGCCCGCTCACATCATCTATAATTGACTGAGACAGGACTCTCTTCCAGACACTAAACCAAGGAACAATGTACATTTCAAATTCCTTTAATTTTAAATATGTTTATATTGTCTATCCTGTAAAATAGTCAGATGTCTATTCTTATTAATGTACAGAATTCACCTGCTTGCTGCTACTACTGCACATTCACCCAATGTATATACCATATATATATATATATATATATATATATATATATATATATGTTCTTCCTCTACAGCCCCCCCCCCATTTTTGCACATGTCGAGGAGCGTGTCAGGCTACATTTCACTGTGTGTTATACTTGTATAACTATGCATGTGACAAATAAAGAACCTTGAACCTTGAATGATATGTTGTGTAATTAATTCTTGTACATGACCCTTTAAATAAAGATGGATCATTCAAAATTACACTAGCCCACATTATACTCTGTTGTGGACATGGATAGCTGAGGACAGGATGGTCAAAAAGTCATTACTGTTGTACTTCTTTGAAGTCCACCACCTAAGATGCACGAGTATTTGGCGTATTCTAATGTAAATTGTGTGGTCACACAAAACAGGCAGGCACACGGATATCCACACAGACCCACACACCCAAAATCTGAGTGATTACGTCACTCTGACCCTAAAGAAGACTCACGAACATGGAAGGTATAATCAACCCTTAAGTGGTGGTCACCACAGCCTATGTAAAAATAAATTACTGCATTTTCCAATGATGCATGCCTTGTCAAATATGAGTCTGAGATTTTTTCTAGCTGAAGACCACAAATGGCTTTGAATTGAAACTCGAGTGTTAAATTTCATGTCACTGTCAGACTTCTGTTGATTTGCGTTTATTCCAGCTACCTTCCTTGTGATTAGAGAGGGCGCTGTTAGCAATGGCACTTAGTCCCTGAGGCTGCTACTGCTAATGATTCTGGTTCAAAAGGAGCAACACTTTCATGTCTCTTTTGATTAGTCAGGTTAGCTGTGACTCAGAGCTAGAAAACAGAGTGAAAGTGCGATGGTGTTGTGACCTGGATTATAATGTCCTTTTGGGCTGTCCCAAAAATAAACACCGTCTGCACAGATTGTTCAAAGTCACATCAGATATGCAGGCGTTCCAGCATGAATAAGCATTTTTTTTCTCTTATGGAGCTACCATATCTACTACTGCTTTTCTTCCACCATTAGTTATGATTGTTTACACCTCCAGGATCACAATTCGCTCAGTTCTTTGACTCGACTGAATCTTAATAAGCTTCAAGAAAAATTACTATAATATTCTTTAAACTTTTTAAAATTCCTTCGAGTATTTCAAAATATCAGTCATTGTTGCACTATGTTTGCGGGGTTGTATCCACTGTTTATTTGTCTTTCTAAATAAATCCTCAATTTCTCTTCCAGAGAAAGTGATCTGCTAAAATCAATGCTTAGACCCTTGGGTGAGACACACAGATGAAGGGAATACAAAATAATGTCTATGTTTATGCTGCTTAGTGTAAAATAAATCCTGGACTCCCAGTGGTATCAGAGTGCACAGTCAACACTGCTGTCTGAGAACTGTTGTAGTTTATCCAGTTATTTATTAGCTAGGTTTGACTGAGAACACATTTCTTTTCTCTGAAATGCAGATATCAAGCTGAAAAAGGTGAAAAGTTAACAACATGAGACACTAGAAAGAATTTAAAACCATTTCCCTTGATTGTGTTCTGCTTAAGGACATTGTGATTTCAGTACTTGAGGAAGAAAGATCAGAGGGGGGGTCTCTCTGCCACTTGATCCACTTTCCCAATACAACTAAAGGTCCAAAATATATATTGAGAACACTCAAAAACGGCAACGTAGCAGTCCTGTGCTACACATTTGCTACATAGTGGTCAGTCTCTGTAACACAGTTCATGTCTCACAAATTCTTGTAAGAATATTACTAATGTGGTTCAAATCTCGTCTTTTTTTCCAGCCCATCATGCTCGTATTTAGAATGAGGTGTGATTGTGTAATAGCTCTGTCAAAGGTCCTTCATGCAGTGAAATAATCACTCATTTGCCATTTTAAGCTGCCCTAGCATAAGAAAGTTCATGAATTATTTTTAGCCAAGATTACTTCCTTTTTAAATTAGTGCCTTCATGGTCAGGACACATAAGGTACTGTAATAACTCAAGACCTTACATAGTTTTTAATTTTCTTATATGGACGTGACTGTGTTCATCCAGTATTACTGGAGAATTGAATTTCACAGAGAGAATAAATTGAGATTGAATTATTCTTTATTACATTTTATCCTGAGATTACCTGAACCAGCAGAACAGAATAGATATTTAAAAGTGTCCGATCCATTCTCCTCTAGGCCCTGATATTTCATTGATATTGAAAGCTGCGTAATGTAATAGATTCAGCTAGCACACCATAATTGGTTCCCCTTGAAAACGCCAAATGGAGAAGAGCGACATGTAAAAGAAACACAGATGAGTTTATCTTCAGAGTCAACGAATTTGTGCCATTTTGCATTGCAATTGTGTATGTGTGTGTTTGCTTTAATCTTTCAGGGTTTCTCCAATCCAGAACATTTTCAAACTTCAGTATGTTATCAAAGGCTTTTGGACAGTTATTTTTAGAAACAAATGTGATATAATGTGAAATAAGTTTTTGATGGTTACATGAAGTAGCAGGTCCAGGTTGTGCTTATGGTATCTGCAAAACAAAAGCAGCTTCCAAGACCTTCCACTTGTCCTTTGGAGATCTGTAAAGCCCAAATGTCATTCTCAGCTTGTCCACTGAGATGATTAATTGGTCACATGTCAATCTTTTTAGCATTGCAATTTTCTGAATTATTCAAAAAGCCCAAATGCAAGAGTTATTCACAAAACTTGTCTTTCCCTATACTATTTCTCTGTACTTTTGTCAGCATGTAATGCTTACCGCATGCAACTGTAGCTGAATATTAATTTACGCTAGAAGTGAGATGAGGGATTCACTTTTTTACCCTCTCCTTAAGATAGCACATACTGTATATGTAATATCACATATTAATAATAATGGATTGCATTTATATAGAGGCCCTCAAAGCGCTTTATAATTCCACTATTCATTCACTATCACAGTCATACACTGGTGGAGGCAAGCTACAGTTGTAGCCACAGCTGTCCTGGGGCAGACTGACAGAAGCAAAGCTTCCATATCGCGCAATCGGCCCCTCTGGCCATCTCTAGTAGGTAGCAAGTGAAGTGTCTTGCCCAAGGACACAACGGCCGAGACTGTCCGAGCCAGGGCTCGAACCGGCAACCTTCCGGTTACAAGACGAACTGCCAACTCTTTGAGCCATGATCGCCCCGTAACATCACATATTACATATACATGTATTACAGTACATGTACGTACTGTAATAAAACAACTGTATAAATACAAATGTCTCACATTTAAAATGCAGAGAACCCAAGAAGGTATTCTAGAGGCATTAATTATTCAGTGGCTTGAAAAATGGTGAGGCAGGGGTCTGTTTAAGTGTTTGAAAAAAAGCTTGTAAAAACATCTGTTTCATCTAGAAATCCAAGAATGGACTTTGCAGATCTGTTTCTTCTTCTGGCAGTTGCTTCTTAAGATATCAACCAAAGGAAGTTAATTTGAAAAAAAAAAAAAAAACACACATAAAACCTAAAAAGCTGTAACCATGTTTGGGAAACAGTTTTCATTTTGTGCTTCTTTCCAGCTGGGCTCACAGCAAAATAATGAAAAGATTTAAAAAGAGAGAGAAAAAAAAGAAAATATTTTTAGGCTTATGGTGTTTCTCCAGCACTGGTAAGTAAAATGTTTTAAACTCTTTGAAGACATTGGCTGCATCCCAATCTCCCAACTTTACTAAAATAATATGTAATAAAATAAGATTTTCCATTTTTTTTGTGATGCTCTTGAAAAAACTGGAAAGACAAAACATAAATGACACATAAAATACAAACACAGACACATACACAGAGAGAGAAACAAATAAATGAATTACATTTTTCTCATTTAGTGGCATTCAGCATCCATGGGAAGCTGCACCTGGTATACCTGTAATGCTCTTGGAAACCACAGCTGTTACTGTGTAGGTGAACAGTATTGATGTTGATGTGGAAATGAGCCGCAAGACAAACTATGCACGTTCATGGGTCCCTGCATTTAAACATGACTATTGTTGTGGAAGTTTTCCATTTAAATAAAGCCTGCAGACGAGCGATGAGCGGTAGCTAATATTCTTTAATCAAAACAGACAAAGAACAGAAAACCAAGAAGGAGAGCCTACATGACCACGGGGCAGACGGTCAGCAGAGTCTCACTGAGCCTAACATGGCCCTCAGTTAAATACCTTCTCCAGGAACAAAAGGCAGTACACAGCTGTTTCACGCCTTAAGGTTCAAACTCCCTTGCTACCTCCCAGAGTCCTCGAAGAGACAAAAGATTCTTCCTGTGGAGTTGTCTGCTTCCTCCCCAACTTCCTTACTAGACCCCCACCATTTGTCTTAATGTATGAGTGTGAGACTTGTTAAAATCCAGTGGCACCAAGGCATTATACAATAAAATAATATGATTAATACATAAGTAAAAGAAATTCCTATACACTATCAGAGTACCAGAATGGCTGGGTGCATGGATGAGCCAACAGACATACAAAGAGAAAGAGAGCCTGAGATCTGATGCAGATCCGACAGCCACAGTTGAAAGATTAACTGTGCTGCATTGTCTTAGAGATTATATTCATAGATTTTTTTCACCACTGCAGCCAACAGTTTTCACTGTCAACTCAGAGGCCAATATTATCGTCTCCTTAGAGCAGGAACAGGGAGTACTTTAGAGGACAGATTGAGCTGAATAGATGTCATGGCACGTGATACGATGATGACAGTTATTTGCAGGTGTGCTACAGGAGATAGAAGTGTACAAGGGGCTGTGAACAGTCCACATATTGATGTGTTTGTTAAGGTTTAAACACTGAGAGTTTCAAACTGCAGGCGGATCAGAAACCGCTTAATACGCTGCATGGTGTGACACATTTTTCACGGCTACTAACTGAAAATAATCTAACTGGACTGCAGGATAATTAAACAATGTTGTACTTAAAACTCCTGAAAGATGATATGACCTGGGATGCCAACAAACATCATACAGTGAACAATTCATGTTATGTTTCAGGCACCGGGCAGCCATATGCATGAATCTAGTATGCTAATTATTAAAAACATGCCCTGTACATCAAAATTTAGTTGATTTTTAATTTCGAACATTTAATATTGTCCCACTGAGCAATTTTCTGTTGCCAAAATATGTCCTAATAGTACTGAAGGCAAAACATGCTAGTGACAATACCTTTTTGTGCTTTTCTAACATGAGTGGTAAAAATGTCTGTTGTGAAAATAAGGTGGTAGCTCAGTATTACCATGGTAATGATAGTAAGTTAATAATTACTACCCAAATCCAAGAATTAAGCACTTAAGCATTTTTACTATACAGGGTGGGCCATTTATATGGATACACCGTAATAAAATGGGAATGGTTGGTGACATTAAAGTCCTGTTTGTGGCACATTAGTATATGTGAGGGGGCAAACTCCTCAAGATTGGTGGTGACCATGGTGGCCATTTAGAAGTCGGCCATCTTGGATACAACTTTTGTTTTTTCAATAGGAAGAGGGCCATGTGACACATCAAACTTATTGGTAATGTCACAAGAAAAACAATGGTGTGCTTGGTTTCGACGTAACTTTATTATTTGCAAGTTTCTCTTTGTTCACAGCTATTGACATGTCGAAGAGGTTAACACGTGAGGAGCGGATCGAAATTGTGTTGATATGTGGTGAATGCAGTAACTGGGTCATTGCAGCAGATTTCAATGTAAGACACCCTACGAGACCACCCATCTCCCATGCTGCAGTTAGTAAACTGCTTGCTAAGTTTTGTGAAACTGGTTCAGTGTTGGATTTGCCAAAATGTGGACGCAAGAAAACTGTCACTAATGAAGAAACATCAGTGGCTGTCCTAGCTTCTTTCGGCAAGAACCCACAGCGTAGCACTCGCCGCATGTCACTGGAGAGTGGCATTAGTCGAATATCCCTTCAGCGGATATTAGCTACTCACAAATGGCACCCTTACAAACTCCAGCTACTGCAGCATCTCAACGAGGATGACCCAGATCGGCGCACAGAATTTGCAGAATGGGCAAAACAAAAATTGGAACAGGACCCTCAGTTCACGCAGAAGATTTTGTTCAGTGATGAGGCAAACTTTTATGTGAATGGTGAAGTTAACAAACAAAACCACCGCTATTGGTCTGGCACTAACCCACATTGGATGGATCCCTCCAAGACTGTTGGAACAACAAAAGTGATGGTTTGGTGTGGTATATGGGGTACAACGATAGTGGGTCCATTCTTCATCAATGGAAACCTCAAGGGCACTGGATATTTGAAATTGCGACATGATGATGTGTTTCCCTCTTTATGCACTGAAGCTGGCATGTTCCCTGAGTTTTTCCAGCAAGATGGTGCACCACCACATTATGGGTGCCAGGTCCGAGCATTCCTACACTGTAAAAAAGAAAAAGTTGAGAAAGTGTAAACTTTCAAGGCAACATGATGCAAGAGATTTTTGAGTTTTCTCAACTTTTGCAACTGTTGTTGACTTAACTAAGATTTACAAGTTCTGCCAACTTGGTTCTTCTTTATAATTAAATTATAAATAAATTAGGACAGTCTTACCTCCTCAGAGTAAAACAGCGCAGGTCATCTCTCCTGGACACACACACTGGACACCATAGGCTGACACTCTACAACCTCTCTCCGCCTGAGAGAAAATGTTTGCAATAATGAAACATTTCAATATAACAGAAAAAAAAATGAGTTACGGATCGGACTCCCTGATCCTTACTGCGCATGTGCGAAGTCGGACCGTACAGATCGCGTCTACCCGTGGAATTGTACATAAAATCAATACTCCACCAACAAAAAGGCTCTCAAAACAATACCATACTTTCCACAGCTTTGAAGGATGGGTCAGGTGTATCCTTCGTGGCCCACCCTATGCCAGAATTCATAGCGCAGTCCAGCTGATTCTAGTCTCCAACAATGGCGGAAGCCACTTAGTTTTAATATTACTCTCATTACCCTTTCTGGGTCACAAAGTAAACTTTTAAGATATTTTCAGGCGAGAATGTAGCTGTGTAAATTTCAAATATCTGCTCAGTTTATTAAGACAACACATATTTGCAAACATGCTTCTATGTTTTCGGAGATGTCTGTTACCACCGGCTATGGTAGCTAGCTGGTATATCATTTTCAAACCCCCCACGCGGTCCTTCGCTAGCTTAAGCATGATATATAAGTCACTTAGATAACTTAAATATGTTATTGTTTGGCTTTTTTTCAGTGTTTTACTCATTCCACCCTCCTGGGTCCTGAGGAGGATGCAGCCTAGGCGCTTGTAGAAAATCCTAATAATAGATCTCGTTAGCTTACCTGCTAGGGCAAATAGTCAGCTTGTCCTGTTCAAAAAATACACTCCAACTTCAGACCAGGTAAAATCTGTAATGGTCGAAAAATTTTAATTTCCATCCAACTTTGGACACGTGTCTTCAAATTTTCTTAGCAGGTTTTCAGTCCAGAACACATTGACAAACCACTATCTATCACACAGCTCAGGTCTGCTCAGGCTCGTTTGGTCTAGTTCAAACTTGGCACAGACCACGTGTGCCAGTCATCTACGGGGTTTCCCACTGGTTCCCAACTTGACTCGAAAAATCTACTCAAAAGATGATAATCTTTGTTATGCTCTCTAGAAAATCTTAGTTAGGACAACAATGGAAGAAATTTGTTGGGCAGACATGCTTTTTCAGGTTGTAAATGGAAAGTTTTATTTCTAAGTCAGTTTAATTTGAAAACTTTAATCAAATCAACAATTACTAGTTATCGTTTTTACAGTGTAGATGAACAGTTTCCTGGAAAGTGGATTGGTCGTCGTGGGTCAGTTGAACGGCCCCCAAGGTCTCCCAATCTGACCCCCTTAGACTTTTATCTTTGGGGTCATCTGAAGCCAATTGTCTATGGTGTGAAGATACGAGATGTGCAGCACCTGAAACTATGGATACTGGATGCCTGTTCTGGCATTTCTCTTGCGATGTTGCTATCAATGTGTGAAGAGTGGGAGAAGAGGGTTGCATTGACAGCCCAACACAATGGGCAGCACATTGAACACAGTTTATAAGTGGGCAGAAACTTGTAAATAACTCATGAAAGAATAAAGTTACGTCGAAACCAAGCACACCATTGTTTTTCTTGTGACATTACAAATAAGTTTGATGTGTCACATGGCCCTCTTCCTATTGAAAAAACAAAAGTTGTATCCAAGATGGCCGACTTCTAAATGGCCACCATGGTCACCACCCATCTTGAGGAGTTTGCCCTCTCACATATACTAATGTGCCACAAACAGGACTTTAATGTCACCAACCATTCCCATTTTATTACGGTGTATCCATATAAATGGCCCACCCTGTAGTTACTATAGTTAGGATTTTTCAATAATTATTTATCATTTATTCATGGTGGGAGGTTTTTCTTTATCTTTTGAATGTCGCTGGCAATGTCTGCCCCTCTTTCTCCCACCCCTCCCAAATCACCCGCCATCCTTCAGTTGACTCTCTCCACTTCACTTACCTACTCCTCCCTCTAGCTTTAATAAACCCCATCAAACCTCTCATAAACTTTGATCAAATACTTCAAACCATGTCTTTGACAACCTGCATACACAGTCAAGTACCATCAGTTGGCAAATGCGGTCATTCCCTTAACTTATTACTAGTCTATAATCCCCAGAAGGCAGCTGAATGGAGATTAATGTCTTGGTAATGGTCATTCAGGTATCACTCTGCATTTAAGACTGTAAAGAGGGGGGTATCCACCTTGTAGACTCAATCTGTTAAGGGTCACACTAGAGGGTTTAAATTGCTCCTTTCGAGAGATATCATCTGGCTTGAGAACAGTCACATGACTGATTGTGTTGTGGTTATTTTAGAGTTTAGCTCCTCTGTCTCTCTCTGCTTTCATCATTTCAGTTTTCTTAGATACAAGAATATTTCATTATGGCGTTATCTAAAGCCTCTAATTAAAAACTAAATGTTGAGTACTATGAAGCTCTATTTTGAATACACAGTAGTGTAGTTGTTTATTTTTATCACATAATCTGAGAAACCAGAGTTATGTATGAAAAAAAAATATCTAAAAACCTGTATTTACCCCCTGACATTTTAAAGCGTTTGTGGTTAGCATAGCAGCTCTGAGCTTTGGTTAGAGGGTTCAAGGTTTTAAAGCCAGAGCAATCTGAGAATCTGAAGAAACCCTTTGGGTTGAAAGTCATGCAACAGAAAGGTTCCAGCAGACCACTGGGACCCCAAATTTATGATTGCAGAGGCGAGCATGTCAAAAAGGACATGTAGAAAAAAATTCAGTTCTAAAAATTGTCACATCACTCAGCAAAAACATCACTTAATGAGTATTTGGACTTGTCTGTTATTATAAATGGAAGAATATCAGGTGATAGAAGTATGACCTTAAGAATCTCAAATCCTAATTGAACCCAGTAGTCCATATCTCTTTGTGGCTGAAGCTGAAGCTGTTTCCAGATTCTTGGCAGAGAGGCAAGCATGCTCTCAATACGCCTGGCTTTTTGAACACAATCTTGTTACTTAATTTATCAGTGAATTTCATGAATAACAGAAATTCGAGGCACCGCCAAGGGCTGAAATGTGTTCACTGCGGAGTTTGGGGTTTTTTGCATTTCTTTCCTTTTTGCTGTAGTTATGTGGCAATACACATAGTTTTATGATTTGCTGAGGATCACTGTCTCTAATTACTTTAACCCAGCCTTAAAACACTGAAATGCCTCCTTTATGTTTAGTTGAAAGCTTTGGTCCTTGTGGAGTTTCAGCTCTACAGTTACTGTAGGTGGCTGTTATGGTGAAGGAAGGACTGAACCTGAAAGTAAAGATCCTTTTTTACTGGCAATATACTAAAAGACACACAATTTGTGTTCCACTAGCTGATGTGTTTGTTTACTGAGTTAATGTGATTTGTAGTACGTACTGAGATTTGATTTTCAGCCAGGTGTCATCCACATACCTGAACCAATGACTTAGAGGTGTTCTAGGGTAGGATAACAAAGCCCTCTTTTTCACTTCTTCCATGTAAAAGTTGGCCACAGTTGGTGAAACTGTGGAACCCATGGTACACCCATGTTTTTTCCTGTAGTAATGACCCTTGTATGTGAAATCTGTGGAATGAAGACACACTTGGTCCGTGCTGAGAGTGGTCCTGTTGCTGATGTTGGGGTCATCTGGTAATCTCTTATGAACTACCTCCAACACTTCAGTTACTCGAACACAACTGAGAAAAGATGTAACATCATACGAGACCATTGTTTCACCTGCCTCCATAATGACACCTCTCACCTTCCCAACAAAATCCAAAGTGTTCTGAATGTGGTGTTTAGAAATCCAAATTAACCACTGATTAGTTGTTATTGATAACTGGTCATTGATCAGTGGTTGTTAATCAATGGTCATGACCATATGCATATTAATGATCAAGAAACTGACCTCACAGCCCATTGTTCGTCAGTGGTGTTGGTTTCAGTCATTACCCACATAGCAAGCAGGTCTGGCCCGGATCTGGTATCAAGCCGGCACTGCTGGGTGACTTCTGGCATGATAAGATGTATGTCATGCAGATATGGGCCAGGCCTGGCATAGATGGCACTGTCTATGTGATGGCATTTCATATCTGGCTCGATTGTGGTTTGGGTTATGTGGCCCAGGCTCATAGAAAACAGGCCTAGCCCGGATCTGGCATCAAGTTGGCACTTCTGACTGACTGGTGTCATGGCAGGGTGTATGTCAACCAGATGTGGGCAAGGTCTGGCAATGATGGCATTATTTATGTTCCTATTTTCTTATTTTAGTTAGAAGACCCAAATGCCATGTTGCAATACTATACTTCTATGGTAGAAAATGTTTCAAATCCAGGTTTGACAGGTTTGTGAGTGTACACTTTATCCAAAACCTAGTGACAGTTTACTCATCGTTGCCAGTGCGTGGCTGTAGCTCAGGCGGTAAAGCAGGTCACCAACTGATCAGAAGGTTAGTGGTTCGATCCCTGGCTCCTCCAGTCTGCATGTCAAGAGTGCAAATGTGTATGAATGTAGTTAGAAAGCTCTCAGTTAAAAGAAAGTGTGTGATTAGGTGAATGTGGCATGTTGTATAGAGCACTTTGAGTAATCTGGGAGAGTAGAAAAGCTCTATATAAGAATCAGTCCATTCACTGTCTGAACAGATTTTTGTTATGTTACTTTTGCATGTTCTGGCACATGTTGTTATCACATGGCTTGATTAAGGTACACATTAGGCTGATATCTGGGGCCAGAGCTGAAACTGTTCAGGGCCAGCAGTGTGTCTGCAACTGGCACCGTGGCTGCACACCACTTACAGATGGCTAACATACCGCAAAGAATGACGGCCCTTTGGTGGCCCAGATCAGGTTTGCCTGATGTAATCCACACATGGGCCAGCACAGGACGACCAGTGTGTATGCAACTGGCCTTGTGCTGGCCCATGTGTGGGCCACCTCTGGCACACCAGGTCTGGGCCACCAAAGGGCCGTCATTCTTTGCAGTATGTGGGCCATGTGTAAGCACATTGTGTGGGCCAGATCTGGGCCATACCAATTTTGCTATGTGGGTATGTACTGTTTATATGGTTGGAGAAACATGCAGTCAACTGAAACTGAAGAAGTCACTTGGATGAGTGACAAAACGTTTCTCCCACTAAACGTCCAGATAAAGAGAATCAACTTTTTGGGATTTCCTTACCTGGATGATTGAGCATGCATTAAGATATACTTAACAGACCTTTGCTTAAAGCTGAGTGCTTCAGAATTGTGAAATATTTAAAAAGTCTACCATAACATTATTTAAGGTTTTCCTTTTATATCCAGCATATAGGTTTGAATACTCTGAAATATTTGTCTTTGAAGCAATGAAGAGTGAAATGATCAAAATTCCATTATAGAATATACACCGAACATACTTTGATTTTAACTACACACTAAGCAAATATTGGTAAGAACTTTTACGCATCTTATCTCTGCATCCAGTCTCACTTGTCAGTGTCCTAGGTTTCTTCACATATGAGTGAAAATCAAGACTTATCAGTAGAAGTCAACCGATTAATTAACTAAGTTTTCATACCTATGGTGAAATAATACTTGCTTCAGATAGCTTAAAGGTGAAAAGATCTTCTAGGGAAAACTATGCCTATGTATTCTCATTAGTGGAATTGTACAAGCTACCAAGATTTGCACAAAAGCTGTGCCCCACTCTGAGAATACAAATAAGAAATACCAATAGTCCAGAGTTCATATACTGCAGGGAAAAGAACTTTCATGAAACATGTGAAGTAACGTTTAATTAAAAAGGAAAGGGGCCTTTTAATAACAAATCTAGTAATTAAAAAGCCAAGCCCCCTTGGAAACGTGGTGAAGAATGTTCTTGTGAAATAGCTGAATCCATACATTTACTGTGACAAACTGACACATACACACCGGTGCGTGGGAAGAGGGATAAGACTGTGAGGGGATTAACATGTAGTGACATGAGGGTGCTTTCAAAATGGATTGTTTATAGTGAGAGAGGGCTGCAAACAAAAGAAGAACATCACATTTCTGGTGTATTGTGAATGTGTTTGTTTCTTAAAAGAGTGACAAAATTATGGTAAGTGGAGACAACAGTAGTCAGTGAGGCACGCCCACACTTTATTAACCTCTGCTTTTCTGTGTGTGATTTGAGAGATGCCACGGAAGAAACCATGTGGATCTCTGTGGGATGCTTGTCAAGGCGCAAAGTCTGTCTCTGCATAAAGAAACAAAACTGAGAACAATGTGTTTCTCAGAGAGAAATATTGATTTTTGATTATTTCATTTATGAATAGGAAGCCATGATGGCAGGTGCTTAATTATATTGCATGACCGACTTTATGACTGATCCTTCTGTTTCTTGTTAGACAGAACTTTGCCTGTAATTATAATACTGCTGCATTAAGTGTTAACAATTAAAACTCAAACATTTCCAGCTAAGCTGCAAACAATAAGAATATAAACAAGCAACAAATATGTTTGCCTTATAGTTAAGTACCATTTAAATCCTTCTTTTTATATTTAATCAAAAAGATGTCTCAGAAGTTTTCTTGTGCAGGCTGTGCTTTGAGCGATTAAACCCCTAAATCTGTAGAATTAATTAACTCTAGTGTGATTTTACACATTGATTTAAACCACCTTAAGACCTTAAGGTCTTTTAAACAAGGATTGGTCAGTGCATTATAATTATCACTTGTGGAGGGATATATTGAGTATTAAATAGCAGTATTATAAATGCATGTTTGTTTACTAAATCCCTTTGTTTATGTTGCACCCTCAGAGAGACATGACTCCATTCTCCTTTTTCTTGCAACTTTATTCTCCTCAGTTCAGGTTTGGAGTTTACAGGCAGAATAGCGTATCATCAGCAAAACATCGCTCTCTCACGTCTCAGACACTGTTTTTTTTCTGCGCTTACTGATGACATCACACATCTGAACTCTGACCTCCTGGAGCCAGTAAACTACAAAAATTAACTAGAAATGTGTCCAAAAACAAAAAACAATTAAATAAGAATAGTCTTTAAAGATTTTCCCCACAATTCAGAAAAATTTAAGTTTTATAACTACTTTTAGAGCGCAATATTTACAAAACTCCAAAATTCACATAAGTGATCATATCGGTGGTGATTTTTAGAAAACCAGTGCTCACTGACAACATGCAATCAATTTGGCCTGAAAAATAACGTGAAATAGTCATGAAAGAGCAATCTATTTGTTCAAATTGTCACAATGTTTTTCCTAAAAAAACAGCATGCCTTTGAAATTGAATTCTAATGAGAAGTGTACAACCGTTGCAAGAGCTTGGTTCGCATTGCCGGCAATAAGTCGGACTCGTTCCTGGTGGGTGATGGGCTTCGCCAAGGCTGCCCTTTGTCTCCGGTTCTGTTCATAATTTTTATGGACAGGATTTCTAGGCGCAGCCAAGTGGCGGAGGGCTTTCGCTTTGGTGGCCTCAGAATCTCATCTCTGATTTTTGCAGATGATGTGGTTCTGTTGGCTTCATCGGGTGAAGGCCTCCAGCTCGCACTGGAACGGTTCGCAGCCGAGTGTGAAGCAGCGGGAATGAGGATCAGCACCTCCAAATCTGAGGCCATGGTTCTCAGCCGGAAAAGGGTGGAGTGCCCACTCCGGGTCGGGGATGAGTTCCTGCCCCAAGTGGAGGAGTTCAAGTATCTCGGGGTCTTGTTCGCGAGTGATGGGAACGCTTTGGTATTCCCCCGGACAAGCTGGAGGAGGTGGCTGGGGAGAGGGAGGTCTGGGCCTCTTTGCTTAGGCTGCTGCCCCCGCGACCCGACCTCGGACAAAGCGGATGACGATGGATGGATGGATGGATGGATGGATGAGAAGTGTACTTCTTCTTTGCAAGGTGTATTTTTCCAAAGATTTAAAAGGAATAGCAACCATTGAATTTTAACCTAAAATTTAATGCATAACTGCATATTTATGGTGTCTAAAACACCAAGATTCAAGACACAACAAAAGGGAAAAAAAAGAAAACTATTATCACAGAAAAATAAAGCAGGTGGAAGAGACACCTGTGTCGCTTAATTAATGGCATGATTTGTGATCTCAAACTGCGAAGATGGCTTTGTAGCACTTCTGTTCCCTTTCCCCAAAAGATGACTGAGGAGCAACACTCTCTTTAGGGAAAAGTTGACTTTGCACTTTCCATAATTACATCAGGTAAGATTCTGACCAAATGGTATGCCAGCTGACTTCACTAATTATCTTCTTTTAGTAGAATGTATGTTCTAAATGAACATTGCTTGGTTGACAATGTGCAGGGCACTGAAAATGAAGACTGAAGTTCATTCCTTGTCTTGTTAAGCTGTAATAAAAACCCCCCAAAACAAGCATTCTTTACAACTGAGACACGAGGCAGAATCAGATTGCTGTCTTACTATAGCAAACTTTTTAGATTAATCAAGGTTTAAAACCAGATTGCAATAGCTGCTACATTAAGCTTTGTGCATAATGTAGCAGCTACTGTAAATACTGCAGTATAAAGTAGTTTAATGGATTGCAGCAAGCCGCAAGAACTTTAGTGACAAAGAAAAGGAATTTCCTGAGCACAAACTTACTTATATCTTAGTGAAAGCGACTTTCAGCTACTCCCTTATTCACAAGGGGTTTTCACAGTGGGTAGCTCCACAAGTTTGATTTTGCAGACTTTTAAATCGATGCCCTTCACGATATAATGCCAAAGGAACTTGTACCCAATCCCAGATTTGGATTGGGTACCACTCGGCACATGTGTAAACACTGATTCATTGTACTGATGTTAGAACAATGGCATTCAAATAGACAGATATGAAGGAACAATAGTGGTTCTGCTACAATTAAATTAGTGCTAAAATGTTTGTAAGCAAATATCAAATTATGACAACAAAGATTACATTATTATTTAACTGTGTACTAATTAAGCACCTATAGTACATTTAATGGATGAGAAATTATAAAAACCAATTTCAAAGGAAATGAGTCATATCAAAACATCTGCATTCTCTGTAAAATGAGAGCTGACATTTTCAGACATTTGCATTTTCCTGTCTTAATAAACGTACACAGCTTCTTACACAGGAGATGTGATATGGCTGATAACTGTGCATTCGCTTGATGCACAGCAGGTGTTAGCAAGGCAGCCTTTTACCATCTGTATAACACGTCCGAGATTGTGGTGGCGTGCATTAGCCGGACAACACAATTCCTAATATCCCAGTGGCACTGGCCTTAACCATGTGCATGTTATCCAGCATTTAATTTCTTGAGTACTGAAGATATTTAAATCAGAAGATTAAGAGTCTTTATTTCATGGTAATTGGAACTGGTCTCTGCATATCTATCACTGAGTCCCACAAACATCAGTGTGGTACAGATGTTCATCAGTCAGCAGAGAATATTAGCGTGTACACTTCTTTGCTCAGGGACATTGTTCTGTAATTAAGGAAGAATTGCAAACACATTGCACAAAAACATCATAAATCTGGGCTTTTATTATTTAAGAAGAAGACATTCAATGCAGTTTGTGTCCCAGCTGCGTATAGACTTTAAATTGTATGCAGCACTATGTATCAGTGTATTTGTGCATTACATATGCCTTTCACAACTGTGTATTCTGTATCAGGGCAACTGGGAAATGCAGATAAAGGGAAAAACAAATGTTCAATGTTTTCTTCATTGTGTAGGTGATGGGCATAAATTAAAATAGAAAAGGTTGGAATAAAGAAGATAACCTGCAGATAATATCCCAAAATACACTATTGGGCTATTTAAATGACATATGCAGTGAATTCAGAGAATAGTATTTGGGCACCAGTGTTGGTCAAGTTACTTGAAAAAAGTAATCGGTAACTAATTACTGATTACTTCCCCAAAAAAGTAATCCCGTTACTTTACTGATTACTTATTTTCAAAAGTAATTCATTACTTAGTTACTTCAAATCAAATCAAATCAAATCAAATCACTTTTATTGTCACATCACATGTGCAGGTACATTGGTACAGCACATGTGAGTGAAATTCTTGTGTGCGAGCTTCACAAGCAACAGAGTTGTGCAAAATACTTAGTTACTTAGTTACTTTTTAAAAACACGATTTACAACCTGAAGAGGTGATAAAGCGATAGATCTTTCAGCCCAATTCTACCTTTTCTGCATAATCCATCATACAAAATGTAATCAAATGGAAAAGTCTCTTTTTTCACTTGTTTTATCAGTTTTAATCTTTTAACTTTATGCATCAAGCAAAAATTTAATTATATGCAACATTCTCTGACTGGAAGAAATTAGTTTAACATTTAAACCTATTTTCTGCACATTCCAGCACACAAAATAAAATATTTTTTGTGTTTACACTCACTCTTTCAAATAGATGCAAGTAAAACACAGCAGAACATAAATAAAGTCAAAGACTCAGCGGTCCTGTTGCTCTATTTTCACCTGTAAAGCAGGACTACGGTAGGCGGAGGTTTACCCTGGTGCAGGTGTGCCGCAGTCAGTTGAAGAATCCGCGAGTTTCTCTGTGAGTTTCCCATTACGTCGTAGCACACTCGGTGCTTGCTTGGAAGTTTAGGGGGTTTTTTCGCTGTAAAAAGAAGTTTTCTTCCCACGCACGATGGACGCTAATGTTTTTGTCACTTTTTATGGAATCAAACTCAAAGTAAGGTCAGTACTTCCATGCTTTAAACGCTGCATGCTCATACTCTCTCCCACAATCGATACGTGATCCATTGTTGATCTGCACACAGCTGTTGTCACAAACGTCGCACTCGCTTACGTCACTGTCATGAGACTTTCTCGCAAAAAAATCACGGTTTTAGTAACGCAGTAACGCAGCGTTCCTACGCGAAAGTAACAGTAATCTAATTACCGTTTTTGCAATAGTAATCCCTTACGTTACTTGAAAAAAGTAATCAGATTACAGTAACGCGTTACTGCCCATCTCTGTTGGGCACTTTTGTCTATTATTATATTATTGTATAACTTAAAACTGATATGCCCAAGTATCACTATCGATCAGCAATTAATAACCCATAACAGATTTTTTTTAAATTGGATCTTCAAGTTTAAAAATAAAAAAATTCAAATATCTAATAAAAAGTGTATTCATACCCTTTGCTGCATCATGCCAAATTGTAGGCAGGCAAGACTGAGAGGAGGAGCAGAAGAGAGTGCTGAAGCTTTCATTTATTAGTTCAGTCTTCAAAGAACTGAATCCCTAAGGAGAACTTCCAGGGAACTAATAGCTGTGAGCTCCTCTAAAAATGAAGATAGTGCCAGTGTTTTGATGACATACACAACAGCCTGCTACGAAGGAGGGAGACAGAAGTGCTAAATTATACAACAGCCAAGGCCCCGCTGTCAGGGTACAGAAAATGAAACGATTTCTTGCATTTGGTGTGCAAGAAATCCTACAAAAAGATGCTTGTCTATAAAGGGAAAATGTAAGATAAACATCCAGCAAAGAAGAGTTTGATGTGTTTTGTTTTTTTCATTATTTTCTAAGTGACCTGTTAAAAAGCAGAAGAATTATTCACCGACAGAATGAGGCGAACAGAAAGATGAGTCAATCACATTTCTCTTTAGTGGTGGGCAGTGAAGAAAATACACCAAATGTTCTTCCTACATTAATTAAGCTTCTGGGCATTCTTTGTCTATTAATATTACTAATGTACTACAACTCTGTAGCATCAAATAAGGGAAATGCATATATCACAGTTACTAGTGGGATGAGTGCGTTTTTTGCAAAGTGCATGAATCTTACCCTAAACCAATCAGGGTAAGTATGAAAGATTTTCAGTAGCACAAAACAATCCTTTGTTTCAATAAATTTTAAGCGCACAAATTGTTGAGAAATTATTACCGTTTTCATACTAGCTTGCTTTTGTGTTGCAATAAGGGACTTTGTGATTGGAAGACATGAAATAGGCAAGGTTGAATTAATAATATTTGCTAGTATTTCTAAATAAGTAGATGTCAGCAGAGCTGATTTACAGTGGAACTGTAAGTTAGATAGGTAGAGGCAAAAACTGAATGGGTTGATTAGTGAACTAATTCTATCTTGTATATTTCTGCTATTTTTGTTAGCGTTACACTCCCCTTCAAAATCCTGGAAAGCAGCAAGAAGATCACATACAAACTGTATAAATTCTTTTTTTTTTGTTTTTTCGCTGTTCGAGAAACAGAAAACGATGCTTCCTTCCACAGAAAGATTATTTTGTCTTTGTGTTGGCTCTGTTGTAGTAGTTTAATATTTGTCAAAGTCCTTGAAGGTTTTCCATGTCTGGGGATGGGAAAAAAAGTATACACATAGACATTGGAAGACATCTGCCTTTTTTCCCCTTGTCTACAGTGAGGAATAGCACTATGAAAGTTTGATATAAAGTGAGACACACAGAGGTGTGAGTTCCAACACGTTTATTTTATTCACAAGGAAGCAAAAGCATACACAGTGAATGTCTATGCAATTGCTCACCAGGGCAATCCCATGAGTTTCATTTATATACTTCTCCGAATGTTATCATGGGAACAGGTATGTGTGTGATGCTCTTACAGAAAAGCAGTTACATGGTGTACTTGTACATGCCTCTAAGTGTGCTTTGGATGACAGACAGCAGACGAGCCACAACAAGGCCTGAGAAGAGGACAGATAGAGACAGAGAGAGACACATTCCTTTAGCTTACTATGAAGAGTGTTGCATAGCTTTAATTTCAGAGAGTATAACTTTTTTTTCAATGTATCAGCTTTGGTTAGCCACTGAGTGAGATTCCCTTACCTGTATCTATCTGCATATGATCACTATGATTTTTAATGTCAGTTATTTTTATATTAATATATTTAGTTCCCAGTCCATGCTCGCAATGAAAAAGTGAATAACAATGAATGAATAAGAATCAAAAAGAATCTGGTCGTCTTGAGTAACTTATACTTAGTTATTTTGAGGCAAAAAGTTTGGATAGTTTAGTTCTGGGAACTAATTAGATTTTACAGTGCAGCCACCCAGTGACCCTAAATTGGATAAGGAACAAAATGAGAGGATGGATGGATGATGATGCTATAAATATGTAAATACAAAACACTAATGACACTTATGCAAACAATTCTGATAGAATTTTTATCTTACAAATGAATATCTGCTGGAATATGAGATTTTACCCTCTGGTGCATCACTACTACAATACTGTAAGAAGTAGGGCTATTTATAATAGATAGAATACATTATAAATTACATGCTGTATCACCCCTGAAAAATTGAGTACTAAAACTTTTGACTGATTTTGTACAGCCCTCTCAAGTTGTTCTAGTGGATTGGCAAGCACATTGTAAGATGGCAATGAAGTGTAAAACAAAGTGATTTATTTTTAATAGACTTTGTCAGTTTGAGCCTCTAAAACTGCTTTTGGAGTTTGTTTTAAAAAAGCCTGTGTTACTAAACATGACTCGACTGATGACACTACCAATAATGCTGTGCTTCTGTCTTCAATTCTCCAGAAGTTTGAATCAATAATGAAACAGCGGAGGACCACAAAGTAGATATCATGTCAGTTGTGACCTTGACTTCCTCTTGCCTTCTGTATGTTTACTGAACTGTTGAGATCTGATCCAAAGGCTGATCAAAGACCAAACATTGGAGATGGTTTTAAGGAGGACTTCTGGTTTCAAATTATTCAAGATGATCTATGGGACATTAATGCCACACACAAATTCACTCCTCCTCTATTCCTTTTCCTCCTTTTGCTTTCGCTTGGCTTCCTTGGCAGTGTATCTCTGCAGCATTTCTATTGATTTCTAGGCAATTCACATACTCAGTTTATTGCATCTATTGATGTAGATGAACTGCATATCTGCATGATTATATATAGACTCACTGGCTACTTTATTAGGTACATCTGTTCAACAACTTGTTAATGTTACTATCTAATCAGCCAATCACATGTCAGCATCTCAGTATATATAGGCATATAAACATGGTCAAGAGCATCACAATAGGGGAGAAAGATGATCTAAGCAGCATGGCTTTAGATACCAGTCTATCTGGTCTGAGTATTTCATGAACTGCTCCTCTACTGGAATGTTTCCCATCCAACCATCTCTATGGTTTACAAATAATGGTCTGAAATAGAGAAAATATCCAGTAAGCTTTCTCTGGGTGAAAATGTCCTGTTGATTCCAGAGGTCAGAGGAGAATTGCCAGACTACTTCAAGCTGCTAGGAAGACAACAGTAACTCAAGCAACCACTTGTTACAGCTAAGTTATGCAGAAGAACATCTCTAAATGCACAATATGGTGTAAACAACCTGAAAATATGTTTAGATCCTGCCTTGTATAAACAGGTTAGGGTGCTGGTGGTGGTATGATAGTGTAGGGATATTTTTGTGGCACATTTTGAGCTTGTTAGTACTAACTGTGCATCATTTAAACAAATAGTCTGTCTGAGTATTGCTGCTTACCATGTCCATCCCTTTATGGCCATAGTGTACCCATCTTCTGATGGCTGCTTACAGCAGAATAACGTTTTGTGTCACAAGGCTCAGATCACATTAAATTGTTTTTTGAACATGTCACTGATTTCACTGTACTCATATGGCCTCAGCAATCACTAGATCTTAATGCAGTAGAGCACCTTTGGGATGTGGTGGAACAGGAGATGGATGGATGTGCGGCCGACAAATTTGCAGTAACTGTGCGATGCTATCTGGTATATGTGGACCCAAATCTCTGAAGAATGTTCCAGCACCTTGTTGAATCGATGCCATGAAGAATTAAAGCAGTTCAGAAGGCAAAAGGGGGCCAACCTGGTGTTGATAATGTGTACCTAATAAGGGTGTTATAATAATAAGACTGTTTAGTGTATAATAAAATGCATGAAAACCACATGGAAACTGCATTTGCAATCGTATGGAAAAACTGTTGAAATGAAAACTTTTTGAAGTACTGGTACTGGTAAGAGCACCATGAAATTCAGTGTAACTGTCAAATGTATTAGTTATTTACACAGAACTACTGAGCTGACTGAGGCATCTGCTAAATGTGCCTTATTTAACTCTAAGTCTCAGCTGATAAAAAAGTCATTGGGTTCACAGTGTTTTTCGCTCATGAGTTTCTTCTACAGTCACACATCATTGTCTTTTACCACAGATAATTACTCCCATTGCTGCCCTTTATTCTGGTCTTAGCATGATGGATGCCTCTCTCCTTCTACAGACAACAGCACCATTTGGTTTTCTATTCTGCAGTATTGCCACCATAATTCTTAAATCACGTGAGTACAGCCCTGAAATAAGAGAGATGCATCTATAAAAGTGGCATGGGAAATAGCTCAGTGAGCAGCAGGATGGAAAAACATTGAATGCATTAAAAACAGAGAGATAGAAAACAACCCCTAAACACACTATGTTTATCTCTCTCCACAACATAGCATGAATTCAAACATCAGATATGGAAATTACTTCTATAAGTATGCACAGTGTGCCTTTGTTTTCACCATCTTTTTGTTATCATGATGGCAGCAAAAAGACAAGCATTTTTCCCCATTACAGTCTAAATTGGTGCTAGCTGGTGCTACATTGTCAATGCATATATATGAGAAGATCTCAGTGTTGTGTGTATGTATATGAATGGACCAAAGTATTTGCATGTCGTTGTACTGGAGAAAGAATCTATGTGTTCAAGAGGATTTTGATTTATTGTGAATGAGGTGATATGTCAGATTTTTGTATGTTCCTCATCTGCTGTTTCAGCATCTGTTTTGTTTTTGTCAAATGCCAGCTAAGTATGCCTCAAACTTAAGGCAGCATATCTATATAGTACAGCTGGGCGATAGAACGATAACGATATGTATCGCGATATAACTTTTACTCGATAGAGAAATTAAGCTATCGCGATAGACCTCGCCGCTCTTGTCCTCTTAAAAAAAAAAAAAAAAAAGGTCAGCCGATCCAAATTCAGTAGCGCAGAGCTGAACCAATCACAGCCGCAGCGTCACGTCGCGTGACTTGCTACGTACAGCACAAGTGCCAAGCCGCACGTGTGTTTGTTTGGGAAGCAGCCAGCGCATAATGGAGGAAATGAGTGTGCCGACTAGAAAAATCAACCGAGCGTGACCGAAGAGAAAACCGATGATGGTTCCAATGCCGGAGAGATTGTCGAACGGAAGAGCCATAGAAGTTCCGTAGTTTGAAGGTATTTCGGCTATTTCAAGTCTGACAAAAAACAGAGTAGCGTGCACTGTAAATTGTGCCGAAAGCAAGTCTGGAAATACAATAAACTGGTGCATGCGTCACACTGTGCGCCACTTATTGTTTCGGTGAAATGAATTTCTACAATACTGTTACTGTTAATTCTACTCTCTGCAGTGTTTAAATGCTTACATATACACACAGTTACTGTCCCTCCACACATACGACTCGGTTCTGCTTCTATGCCGCAGCTTTGTTTACTTTTTCCCACCGAGGCTTCTAGACTTCTGATTGGCCAACATTTCTGCACGGTTAGGAATCTAGCGCCACCTGCTGCTTTGGCATGTTCATAGCAGCGTTTTCCTTCATTTCTGCCTTTATGTGTGGACGGGATTATTTTTTAAAACGAAAACGGAAAATCTCCGTTTTCAAAAATACGTGTGGACGTAGCCTCAGTCTCTGACTGGAAGCGCTAATTCGTCATTCGGCTTTTGTCAGACTAAAGTAACTGTTAAAACTGTTTGAAAAGCTAAGCTATACAACAAGGAGAGATTGAGAATTTCCTTTTAGTTCTCAGTTTATTTGATATTGACAAAGGTTAGTCAGTTTTGTCTGTTCTTCTGTAAAACAAACTAAGATTTATTTTTAGAATTAATATTTTGTTTCTAAGTGGAATTGACAATTTAGTCTGTTTCATTTGTTCTATTTTGAAACTTAAACGCTTTAGCGGCTGCCTTTTTTGTAGTTTGCAATATTTGCCTTTATTTATCTGAAAAAGTCTCATGTTCCTTAAGTACATCTACCCTGTTGAACTTATTATGGGAAATAAATATTTAAAAACAAGCTGCTGATTATTTCACATTTTACTTGTGAGCAACGGCACATTTAAATCTTACAAATATAGTTATTTGGCTTATATCGTGATAGATATCGTTATCGCCTGAAATGAAAAAAACATATCGTGATATGAAAAAATCTCATATCGCCCAGCTCTACTATATAGTGTGAAGTACATATTTAGAGAACCAAGATTGAAAACTAATAAGTACTTTTTATGAGCAGTTCAAAAGTTTGGTAGAATGAGAAAGAATGAAATGTCAGCGTGGTGGAAATTTTTGGCAATTATGAAAATCTTTCATCTTTTCGTCTGCGTCTCAAACCAGTTGACATGTTCTGACATGTTCTGCCCATTCCTCCAGTAATTAGCCTCTGTCTTTAGCCACTCTTGACTCTTAAACTACTACAGCATTCTGCAGTAACTTTGCAAGACTGTTTATGCATGTCCTAGAAGGTGTTCTTTGGAGAATGATGCCTTCACACACCAGCCTGGAGATAATGACTCTGTTTTACAGGCTTACAAAGTCTATATTTGGAGTCTGGAGGGTAGCAGTTACAGGTCCTGATACAGTCAAGTTCTGCAAATCAGATGCACTTGATAAGCTGTACTCTACAAAACCAGAATTGTTTGGTAGTTCTGTTCATGGTAGTTTTGGTTTTGCTGGTCTGGAGCATTTAGTTGTGCGCTAACACAATGCCACACTTTTTTTCAAGAGTGGAAGTCCCAGTAAATTCCCCCCAAGGTCAGAGTGTGCAATGCTTACAGAATTTACAAAAAAACCCCAAGAAACCTACATCTCAGATGTAGCTCATTTAGCGTGTTATATGTTCATGACAGCAAAATTAGAAAAAAGATTGAACAAGTACACTCAACAAAAATATAAACGCAACACCTTTGTTACTGCTCCCATTCCCCATGGGATGGACGTAGAGACCTAAAATTCATTCCAGATACACAATAACCATCCCTCCCAAACAGTGGTCACAAATCAGTCCAAATGTGTGGTAGTGGGCACATCTGCTATATTGAGATAATCCATCCCACCTCACAGGTGTGCCACATCAGGATGCTGATCTGACAGCATGAGTAGTGCACAGGTGTACCTCAGACTGCCCACAACAAAAGGCCACCCTGGAATGTGCAGTTTTGTCTCACAGCAAAATGCCACAGATGCCACAAGCAATGAGGGAGCGTCCAATTGGCATGCTGACAGCAGGAATGTCAACCAGATCTGTCGCCCGTGCATTGAATGTTCATTTCTCAACCATAAGCCGTCTCCACAGGCGTTTCAGAGAATATGGCAGCACATCCAACCGGCCTCACAACCGCAGACCTCGTGTAACCACACCAGCCCAGGACCTCCACATCCAGCAGGTTCACCTCCAAGATCGTCTGAGACCAGCCACCCAGACAGCTGCTGGAACAATTGGTTTGCACAACCAAACAATTTCTGCACAAACTGTCAGAAACCGTCTCAGGGACGCTCAACTGCATGCCCGTCGTCCTCATCGGGGTCTTGACCTGACTCCAGCTCGTTGCCGTAACAGACTTGTGTGGGCAAATGCTCACATTCGATGGCGTCTGGCACGTTGGAGAGGTGTGCGCTTCACGGATGAATCATGGTTCACATTGTTCAGGGCAGATGGCAGCTGAGAATGTCCCAGTTCTTGCATGGCCAGCATACTCACTGGACATGTCACCCATTGAGCATGTTCGGGATGTGCTTGACCGGCGTATACGACAGCGTGTACCAGTTCCCACGAATATCCAACAACCTCGCACAGCCATTGAAGTGGAGTGGACCAACATTCCACAGGCCACAATTGACAATCTGATAGACTCCATGCGACGATGTGTTGCACTGCATGAGGCAAATGGTGGTCACACCAGATACTGACCGGTTCTGGGTCCCCAGACCCCCAATAGCGCAAAAAACTGCACATTCCAGGGTGGCCTTTTGTTGTGGGCAGTCTGAGGTACACCTGTGCACTACTCATGATGTCAGATCAGCATCCTGATGTGGCACACCTGTGAGGTGGGATGGATCTCAATATAGCAGATGTGCCCACTACCACACATTTGGACTGATTTGTGACCACTGTTTGGGAGGGATGGTTATATTGTGTATCTGGAATGAATTTTAGGTCTCTATGTCCATCCCATGGGGAATGGGAGCAGTAACAAAGGTGTTGCGTTTATATTTTTGTTGAGTGTATGTTTTATTTGGAAAGAAAGAACATAGAAGCACACCTCAGGTTTGCGGTTGCGTCTGAATAAATCACAAGACTTCTGGAACAACGTCTTTTGGACAGATGATGCCAAAGTTGAAAATATTTGACCATCATGCAACAGCACCATGTTTGATGAATGCAAAACATGTATGTCACCACAAACACCTCGTGTCAACTGTCAAGTACAGCCATAGGACCTGTGTACCTTGAGTCGTCCATGAACCCCAAGCATCCTAGAGTCAAATGTGAGCCCATTGGTCTGACAAGAAAAAATTGGGCCAAATTGGGCTATGAAATATGACTGTAATCTTGAGCACATCAGCAAATCTACAACAGAATGACTGAAAAAGAAAAGATTCAGGGTGTTGCAGTAGCCCAGTCAAAGTCCAGACCTCAACCTTTCAATGCTGTGGTAAGACCATAAGAGAACTGTACATAAACAAATGCCCATAAACCTCAGTAAACACCTTATGAAGATGAGGGGGCCAAAATAAAAAGTCAAACATAAAAAAACCAACAAAAAACTTCAAGGGTACATTTTTTCACAGGACTGCATAGTCATAGGAAAACTTTCTTTTTCCACATGACTGTAGCTAACAGGTTTATCAGCCTGGACATTGTTGTTTGCATCCAATTGGGACTTTACTGTTTTTGACTTTGTTTTGGGAGTTTTCTTTCCCCATTTGCTGATTCCACTCAGTTTCTACTTTATTGTTTAATTTTTATTCAGGAAATTTATATTTATATTTATCAGTGATTTTTCAAAAGAAAAACATTATGGGGTAAAATACTTTTAATCACAGCAGTAACCCTGAACATTTAAAAGCGACAAATTAAGATGAACCCATATCACTGATGCCATAGCCTGATGTCACGAACTGTAATCTTTATTATCCAATCTATAATTTGCAACATATGTCATTGTGAAAGTGTTTCCACTGGTTTTAATGTTTCTCTGAAAGGTGCGCTCTGAGTTCCAGCTCATGAGGCTTTAGATCTTTGTGGATAGTCCATTCAACCAAATGATTAATTACAATGGGAAAAAAGACTGTGATTCTAACCATATGCTAATTATATGATCTATTATTGGTCTCAAATGAGCAGCCTACGTGACAATCCCATTCATTATTATTCTTTTCAAATGGACTAATTACATGATGGCTTTTCCACTTTTTCCCTTCAGTGAAGTCCTGCAGAGAAAATTTCAAAGTTCTTTAATTTATTCCTTACATGCTGCTCCTTGCAATGTTACTTTAATTGATTGGCAGAACAATTGATCACACTTTGTATTAGACGCTTGATCCTTGTGGTATATGTCACTGCTGATACCAAGAGTTCATCTGCAGTCAATACTCGAGGATTACCTGTTCTACCCTCCTGCCATCCAAATAATCTATTTCTCATTTATCCTCTGCCTGTTCACTACT
The DNA here is from genome assembly GCF_965226115.1 of Aulonocara stuartgranti. Lineage (NCBI taxonomy): Eukaryota > Metazoa > Chordata > Actinopteri > Cichliformes > Cichlidae > Aulonocara > Aulonocara stuartgranti. Next base: position 13,755,667 of record NC_138946.1, read on the forward strand.
GTATATGTAAACAGATGTCTGCTAAAAGACATGTAAACCACAAGCTGCGATGCATTAATACTTTTAGTCCACACCATTTAAAGGTTGAATCAAATCAATGTTGAAGGGCTCTGTACCTTATATATAACACTTGTTGCTTCAGCTAAATTTTTAATTTTGATGAAGCTCTTGCACAGGATAACCAGATTTTTCTAGTCATTACTATTGAAAACAAAAGCTTGTCATAGCATGTAAATACCATCTGAATTTATCATTCCTGCTCTATAATTTATTTCTAGGTGAAATCTGTAAATGAGCACCAGTGGTGATGGAAATGACTTGATCATTTTCACTCAGTGGAGCCGCCAGAGCCTTCGTCCGCCATCTCTTTTCACATGAATTGTCTGGCCTGTTATGAAGCAGGAAATATTTATGAATTTGACTTGATAGCTAATAATAATCCTCAAAACAATATGCACACAAACACAAATACAGGGCAGTGAGACAAGGGAAGGAGAGCAGAAAAGGAGACAGGATGCGGGGGGGAAAAACAGTATGGTCGAGGAAAAGAAAGATAACAGAGGGAAAGAAATTCCATTATCCACTCTCATGGCAGAAAATAACATCACATCATTTCTGCAGAGAGAGGAGAAGCTCTTGCTAGTGCTGTGGTGTTCATTAGCATTTTCTTACCACAGGAAACAAGCATCAAAATGGACCGGTAAATCACAATATGAGACTCCCAGCAAGACACACAGTAAAACGCAGACAGAGAGGCTGGACCTTACTGAGAGAAACAGAAAAGTGTATTTCAAAACACATAATTAAAATAGTAATGAAGCAATCAATTCTTTTAATAACTAATTCCTGCTACAGCTTTGGGATTTTCTGTCATTATAATTTTTGCCATAACACATTACATGTGCAATTTTTAAATATTTTAAAGAGAAGAAATTCTTTTTACCTCTGTTGTGAAAGAGAGCTGACAGTGTTGGTGTCACAGTGGAAATCGAAACTACCTGTGATTGTTTAATACATCCATCCAGTCACTTAAAACTTAATTTTGAGCAAAGATTATTCCATCAAAGGACGTGGAAGTCAAGCTGAAAATCCTACCTGTGAAAATGTATTCAAATATGTAAAAATGTCCAAGAAAGGATTTAGGTGATACAAAGACTGCATTTCAAGAACTGTAGTCACTACATGTGACTGAGCAGGTTTAATTAGGCACAGAGACAGACACTCAGCTGCAGTCCCAAGTACACTCTTTCCCTCTGCGACCACTTCTCTTGCTACTAATACTAATTAAGTGATGTTTCAATTATTTCTATACTAATTCTGTTTGCTCAGCTGCAAACATGGTGCTGAAAGTTCAAATTGTCTCTCTGTGTTCCTCTCCGCCAAATTAAATACACTTTAGTGGGACGACTGGATAGCTGAGTTCCTTGGGTGGACATTTAAATGCTCTGAAAAGAGTTGCCAGTTTGATTCCCAGATAGCTAAAATGTGTTCAGTGTGTGTTTTCTCTTATTTCTAATCATTAATGAAAATATAAAATACTGAAAAGATAATCTCAGAAAACACATTAAGTCAAAAGCATTTGTCGATTGTACATTTAGGTCCATCGTTGTTTGGACGATGAAACTGTTTTTGTAGTTTTGTCTCTTTAAACCAACATGGTGGATTTTAAACCAAATGGTCAAGTTTCAGTTTATGTTCAGACTTTCAGCTTAATTAAAGAGACTTAACAAAAGTTTTGCATTAACATTTTATGATTTGGAGGCATATTTATACGCAGTCTCAAAAGTAATTGGACAATTGACTGAAAAGCAGTTTCCCAAAGCAAGAAAATGTCACAGAATCTTAGACCCACAAATATTAAGCTACTGGCCTGGCAGAGGATTTTAAGGGAGATGCATTTGGTGATGTCCACTGGTTCTAGACTTAAGGCATTGATTGATTGTAAAATAAAATGCAAAAGCATTAAAACAAGCCTTTTATCTTTTGTAGCCTGTTTAAAATTTGGGGACTATGATAAAAAATATTTTTAAAACTTGTCAATAAACTTTGTGAACATGAAGTTTTATGCAAGTTTGCAGTTAAATCTATTTTTTCTTTATAAAGAACTTCTAGTTTCTAGTAATTCCATTGCATATATCCCTCATTTACTATTTGTTAAGCCATTACACTCTAGCAGCAGTTCTATACTTTCTGTGGTGGGGTTAAGGATATTAATTCAATTTTGTTTGTCAAAATGCAAAAAAAGAATTATGATACTAAGATTATGGATTCAAAGATATTTAAATACTGTTTGGTAGCCATAACTAACAGCCACTGCAACCTGACTATGTTTATGTAATTAACTTATCTTGCTTTCTCCTTTGTTTCGGTCATAAATATGATGGACACTAGAGTCAATGCCTCAATGAAATGTAACTGTGTGCTGAAGTAAGCTGCTCCAGTCTGCAATGCAACCCAGCAAGAATCACTATGGCAACCATTACCTGCACCTGGACCTGTTGACATCCAAGCAGCGTGACAAAGCCCACTATAATAACTAGGGTTACGTTGAATAACATTTAACAGTGACTTGTGACATTACTGCCATTAAAAAAGTACATTTCCTTACAATATAATATTACCCAACTGAGTAAGGTATTTTTTTGTACTTTTGTGTTACTGAAAATGAACACTTTTTATGCTTTCTGGTTACATTGTCTGGAAGGCATTACACTACTGCACACTTACCTATAAATGTATTGACTCTACCTGATTGCATGGACTGTTGATACTGCCAGCATGTCCTCCACCACATAATCAAGAGCACCCTCATTAGTTTCGCTTGAAGTGACAGCTTTCGCTGAACTATATCCTTGCTGTTGCCATTTCAAAGCTGTATCACCAACATCATTCTCCTCAGTCACCTGCCACCTGCTTAGCTTGCAGGTGCTTCTTCATCTTTGAAGTAGAGCTCTTCGCAGCAGACAGACACTTATCACACTGGCTCAATTTGTATTGTGTATTGTGCCACTGTGATGTTGTTGTTGTTCTTTTCATGTGAGTACTTCCATGACGCAATGACTTCTCCCTGTCATTTTTGCTAGCTGGGGTACACGTGCACTGACACATGTGCAAGATAGGATACCTTCCACTACTGGACACCTACTTTCCAAGGAGTTGAGGGGAAATTGTATCACCAAGTGAGTGTCACCGGCCAGAAAGAAGACACAGTTTGATGATGTAGATTGAAAGTCAGAGCAAGACATAATAAAAAGGAGTGAGTAAGATAGGATATACGATACAGAACAATATAGTAAGCAGAGAGAAAGAGCTATAGAATATAGAGGAAAGAAAATAAATTGTTAAAGAACGAGAGAAAGGGAAGGGAGAGAGCGAGAGCGAGTCAAAGGCCAGTATCTTCAGAACAGCTGAGCAGCAGGTTAAGACAGAGGCAGCCTTCTGAGACTGAATGTGTTCTCCAGCTCTGGTGCCCTCGCCGCCTGCTGTGTCAGCCCACACAATGAGTGCCTGGTCAACCATAACGTTCTTCATCTGAACACACACAAACACACATACACACACAAAGTTCACACGGTTGTAGAAAAAGACTTCACTGCTTCTCTGACTTACAAGTTACCTCCAGCTTCTACCATGATGAAAATAAGTGTAGGCCTTTGTTCAGACCCAGGGGGACTGGTGTTTCTCTCCTTTCACCCTTCTTTCTTTTTTCCTCTTTTTCCCTTCCCAGTGTCTGCTCTGATTTGTTCTCATTTATTTCACTCCCTGTCTCTACTTCAATTATCTGTTCATTGTTTCTCAACTCCAATCACTGCTTCTTTGGTTGCAGCAACAATAAACTTTGAGCAGAAACATCACCGTATCATTACATTCAACTTCAAGTCACTCCAAAGGTGTAATTATGTGCGCACAATGCGTGACCACTCTGGAGCAAACCCACTTGAGACTCATAAGCCTGTCATGATTAACTTCAGGGCTCCCTTATTGTGAGGCAACACTGTTATCACAAACTATTATACAAAATATGTGGTTGTTCTTGGTGTGCATTGGTCTTCACACAATGAAGGTACACTCAGCTTATTTGCTTAAAACTTCTTTTAAATATTTAAGGACATGTTTTATAGAATTTCTTTTATCATATCAGTTAATTCAGTTTTGATCTATAACTAGACTGAGGACTGTTGAATGCACTGGCTGGGTGCGGGGAGGAGCGTTAAGTCTTCAGAGTGAGTGCATTTTTCAGGATGATTGATAATGAGAATAATATTCCAAAATCATCTAATTTTGAGTGTGTGTGCGTTTCGAGCTGTGACCATATTTATAAGCTTTGTTGAGTCTCTCATTCCTACGGGCCCGTGGTTGGTTAAATACAACTACAACCACTTCACTGACTTCTAAGACACCAACATTAAAATATAGCAGTCGACCTTATCGCTTGATGCTTAATTCAGGTGTGTATGCAAATCTTTGTCCATTGCAAATCTTTGTCCATTGCACGTATATTGCATTGCATTTGTGATGCTAGGCCTGGCTGCACGCTCTCTTTCTAGGTGAGATTATGCAGCCTGTATCCCCATATGGGTCGGCCCTGCCCCAGAAAAACAATGTGAAAAGGCCAGTGCATATCAGCAGTTTGGTAAACAACCTCCTAATTAGACTCATTGATTACACACACCTGGCTCAGCCACCCGTGAGATAACAGTGCCTGAGGGGTGGGCCAACATTCTGTCAATCCAAAAGCTTTCATACTGTAGTTTCTGATATAATGCAACATCTTAGAGGATGAGGAAGACCGAAAGGGAGATGTGTGTCTGTATTGTTTTCATAAGGGTATATTCAAATCTCTGTTTGATCACAAACACATTTATTCTTTGAGGATAACCAAAAGGGAAGGGCAGCAGTTATTAGTTATCCAACTACATAACCTCCAATTATACTTTCCAGTGGAGATTAAAAACCAAAAGTACCATTTTTTATTGTGCTTTTCTACTCTTTGCCTTTAAGCACTTTTTCTAGCATACACACACACACACACACACATGCCGATGAACATATCAGTGGCAATTTGGGGTTCATTATCTTGGCCAAGGACACTTTGGCATGGGGACTGCAAGAGCCGGGGATGAAACCATTGACCTTCCAATTAATAGACAACCAGCTCTGCCTCCTGAGCTACAGCAGAGGCTACTAACTGTTTAAAAGGAATTATAAAACACCCACTTTTTTTTCCAGTCATGGTGTGCAAATTATGCGTTTGCACTAAAATCCTTTTTTTTTTTTCTTGCCAAGCTAATCTGTGCCTCACATTAGAATTTTAGAGTTTTAAGTAGGTGAGTTTGCATCCACTGTCAAATACACGGACAATTGCAGGGAAAGGCCAAGCTTTTAACTATTTTATTAGCATGAAATGCCAGTATCTTTTTTATACTGTACATAAATGATGAAAAAACCAAGGGATGTGGCTCATACAGTAGCGAGTTTTTAGTTACAATATAAGCTCATCCTGAAGCATACTCTGCTTCTTTTTTGATCATGTTGACAAACATGTTGTATTCAGTGGAATCATATTCATCAGTAAGTGTTTTACTAAGCCCATGGCATTGTGGTAACCTAGTTTTGTTCACGTCACAGTATAACACAAAGAAGGTTAACATTCAGAGATATCAGCGATATGTCTCCCCGGTAATGAATCATAAATCACTGTCAATCAATTTCAACTGCTTTGGAGTAAGTGAAAATTACCAAAAGTGGACTGGAGAGGCAAGGCCAAGACAACAAGACCCCAAAAAGGGCAAGTTTTTGCAGGTAGTGGCCACAGACCATTGCTCTCTTTTCAGTTCTCCAGACTAATTTTTCTCTAGTTTTGCTTTTTGCTTGTGTCACTGTTGGTAGACTGAAATGGTAAATATAACTCATTAAGGTTGCACAAGTAATCCAGGAGATGGGCCATTACATGAGGAGACCTTAACAGGACCGTAAAAAGGTCTCAACCCAGCAGCAGCAGCACCAGTAACAGGAGGAGTGCTGCCAGTACCCTACAAAATAACCTCGACAGGTCGTGTGCATCTTCATGCTTTGTAACTAGACAGGTTGATTATAGTCATCCCTCGGCTGTTAACCATTATATCAGATTTGTGGAAAAATAAAATATATTTCAACTTGTTATTATAAATAATCAACTCTTTACTATAAATGCCAGAAGCCATCAAGTTTTTTCACAGCATGCAGAAAAAGCTACACACATATTTGACATTGTAAGGATTTACTCAATTTTACAAGGCAAATACATTACAGTATAATAAGCTTATAATAATCTTTGAGATGTTTAATTTTAAAAGACAGGAATCCAGGCAAGATATTAATCTGACCTCCCACTGATATACAGCAAAGGTGCGTATTTGGATATCTTCTTAGACAGCAGCTGGCTCAAGTTATTATCTTTCTCATCAGGGATTAGTAGCTAAATGTCCCTGGGAAAAAAGGGGCTCTATAGAAATACAGGACACTAAAATCTAATGTCCTTTGGTCAGAAATGCTTCATTTTTTAATGTAAGTGAATTAATGCATCGATCTGCATTTACAGTTCATTGGTTTGTATGTGAATACCTGAGTGAATGCATGTGTGCATGCAACACGCACGCACACACACACACACACACACACACACACACACACACACACAGGTCACATATGTCTTATACTCATAACTAAGACATTGTTGTTGTTATACTATAGATAGGTAGCTAGGCTACTGCCCTGAAGCTAGCAGTAGTATAGAATAGTGTTACAGGAGGTAAAAGTTACCCATATGAAACAAGTCACAGTTATATTGATGAGTGCCTTCGGGAAGAACACGTCTTTGTTTCTCTCAGAGTTCAGATTTTTGAAGAGCAAGTATGGCTGCCTTCCAATCCAGTCTGCCATTTAGGTTGCAGTGCTTGCAGAAAATCTAATAGGCCTTTCCTGTCAGGTTAAGACTTTTTAAAATATATGTAGGTTTTTGCCAGAATTAAATATATATATACACACACAGAGACACACATAAATGTGTATTTTATGAATTCTTTAATTCCATAGAGGCAGATCTGTCTTTCCACCCTTTCCTGGAAAAACATAATTACACATGACCTTGGCACTTTTGTGTAAACCATACACAGTACAGAAGATGGACATGTTATTGTGATATCTCTCATTGATTGCTCATTTTTCTCAAGATAAATCATTTCGCCCTTAAAAAATGGGGAGGGTGTGACTAGGAAATCATACACTCATTGGCTAACAGCTTATGACTGACGATTCACTGGCCAACAAGCATGAGGTTTTATACCACAGATATTTAATTTTTAACAATAGTATGACCAAGATTTATAAAGCAGGCCTAATTTTTTACTTAGTATGACCCAAAATAAATGACTTAGCCCATCAACTCAGCAGGAAAGACATTCCCTAATACTTCTAGGACCAGAAATCTTAACCACAGCTGTAACCATAACTATTGGTGGCCTGCATTTAGAATGCAGGTCTAAAGTGCTTAAGCCTATATAGGCTTAATTTTTCTGACCCAGAATCTATTTCGGTGTTTTATACCATCTAGGGTCTAAACTGAATTCACCCTTGTGACTAAGGCTACGTTCTTAATGCTCAATTCCGATTTTTTGATCAAATCCGATTTTTTTGTCTGCTCGTTCACACTACAAATAAAATGCGACAGCAAATGCGCTCTACTGTGAACGCTCAAAGCGGCCCGCATGCGCAAAAGAAGCGGTCACACAAAACGCGCTCTGTTTAGACCCAGAGCAAACAGTATTGTTTGACTGTTTCAGACTTTACGTTTCCCAGTTTTGCTTTAAGTTATAAAGTTATTTTGTTATTTACATATGGCCTAATAATGATCCTTATTGCTGTTTTAGAGAGGAGCGGTGCTTCAAAGGATAGCTGCAGATTTCTGTCAGAATCTGCAGATTATACAGTACAAATAAAATGTTCACGTTTCTCCAACGTTGTCTTCCCAACAGTTTCACTAACATCTACACTGGATGGCCAGGAAGCGTTCACGATGTCTTCTCCGGCGCTGATAATTGGCGTGTCTTGCGTCAGTGACGTAAAAGACAGATTTAATGCGACTTGACCATTCAAACAGCAGTCGCTTTCTACAACATCGGATATGTATCGGATTCAGCACCACATACGAAAGTGACCCAGATCGGATTTGAAAATATCGGATTTGTGCCGTTCACACTGTCATACCATGATCGGATATGGGTCGCATAGGGTCAAAAAAATCGGATTTGATGCGCTTTCGCCTGCAGTGTGAACATAGCCTTATTTTCCTTTAATCTACAGGTTGTGTTTATTCACAAAATTTTAATCCTACAAAGACATCCATCGCACTATAGAGATGGCAAGTCATAATATTTCCTCTGCTTTATTTCACTGTCCATAATCATCAAAGATATTACATTGCCTCATCACTTTATAATGCATTAGCTCCACAGTTTCCTCCTCCTCTCTGCAATCTCATTATGAAAGCTAAAATTGTCATGGTCCGCGGCCCGGCGTCCGGGGTGCTGTTGGGATGCCCACGCCCACGGGCGTGGCTGCTAACCCCACACCTGCATCCCATCCCAGGCGATCACCAGGTGGACTATTTAATCCTGCCCTACCTGCTGCTCCACGCCAGTCCGTAGTCGCCTCTCAGCGATCACAACTCGGCGTTTTTGCGAGCCACCTGCCTGTCCGCCTGAGATTCGGAGCACTATCAGCCTCGCCGTCTCGACCCCTTTGGAGCTCCCCCCCTCTGGTTCACTCAGCCCGGCTACCTCCGTAAGACGCATACTCCACCTTCCCTCGTATGCTGCCTTTTTTCCGCACCCCAGTAATCTGTTTCTCTTTTTGTTTTGCAGCTTCTCACAGCCCCGCTCTCGGCGTTCCCTGCGCGGTTCACCTCCCCAGTCCCTCGGTTTCTTCTGGTTCCACACGTTGTTTTTTCGGCTACCCTCACGGGACACCTTTAGTTATAATAAATTTGCTTTCTTTATTCCCTCCTACCCTGGTGTGTGTGTTCTGCTTCTGGGTCCAGCTTGCGCACGGAACCTCGGTTCATGACAAAAATAGCCATTGCACATGCCTTCAAAGCATGTATCAGCCATCAGTTTTGCCTCACAACTACTCAATCATGTAATTGAATATCAAGTCTACTGGGCTTTCATAACTGACTGACCCTCTGAACACACATCATTGCACACCCAATTGCAACTGTGGAAGCAGACACGTGCAGATGCATTTAGTTGGCTGCCTGATGCTCTTATCCACGGTAGCTTATAGTGAGTGTTCAGTGTCTTGCTTAAAAGCCACACGAGAAAGACGACATGAAATCACACAAGAGAAAGAGCAGGATAAAGTTGAACAGTTTTTCCCACATAGGCCTTTGATCTATAGATAGAAAAGTCCAGATAACTGGGCACCATAATACCACCAACAAAATAAAAATACATACAAACAGTGTCATTATCATCAGTAACATCAAAATCATAAATAGATTTGACATTTTAAAACTATCTAAGGCTCAAATGAGTGTATGGCGTTTTTGGCTTGCAAATGTAATCTCTGGATGAACCACAAGGATACAACTATCATATAGTTTGCTTTAAAATAAACTTGTGTACACATTATGACAATATGATTTCTATATCATTTTAAACAACCGAGAGTGCTAGTTAATGTTTGTGTTTTAATATAAATATTAAAAACTGAGAAAATATTGAATCTCAATTTGCAAATTCACTTCATGTATATCTGACATGATGGATTTACATTGCCCATCTAAGCATAGTTTAGTCTTGTACAATTAATATAATCTTTAAGACTATTCAAGAATGAGTCAAATGAATAAAATGACTCATTTTGAAATAAAAATAATTGTGTTTTTGCAAGCTCCACCCCTGGGAAGCACTGTGGTGAATTCACAATGAAGCTCTATGTTGGACGAGCGCTCTGTGACTGTGGTGCTTATGGTCAGATTTAGGTTACATCAAGTGTAGCAGAGTTGTATCTGCATTTAAGGTGCTTAGATTCATTCACTGAATTCTAACTTTATACCAACTGTATACTGTCTAATTTAAAGATAATATAAACTTAACAGTTTCAGTGTAATGGATCAACATCACCCACGATAGCTTGTGAAAGTGCATACTGTACATATATGGCAGTTCGTCTTGTAACCGGAAGGTTGCCGGTTCGAGCCCCGGCTCGGACAGTCTCGGTCGTTGTGTCCTTGGGCAAGGCACTTCACCTACTGGTGATGGCCAGAGGGGCCGATGGCGCAGTATGGCAGCCTCACTTCTGTCAGTCTGCCCCAGGGCACCTGTGGCTACAACTGTAGCTTGCCTCCACCAGTGTGTGAATGTATGGGATCGGGGGGGTTGTACTGCACTGGGTGAAAAATTATTTAAGTGACAGGAAACAATTTGTGAAGCTGGGTGTCCATTCCTCATCATGCTTGGACATTGCTTGTGGTGTTCCACAAGGCTCTATACTGGGTCCAAAATTATTTATTATTTATATAAATGATATTTGTAAGGCATCTGATATATTAAAATTAGTAGGGGAGACCGGGGATAGTTGTAACATTTTTGACATTTCTGTCTGTAAATTGGAGCTCTTTTAAGGTAGTGGTTTCATAATGTAATGCAAAGTATTTACATGTCTCGGCTATTAAATAGTGCAGCTATTTTCTCTGCAGCACAATTACCCACTGCATGGTATGGTCTCAAACACAAAGAGTGAAATGTTACAATTAACCCCATAGTCTGGGTTAGTTGTAACATATCCTGGGGTGAAATGTAACACAATGAAATAAGGGTACTAACAAAATATTAACATGTAATCTTTGTTTATTCAACACATGAATGCACTTAGAGCCATTAATGTAGATGTGTGTGTGTGTGTGTGTGTGTGTGTGTGTGTGTGTGTGTGTGTGTGTGTGTGTGTGTGTGACAGAATGCAGAAATCTAGCTTTTGAACATATTCCAACCCCCCAAAAAAGACAAATTATGGAATTTTCTGCAACTGAATATTTCATTAATTTTGGTTGGTCTTCCTTGAGTTTGGCCTCATTGGCTCAGTGGGCATTATAACCTACAACTCTTGCACCAATTTTAAACATAACAATGAAGCTGAAAAAATGTAGTTGTGCACCAACATCGCAATTCCATTACTTTTTATCCTGGCTTACCTTGGTGTGGTTTTCAGAGTGCTTCAGAAAGATGAGTAAATCTGTTTCTTGCACCCATCCTGATTTATTTCCACTACCAGTACTTCCTACTGGTCCATCTCTGACACAGAGGTCTGCATAATGTATGTGTGGGAACACAAACAGGCATTAACCGCATATACAAATGCGACCAGTGAACCTCTCTCTGCTGATATCGTTGCCCCAACTTGTTTAATATAAGTTAAAGTAATAGTGTGGAAAGTTGTAACATCTGCATTATTGTTACAACTAACCCAGACTGTTGCTGTTACAACTGACCCAGACTCCTATAGCCATGAACTAGCTAACATTACAGCCAATGGCTAAAACATTAGCACTAAAGACCTACACAGAATATATCCCCATAGACATACAAATAACATAATTTAAGTTTGATGAGTTTAACTGCAAAGCAGATAATGCTATTAGAAATTGAAATAAAGTAGAAAAACTTACTTTTTGGCATACAAATTACTTTTTTTCGTGTTAAATTGTCTGTGTTTGACGAAATGTGCTGATTTTTCACATGTGATAGCAGAATTGAATTGGGCATGCACAGGATGAGTCACATCATTTGAAACTTAGCCCTGATTGGAGAAATTGGAAGTGTTACAACTGACCCACGTTACAACTATCCCCGGTCTCCCCTATTATTTGCAGATGACACAAATATTTTTTGTTCTGGGGGGAATCTAAAGGAGCTGCTGGATACAATTACTTCAGAAATGTGCAAAATTAAAAAATGGTTTAACAGGAACAAACTATCGCTAAATCTAAGTAAAACTAAAAAAATCTTATTTGGGAATTCCCTTAGAAAGGCACAAGTGCAGATTCATATGGATGGTGTGGAAATTGAAAGAGTACTTGAACATAAGTTTCTTGGTGTGATTATAGATGATAAATTAAACTGGAAGTCTCATATAAATCATATACATAACAAAATTTCAAGAAGTGTTTCAATCTTGAGTAAAGTAAAACACATTCTGGACCACAAATCACTCCACATTCTCTATTGTTCCCTGATTGCACCGTATTTGAATTACTGTGCAGAGGTGTGGGGCAATACTTACAAATGTTCGCTATCATCAATCTTTCTATTACAAAAAAGGGCCATAAGGATAATCCATAAAACTGGTTACAGAGATCATACAAATCCACTATTCTTAAAATCAAAAATTCTAAAATTCACAGATCTGGTTCATTTTCTCACTGCACAAATTATATATGAAGCAATAAATAACCTGCTTTTGGACAATATTCTAAAAATGTTTTCTAAAAGGGAACAGGGATACAATTTGAGGGGGGAATTAAATTTAAAACATCCTCGTATCCGTACAACATTAAAAAGTTTTTGCATCTCTGTGTGTGGAGTGAAGCTGTGGAACAGACTAAGTAAAGATATGAAGCAATGTCCGAGCATGGCACAGTTTAAAAAGCGGTTTAAGGATATGGTTTTTACAGGGTACAGGGAAAAGGTAGAGATTTGATAGGGTGTTCTTGTCCAATATTTTCATGTGTGTGCGGGTGCACGGGTATGTTGGTATGGGTATGTATATATCTGTAGGTTGTGTATCCTTTGAGGTGTTACTTGGGTTACTGAAAATGTGTATATGTGCGTATGTGTATATACGTATGTATGGATAGATAGAAACATATATGTTTTTTTTTTTTTTTTAAACATGAACAAAAATTAAAAAAAAAAAAAAATACACATGACATATAATGTAATTGCAAGGAGGTATTTCTGTAGTGGAAAAGGGGTGGGATTAAATAAGCTTATGCTTCTTCCTGCTCCTTTTTGAACATGAAAGTTATTTGTAGTTGTGGTTGCTCGTTTTCCTTTTGCTTTGCTTTGTTCATTTGTCACTTTTAATTTTATGTTGTTGTACTTTTTCAACATGTTCAAAATAAAGATTCAATCAATGTGAGAGTGAATGACTAGTGGAATTGTACAGAGCTTTGAGGGCCCCGAAAAGCGCTATATAAATGCAATCCATTATTATTATTATAGACAGACAGACAGATAGATAGATAGATAGATAGATAGTAGGGGTGCAACGATACACAAAATTCACGGTTCGGTTCGGTTCGATACTTTGGTGTCACGGTTCGATATTTTTTCGATACAAAAAAAATGTTCATGCCTTTTTAATTTGTCATTTATTAAAATTATAAATATATATTTTAACACAAAAGTACAGTTTTTAAACTTAACCCTAACCCTTGTGCGTGTTTTTTATTTTGACAGCGAATACGCACCTGCGGACCACTTATGTGCAGCCCTGGTTATTTAGCTCGTCATATTGCAGCCACAGAAATTCTTTTGTCCATGAAACCATAAAGCTGCACTTTCTTTTTGCCTTATAGTCTGATTTGTCATAACTTCTCCGTTTTGTGGTAAGCTTTTCTTTGGCTGTCACTTCTTCACCCTGACCTGTCTTATTTGGCTCAGCAGAACTAAAATATATATCTGTCTGTGAAGGTTCTCAATCATCCAGGTCATCGTAGTGAAATATATATCCTGCCGCACTCACATAAGCTCAGCGATTCTCTGCGCAATCAACCTCTCACATGTTTAAGCTGCGGGAGATTTCACTTGTCATGTTTGCATAGTAAGCTAACAATTAATAAGACGATGTCAGAGGAATTGGTGCGCAAATTATCATCACTCACAGATCAGTGCTGTCGCTCTCTATACACAGTTCGCGCGATTGCAAAGTGAAAGCAAAAAAACAAGCGCAAATTCAAACACGATTTCAATATGTCACATATTGACAGTGGCTCACCCAATGACATAATTACCCAGCTACATTTCTGAAAGAATGCAAAAGCATTGACATATATTTTTCCTTCCTACAATAGCCCGACAGGCAGGGCAGAGATAGCCCCGGGACGTCGGGCTAGCGATATTGCGAGCCCTGTATCTGATTGAGGAATCACTCATCTTTGGAAAAGAGAGTTTATTACAGAGAAATGTCTCTTTCCAAAATAAAAGCTATACTATCCGCTTCTTCTGGGCTCTATTCTCAGCAGCATATTAAACATATCAGGTCTCCATAAGGAGAATCCTGTGCTAACAGCTGTCTAAATGACTCGGCTAAAGTTTGTAGCATGCATGCTTGTTGTTTTTGTCTTTGCACTAGGATGATGTCGGCGTAAATGTGCAGTCATATTGTTGTGTTCCCACTAGTGCTTTCAGGTTAATCTCGTTGAAATGACCTTAACGCCACAACACGGCAAATCTCCGTTAACGAGCTACCGCCAATCGCCCCATGCATGGGGCTAGACGGCCAACACGTTAACGAGCTAACTGCGCTAACACACTAGCTCCCACCCATGTAATTGAGCATTGCATGGCACATCCAACATACTGTTTTACTTTAGTCCATGACTCGCTTACCTTCAGGGTCATACGTCACATGAAAACCAAAATAATTCCAAACGCCAGATCTGAATGAGGGTGGGGAGGTCCACTTCTGTCTCGCTAGCTTGCCCTGCGCTCTTCCTTCTGACCATGCTGTCTGTGTTGAGTGCTCAGTGAATCTGCGTTCGACTACTCCGCCTAGGCTGCACTCTCGAGCGTGGGCGGAGTAGTCAAATGCAGATTCACTGAGCGCTCATCACAGACAGCATCGTCAGAAGGAAAGTTGATAAAATAAATTACAAATTTTGTATTGTTCTTTTTTTTTCTCCCCTTTGGTTTTCTTTCTTTCTCTCCCCCTCTTTCTTTCATTCTTTCCCCCTGTCCTATCCCACAGTCATGTCTGTCCCGTTTGCAACTGAAAATAAAATAAATTCATAATTATAATAAAGGTCAATCAAATGGACCAATATGATGATCCACTTGGTAAAATAAATCCTCTTGGCATCTTTCTTGGCCTCAAGACAACAATTCTGATGGCTATAGATCCAAACGGGACACAAAAAAAAAAAAAAAATTGAAAAAAAAA
The DNA here is from genome assembly GCF_965226115.1 of Aulonocara stuartgranti. Taxonomy (NCBI): domain Eukaryota; kingdom Metazoa; phylum Chordata; class Actinopteri; order Cichliformes; family Cichlidae; genus Aulonocara; species Aulonocara stuartgranti. Next base: position 13,770,865 of record NC_138946.1, read on the forward strand.
AAATTGAAAAAAATTATATTGTTCGATACATATGCGTACCGAACCGAAAGCACTGTATCGAACGGTTCAATATCGATACGAATATCGTTGCACCCCTAATAGATAGATAGATAGATAGATAGATAGATAGATATGGTAATCAACAAATACACCCTGCTGGTCATCACATAACCTGCTGGGATAATAAGATGGCCAAAGTTAGAAGTCACTGACAACCTTGCTAAATTAAATTACTATGTGTAGGGATGGGTATTGAAACCCGGTTCTTGTTGAGAACCGGTTCCCACTGTTTCAATTCCTTGGAATTGTTTACCATTTTTCCCTTATCGATTCCAGTCGCCCCGAATGACATCGCCACGTTGCGGAGCGTCATTTACCTGACAGGAAACATGGCACCTAAGCGGCTCAAACGCTCAAACGTTTGGTTATACTTTATGAGAATGGCTGACAACAGGGCAACTTGCAAAGTAGATATTTCATTTAAGGGAGGAAACACTACGAATATGCAAAAGCATTTGCTCGCAAAACACACGATGACCTTAAATGAATGTCGTGTTTTAAATTCTGCTCCGGACTCGTGAATCTCAACCCAGCAGCAGCGGTAACGTTTGCACGTCCTCTCCTGTTAGTGCGGCAGGTAAATAATCAACTAACAGTGCATATTATGTTAGCGCGATCTGCCTTATTACAAAACCTGCCATTACTGTGCATTTAGGTGACCATGATGAGAGAGACAGACAGAGCCTGGCTGGCTCAGATACTGGCAGTTCTCGCTGCAGTCTACCGTCAGCATCTTCTTTCAGGCCAAGATAGACGAATGTCACCGAGCAGTGACTAAGTTTGTGGTAAAAGGCTTGCACCCATTTGCCACAGCAGATGCCCCCGATTTTCGGTAAGTGAATGTGTTTCATTGTAGGCAGGGACATTACTGGATATTCTTGTGTAATTGCTACAGAATAATTTATGTTATACTATTGCTACAGAAGAATATTTATTTTATTATTTTACATTAACAATTTCTTTCCTGGGGACCCTGTGACACCCCATTGAAGAGCCGTAGGCTGTGGATCTCTCCCAAATGTCTGTCTTGTTCAAAGAGAAGATATAAAACAAAGTTCTAAGCTAATCGACATTAGTGTTCTCCTTTTTTAAAAATAAGAATCAATAAGAGAATCGATAAAGAATCGAATTGTTAAACAGAACCGAAAATGGAATCGGAATCGTGAAAATCTTATCAATACCCATCCCTAACCATGTGTGGAGGATTTCACCCCAAATCCAGCACCCTGAGACTGTACACTAAGCAGAAGGATAGAAACCCAGGACTAGTGAGAATCAGAAGCATGATACGGGATGAAACAACAAAGATCCATGAGTACAATACAAAAACGGTCAAGGAGCAAGAACAGGAACCATTATGGGAGGACAGGCCCCTGCACAGCAGACAGAAGAAATGGCTGAGATAAAGAAAATGACTGGACAGATTTGGCATTTGTTTGTTCCTTATACATTAAAGCAGTCCATATCAGATGTCTATATAGCTGTCTATAAAGCCTCCAACATTTCACTATGCACAGTCAGCTGTAAGTGTAATTAATTTCTCATTAGTGTGGGCAATAATAACTCTTGCTTGCCCTTTCTCCCTCATGCTTCCGCTCTCACCCTCTCCCTGCATATGTATTCCCCCACACCTTGCCACACCTCCCTCATTTTTGCAACGCCACCGATTCCATGCTGAGGGGGACTCATGTGTGTACTCACATTTGTGGGAAAAAAAAAACACGCAAACAAACAGCAATTAGCTTCCTGTTGACATGGAGAATAGTAGACTCACCTCCTGCAAATTACCACTCACTGAGGAATAGGCAAGAGGGGCTTTTATTTTAGGTGTTTTTAATGGCCCACCTACATGGAAGCTAATCATGAAACTACACACACAGGGAAAAAAAAGCATCCACAGTAAGTAAGGCACCTCAATAAAATTGCTATCCTAATTGCAATCATTTTAAACTACTTGTAAAAGCTTATTAACTTAATGTTACTTGTAATTATTCTTCTTGGACCACTAAGTATCTTGCTTAAAGTCAGCATTACTGAACAACTTAAATTCACTTATTTGGTATCAGCAGAATAACAAGTTAGGCTGTAACGCCTTATTATTTAGGGTCAATGATAGTGCCTACACATTTATCACTATTTTCTTTCATTTGCTAAACCACACGCTGTCTCCTCATGTCTGGGGCAAACTCTGTAATCAGTTAAATAACTTACTGATGACCGAGTTCTTTCTCGCAGAAGAAGGGTTTACTTGTGTGAAGAAATATCAATTTTCTGGCAATCTTTAAACATTTATGCTTCAATACCATGACATTTGGAGCAGAAGAGCATGAAATGCTGTTCTTCCTGTGTTTCGCAGGCTAATGTGCCTCTCTCTCTCTCTCAATGCACATAATCCATCTACTGCATATTTTAGCTCTTTTTCTCTTCCTTCAGTTTCCTTCCTTCATCCTTACTGGTGTGAGTCCTTCTGTCCCTCGCTCCAACTGCAGTAATATGTCAGATAAAAGTTAGACTTTGATCGCTCTTTGACTTCGAGCACAGCTGTGCCCCTCACTTTTCATCTAATAGATTTACCATTTCACCACAGTCCAATTTCAAATCAGCTCAGAGCTTCTTTTCCACTCGTTCATTATGCATCACTGAAAGTTGAGAACTTTTGGGCTTCCTCTTGAATACCAAGTAGTGTCACAATGAAGCAACTCATTAAATACAACTTTTCACTTTGAAAGAGCAACATTTTTGTAGTGACACATTTTGAATTTGGTTGTAAATAACACTTTAGCTGTGAATTCATTAGATGCTAAGTGTGTTAGAATAGAGAATTAAGTAGTGAAACGCGAAAGAGAATGTTGAATCAGCATTTCTGTGTCACTTATCACAGCAGCCTCTATCCGTGTGAACACACCCGAGCTGAACTCCAGTAAAATGCGTGGTTTTAGAGGACCATAAAATCTGTTTTAACCAACTTCAAACATTTTCAGTGGGATACTACATTTAAACATGTAAACTTGCTGCATTTTAATATAGAAATGAATAAATTGTGAGCTAATAATTACCCAAACATGGATAGCTTTTTAAAAAATCCACATAGGCACAAGTAAAAATATGTGGATTGCATTTTTTTTCTAAAGGCTGTCCACAATAAGAGTGAAAAAAATCCAAAACTTTTACCTTATGATCCTCAAGACTTTCATATATGGCAAACGAAGGAAAAGATAGAAGGTGTCTAAGGGGAGGCAATGAAACAGGGTCCATCACATCTGAGCTGCTTTTATCCCAATTAAAAGTGGTACTAACGTGCACCCACACTACACAAAGTTAAGAATGCTAAATAATTTAACACCTTGCCTACTGTTATCATTTATTGATGAAATGCAGAAACATTCCCTATTATAAAGCCCAACCTTTGATATTACAGTGAAATGCTTTCAATCACTGTGTGCTCTCTTTAATTGGGTAAACAATACTGAGGCTTATTACAAGAAAGATCAGCCTATTAGAGGGACAAGGAATTAACCTGACATCGTTACCATTTCTTTTTCTCTTTGTACTTATACAGACTGAACACATAACACAATCATATGTGAAATCTTGCATTAAAGGATGAGCATGTGTCAATCAACCAAGGGAAAAGTAGAAAATAAGATCTTATATGAGCGACGGCAGAAATTACAGGTGTGACTCTCGGATGATAATGACTCTTTGTTCCTCCCTCCCTTCATTATGTAGACTTACATGTGTAGGAATCCTTAAAAATGCTGTTATTGCTGGTTTGTTATATGCTCCTGTCACTGAGTTTCTTAGCATATATACTATACATCCACCTCTCATTTTCTTGTTTGTCTTGTACTCTTGTTTCCTTACTCAAGCTTTTCCAGCTATTATTTCCCAGTTTTTGTGTTTCTGTTGCTTTGCTTGTATTTTCTCATGTGACCTTTGTTGTTTGAATGCTCTGCATTTAGCTCTGTCTGGTATGACCACTGCTTGTTTTTGATTAACTATAAGATTTCAGATTTTACACAGCCTCCATGTGTCCTGCACTTGGGCCCTCTCCTGTAGTGTGTTCGTCACACTACATAAACAAAAAGAACAACACATGCTCATGAATGCCAATGCATACATTTACATACATATATCCCTGTTTACACATTTATCAATGCAAATTATAAGATAAAAGTAGCTCCTGAGCTATAAATCAGTCAGAACAGTCAGAACAATCAAGTTTAGCATCTCCTTTTTTCCATTTTCCCCCCTTTCCTTTGGATCCTACAAAGCTAAGCTAAGAGCACACCTTCACCCTGTGGGGAAAGGCTCCTCAACCCAATAGCTGCAATCAGAATATTCTTTGTTACTGAGAAAATCTTGGAGCTAATTGTGTAATCTTCTGTGCTGCATGTTGAATTTGCAAACAATGGAGAACACTGCGTTCTGCTCACAGCTGATCTCTGGGGACTGTTCTTACAATAACCATTGCTGTCTTGTGGCTAATGGAACGAATAAAAGATGCATTAAAGAGGTTGTGGGAAGAAAAGAGAGAAGGAAAGGAAAGTTACAAGTGCTGGAGAAACAAAAACGAACAGCAGTTGAGTGTAGTCTCCAGCATACTTGATCAGTATAGGTCCGAAATCAGGGAGGGGTTGGAAAATGCCAGTATGGGCATGATCGATTGCGGCTTTATTGCCAGGAAACCAAACGGAGAGAGAGAGAGGAAAGCATCCTCTGACTACATTTGTAACTATGAGACTCTAAAAAGCAGAACTGCCATATAAATGTTACCTCAACCAGAAAGGAGTGATTGATTTTAAACAAAAAGAGAAACCCAAGGTGCTCTGAACTTTCTACCCAAAAGTATAAGAGTACTTCTTTTTACTAACGTAAGCAGCACACAGTCTATATTGAATCCCCAAGCTATATTTTTTTAATTTGACATTTTCCTTTTCTGGCAGTTTCACTTTACAAAGCCTCTCTGAACAGTCAGTTTTCATCTGTGTTCTCAAGGACTGATTCTCTGAGTCAAAGAATTAGTAAATAGAATGACACAATTTATTTCATTACAAAATGACCTGTCAGTGTAATCATTTCTCGTTGTCGATGGTGAACGGTTAGGAGATTTTAGATTCACATTGCATTGCCACAGTGTTGACATGCAAGTCAACATTCCTGCTTATTTGATTTGAGCCTCGGCAATACCTGCCCCCTCTCCTACACCAAAAGCCACAGTCTGGTTGTACATAGACTGCACACCACCAGCCTCTCAGCAATATAACTCTTGCTTTTTGTCTCTTCTGTAAAAATTTACTGACACTATGTGCAGCACAAAATCTAATTACGGTTGTTAGTGGCGTTATGGAAAAAAGGAAAGTTATTGGCTTATATCTTCATTAAAGCAATGAAAACAAAGTGTGTGTGTTTGTTTGGCTGCACTGTCTACATATATACAAACTGGTTTTCCGATGCATTTCTCAGCAGTATCTGAAAACCCATATTATAAACAGGAAGCACAGGTGTTGACAGATCTGTCAGAAGTATCATCTTTTCTTTTTTTAGAAAAAGAACATGGTTTTTGAGGCCTTCACATAGCAGTTGGCAACACAACAGATGTTGCCACTATGTTACAGTTCAAGAGCTTTAAAAAAATTCACACGGAACAGTTTTAAGGAATAGAATTTGAAAGCATATTGTAATAAAAAGTAGGAAACTGATTTAGGAATACTCCTTAGAAAGACATCATGTAGTCAACAACTGCAAAATCTCAGATGTGATTCCAGGTTTCTGGTGTTTGTCCAGGAACTGACAGCAAAATGATCTTGTATGCTATCTGTTAGTCATTTTGCATGTACACGGTGACGCTGCCACAGCTCAAGTTACTTGAAAAAAGTAATTAGTTACTAATTAGTGATTACTTCTCCAATAAAGTAATCCCGTTACTTTACTGATTACTTATTTTCAAAAGTAATTAGTTACTTAGTTACTTTTCAAAAACATGATGCATAACCTGAATATGTTATAAAGCAATAGACCTTTCAGCCCAATTCTTTTTTATGCATAATCCATCATATAAAAGTGAATCAAATGGAAAACCTCTTTCTAAAAATTGTTTTATTATATATAGTTTTCCTTTTAATTTTATGCACATTGCATCAAGCAAAAATTTAATTATATGCAACTGTCTTTGACATTTAAACCTATTTTCTGCATAGTCCAGTATATAAAATAAAATAATGTTTTGTGTTTTTGTGTCAGTGGGGAGATTCGGGGGTTTCTCATTCCTGTGGCGGCTTGCAAGGTGCTTGCTCAGATTTAAGGTTTAATTTTTCTTTCTTAAGTTTTCTTCCCACGCAGAGTGTACAGCGGACGCTAATGTTTTTGTCACTTTTCACGGAATAAAACATAAAGTAATGCAAGTGCGTCCACGCTTTAAACGCTGCACGGTCATACTCTCTCCCGCACTCCATATTATCCATTGTTGATCTACACACGTCTGTTGCTGCCGCAGACGATGGCCTTGTTTTTATTAGGATAACATTAGGATCTTTCTTTTATGCTTTTATGCTTTTCTGTTAATGTTTTTATGTCACTAACCTGGGCAGCACAAGGCTTGGTGATTAGCACTGTTGTTCAGCTCCACCACCTGGCCAGACCCTTGCTGTGTGCATGTTCTTCCTGCGTCTGTCTGGGTTCTCTCCAGGTACTCCAGCTTCCTTCCTCAGTCCAAAGACATGCAGCTAGTGGGGTTAGGTTAATTGGTGAATCTAAATTGCCCATATTTGTGAATATGAGCGTGAATGGCTGACTGTCTCTCTGAGCCCATGCCCTGCAACCTGTCCAGGATATACCCTACAGCTGCCCCTCCCACAATCCTGACAACAATACGTGGAAGAAAATGGACAGATGGATGTTATGCACCTAAAGGGGTCCAAAAAGTCCTGAGATGAGCTAAAGCTTCCTGTTAGAGGCTAGATTTACTCAAGTTTAAAACAAACCTATTTCCCTCTCACACCCTATGACAATATGACAATACGCTGAAAGGCTGTTAAGGACTACTTCCCTGTCCAATGATCCTAAAACCATGTTGCCTACCCCTGCTGTAATGCACTCAGTGATATCATTCAGAGTTTAATTTAGATACAGTATATTGAGTACTTGGCGAGCTAACAGTTATGATTGCTTTGCTGTCTTCCCCCATTCAAGTACTATACCATCTACTTTCACTAATGGCGTTCATTTATAAAGCAAATGAGTTCATACCACTGCTGTTCACAAACAGAACACTTAAGTGTGTGCAAACATGCACAAACAGAGGCATATTGTCATTCATGTCACGGGTATTAATAAATTTGCAGCTAATAGTCACACACACCCAAACTATAGTCACATCACTATTCTACAAACCTTAATTAATCACTTGTGTGCTCCTGGTCACAGTGATTCTTTGACCATCTGCACTGTCACTCGCTTCATAAAGAGGTCCGCACTGAGGAGAAGACAGGAAATGGGAGTCCATTCAGCCACGCAATACTAGCAAATGATGGTCTGGTGCGTTCCTGCAGACACTGGGTAATATGACCACTGCTGAAAATAGGATTCTAAATGAAAAATATATAGCACAATGAAGGACAAAGACACAAGAAAATGCATCAAAATCGAAGGACCACAGATGAAAAGAGTTTGAGAACTCCTTCAATTGACCATTACTAGTTTTATGCTGTAGTTCTAATAATACATTCCGGTTGTGCTCCTGTTGTTATTCACAACAGCAGTTTATGATGTGTCATGAATGTTCTCTCCTTCTCTTGGACCTGACAAATTTTTGTATCTTCTTACTGTCTTTATTCAAAAGAGACTCATTTGAATAAAGACAGGCACTGGACATGACAAAAGCCTGTTCTGTTTCTAGGAATTCTCTGCTTTTATTTGGCCCTTAAAATAAGGCAAAAGCTGAGACATAAAAAATTCACATTCAGCTTTAAAGTGATTATGTGGGGAATATGAGTATCATTATATATTGGTGTCATTCTGTAGTTATTTCCCATAAGGATAAAGGACTTAAAATAACCACTAAGGGCATATAGAATTCACCACTTCAAGTGGAAAAAAAAGTGCCAAACATACGCAAGAATGGACTTTAAATAAATACAGTTAGGGGTCATAAATATTAGGAGAGAGACAACTTTTTTGGTTCTGTACATTACCACAATGAATTTTAAAGTGAAACGACTCAGATGCAGTTGAAGTGCAGACTTTCAGCTTTAATTCAGTGGGATGAACAAAAAGATGAGGAACTAAGGCATTTTTAACACAATCTCTTCATTTCAGGGGCTCAAAGTAATTGGACAAATTAAATAACTAAAAATAAAATGTTCATTTCTGATACTTTGTTGAAAACCTTTTGCTGGCAATGACATCCTGAAGCCTTGCAATCATGGACATCAGCAGATGCTGAGTTTCCTCCTTTTTAATGCTCTGCTAGGCCTTTACTGCAGCGGCTTTCAGTTGTTGTTTGTTTGTGGGCCTTTCTGTCCGAAGTTTAGTCTTCAATAAGTGAAATGCATACGTATGTGACTGACTCTGCCATTCAAGAGTATGCCACTTCTTCACTTTAATAAACTCCTGGGTTGCTTTGGCTATAAATTTTAGGTCAACATCCATCTGTATTATGAAATGCTGCCTTATCAATTTGACTCCATGTTTTACAGATGATGTGGTAATGCTTTGGATCATGAGCTGTTTCCCGCCTTCTCCATACTTTTTACTTGCCACCATTCTGGTAGAGGTCTATCTTGGTTTCGTCTGTCCAAAGAATGTGTTTTTGTTTTTGTTTTTTTAGCAAAGTCCAATCTAGCCTTTCTATTCTTGAGGCTTATGAGTGGTTTGCACTTTGCAGTGAAATCTCTGTATTTACTTTCATGCAGTCTTCTCTTTATGATAAACTTGGATATTGATACACCTACCTCCTGGAGAGCATTGTTCACTTGGATGGCTGTTGTGAAGGTGTTTCTCCTCTGTTGTCTACCTTGGAAGTCTAGGCCATTTTGCGTTGCTGAGTTCGCCAGTGAACTTTCAGTGAACAGGATGTATCAAACTGTAGATTTTGCCACTCCTACTATTGTATATACTTGTATAGTTTTGTACATACTCCTAATATTGTAGCAATTTCTCAGATGGGTTTTTTTTTTCTGTTTTTGCAGGTTAGGGATGTTGTTTTATCTGTATGGGGAGCTCCTTTGACCACGTGTTGGCTGTTCACAGCAAAATTTTCTAAATGTAAGCACCACACCTCAAATCAACTCCAGACCTTTTATCTGCTTAATTAATAACAACATAGCAAAGGAATTGCCCACACCTGCCCATGCAACAGCCTTTGAGTCATTGTCGAATTATCTTTGGTCCCTTTAACAATGCACAACTCCTAAACCCTTTATCCAATTTAAATTTGAATTTGGATACCCTCAAGTAAAGGTCTACAGAGTCTACATAGCATGTCCATGTCCATTATATAACTATTACTGATATGTTTCTTTAAACATAAAAAAAAACAAAAAACTTGTCAGCGTCTAAATATATATGAACCTAACTGTATGCAGAACTTGCAAACACTGACAAATAACTTCTTTCATATGTCATATAATTTACCTTTTGTTAACTATTTATAGAAATTGCAGTCAAACCTTGTTTTGACCAAAGTTACAGGGATATTGTGTTTGCTATTGGTAATGGAGAAATGACACTGTCATTGTTTAGCTTGGTTGCCTAGAAATCTTTTTTGAGGAAGTGTGTCACCAATTACACAAACCCAAAGCTCTACATTTTATCTTTATAATTTTGTAAATTGTTATGCTTGTTGTTGTCATTGCTTATCTGTATTCTGCTGTGTACAGTGTCCTTGAGTGTTTTGAAAGGCGCCTTTTTAAATAACATTTATTATTATTATTAGTATTATTATTATAATTATTATTATTATTAGCTGATAAACTGCAACCTGGAAACAGCTAGCCGTTAGCAGCTAACTATAGGTTTGCCTAATGATGTGAATTGTTTTCAGAAGCCAAAACAGAGCAGTTACTTATTATATAAAAAATTTTTGAGAGTCACTCATCAAGGTTATTAGAGATGGACCGATCCGATATTACGTATCGGTATCGGTCCGATACTGACCTAAATTGCTGGATCGGATATCGGAGAAAAATAAAAAATGTAATCCGATCCATTAAATATCACGAAAGCACCTCACAAAACTTGCAACACGCCGTAACTCGCCTCAGAACGTTAGCACGTCGGAGCAGTAGGCATCACGTGATAGAGCAGCTGTGGCATGCGGGACCTGTCGGTGGTCTGGATAGCATGTGGAGCTTCGCTAGCAACCTGGCATTTCATCTACGACAAAGTTATCCCCGAGAGAAGTAAAGCAAGTGTGTAAGTCCATCTCTGAATGTTTGTAAAGCATTCCCACGTTAAGCTTAACGAGCGACTGCCTCTCGCTCTCCGGCTGCTACTTCAATCGTGAAACTGCTAATGATCAGCTGATCGGCTTTTCTGTTGCGAGTCTGTCTCTCTTGTTTGTTTTTGGTCCACTTTGCACCAGAAAGAGGAAACCAGCGGCTGAACAACAGCAGCACGTTTAAGCTTGATCAGCTGTTGTTAGAATGTATTTAATATTACTTTCTACTCGAGGATCTTTTTCTATGTAGCTGACGGCTGGTAACTGTGCAGGGGCGGATCTAGCAAAGTTTAGCCAGGGGGGGCGATAGGGCATGAACAGGGAAAAGGGGGCACAAAGACATACTTTTCTTTCTTATTCTCATTTAAAATGTCGAGCTTTTAATAAATAATTATCTGACACCCAAAGTTTTAATTTGATGTAAAATGAATAGAAGTCAATTACTGTATATAGTAACTGTTAAGTCTAATATATATACCCTAGTAAGCTATAGTACTTTTTACTTTGGGAAGGTACCATCTGTGCAGTCTGCAATTTTGTTGAAGAAAGATGTTGAATCTATTTAATATTTCTTGAAAAATAATTGATTTCTGTGCATTTTTTTTTTACACTGCATCAAATTAAGGTTGATTACGTCGATTAAGCATCATGAGGTGGAGCGTGAGGGGTGGTTCCCTATTTTTTATTTATTTATTTTTGTTGTTGCTGGGAGTTGGAACCCTATTAGTTAGGTTGCTTAATATTTACGCTAAGTACTCTTTAAAATACCAGAATAGGGAGGATGGTGTAGGTCTAAGTTTATTAGATTGATCAGTATTGCTGAACTATGAAATATTTTTTTTGTATACAGGTATAACAGAATAGCTTTAGTGTAGTTGTTGTTTTAAACTTGAGTATGAACTTGCAGACTTGCAAAATGCAGCAAGATATTTTAAAAAACAGTTTTGTTGATAAAAAAACACTATATCGGATTCATATCGGTATCGGCAGATATCCAAATTTATGATATCGGTATCGGTATCGGACATAAAAAAGTGGTATCGTGCCATCTCTAGTTAGGATGTTCCAGTGAAAAAAACAGAGAAGCATTAGTAGGCTAGTACTTGTTGTATAATATATACACAAGTGTGTTGCATTTTTGTTAAAAATCCATTCTCTGGATGGTGCTGGTGCTGATTTTTCTAAACAAGAAAAGGAAAAAAAAGAGATTTTGAGCTCCAAGCAGGGTGAATATCATGGTTTGAGCCGGGAGTTGATGCTGAATCATGGTCGGTTTCATCCATATTTCAGGATGTCAGTGGGGCAGTTTGAGCTCTCGTTGGCAGAGTTGGGACCACATTTAACAAGTCTGGAAAATAATTTGAGAGAGCTGATTGACCTGGAACGGCATCTAGCTCAATGCTTGAGGTAAACTAGTTTTATTTATACTATTTGTATATTCAGTAGCGGGGCATGCTTTGAGCTAGAGTGCAGTTGTTGCCAAATGCAGTGGTCAGATCAATTTATTCAGATCTGAAAAATCGAGCTTTAAAATTTGTCCAGAAAATTAGTCTAGCACCTAGCATCATGTGTCCAAAAAATATTTGTAACCCACTAAATATTTGCACAAATTTTATGCGTCTGGTGTGTAAATGATTCATATTTTAGACATTTTTGTTTTATTTATTTCCTTTTTTTTATTTGGCGTATAGATAATACATTTGTATAGTTAGTAAATATAAAGACACATGGACAGCAGTTTTATTATAAATGTATTTTAATAGCCCGTAATGAACAATACTCTTTATCATTATGGTAAACTGTCGTCCACTTTTAGAAAGTGTGTATTATGTCTCTCAAAGGGAACTTACTACATCATCTATCTAAACTCACTCAAGAAACCCACATAGGTCTGTGTCAAATCCAATGCCACAAGCTGGTTACTAGGCAAGGTAACCAGGTGGCGTAATTGAAGTGAGGCTATTATCCAATCAACGAAAAGAACAACTGAGCTCAGCTTTCTGTTACAAAACGTGCTACAAAAGAATTCATACATTTATTCAGGTCCTTTGGCAAGTGGAAAAGAGATCCCAGCCCACTCAGAAACACCCAGATAACACCACTGGATCACTTCTGGTACCAAATAAGTTGCAATTTTATTTTATTTACTGAACTTTTACTTGTTTTTTGCCTGTGGACGAAGGAGATGATTAATCTCAAAATGGTTAGTTATCTGTACTGCTAGAGCATTATCACTATAAAGCTGTATTTTCCAATGAAATTAGTACTCGAACCCTAATTTATTTTTTAATTGATTCTGTTTTTTTATTTGATCATTTGTTAATAAGGCCTAAGAATTTATTTAAAAGTTTGGTCTTCTTACATACCCAATGCCTCCATGGTAATGTCAAAATAAAAACACGGACCAACAAACTTATAAACTTATACCTGATTTGAAAAAAAATCCTGGAATCAGACTCAAAATTAGAATTTCTATTTTTCATGACATTATATTTTATATACTTATATGCTTTTATAAAAAACTGCATTACTTATAAGTGATAGGCGGCACGTTTTTTTGAGTATTTGTCAGATAATGATGTGACCACTATCAAAAGCTGTTGCAAAAGATCACAGAATTTGGATAATTAAGTCTTTCTATCCTGCAGTACTGCGTAAAAAGAACAACACTTTGGACAAACTCAGGAAAGTGTTAAGTTCTCAGGATATATGCTAAAGAATATTACTGGCTTTCTGTTATATTTACATCGGCTACTAAGAAATTAAATTGAGGCAAAAAAAAAACGATAGACTAGCTCACCAGCTTCCAGAAATGTGAATTGCTCATGAAATTTTAAAACATAGTAGCTTCTGTCATGAGAAGTCTCTGATTGAATCCCACACCAGCTCTATTCTCAGAAGTAACTCCTCCGCTCTCTCAAGCCTCTTCTGCTGTCACTTCAGATCAGCTTGCAAGTTCACTTTTAGCTGGATAGCTGGAGGTTAACTTGCAAAAGGGAGAAGTCAGAGTCAGCAGAGCACCCAGAGTGTCTGCAGACAAGAAGTCCATTTCTAAACACTCACACAGGGACAACACTCCATTCCTCGCTCGCTCGCTCTCCTCTCTCTCGCTCTTTCTCTCTCTGTCTCTCCTTTCTGCACCCCCTCCTGCTCTTTGAAGTATATAAAACAGATTCCCAACTTGGCAACTTAATTTTCCCAATTGTATCACACACTGAGCCTTGAGCTATGCATAATTTTCATAATGCACAATTTCACACTTAAAACTCCAGATGAATCTTAAACCAGAGTTGATCAAAAGTGTTGCAGTAGCCTGTGTGTGAGATAGAAAAGGAGAGTATATGAAGTTTTTATTCTTCCTCAATTTATCCATTTTATAGTCAAGTGCATTATGATGTAAGAAGTATTGATTGGACCCTTTTATAAGCGATGATACCATTCGATCACCCAGTCTTTGTTTACACAGCTACATCGGACAAATCACGATGCATGCTGGTGGACAGACTGACAGACAAGACCGTGTAAAAGTCTCTGTGAACTGTCATGTTAGCAGATGACTTTGTGATCCGTACTGAGAGCAGGAGTGTGTTTGATTGAGACTGAGGACAACAGAATATAAGGAACGAAAGTGGTGAAGGTGGTTGAGTTAAAATAGTCCACCTCTCTTCTGCACACCCTGAGGGTGCAGTCAGCATTAAGTGGATGGATAAAAATCTCGGGAGTGATTTGGGGCAGAAAAAAAGAAGCAAGAGTAAAAGAAAAAGTTGAGGCCAGCTGTGGTATACGGGTTGGAGATGGCACCTTTGAAAATAAGACAGTAGAGGAGCTTAAAGCAGTTGTGTTAAAGATGCTAAGATTGTCACGGTCTGGGTTGAGTGTTAGGTTTTTTGGTGTAATTTTCCACTTTGGTTCCTGTGCCAGGATTCGCTCTGTGGGGCGGAGTTCTGCTTCCCGCTCCAGCCTCCTCTCACCTGTAATGGATCAGCCGTAATGAGCAGACCTGCATTTAAGACCAGCTCAGTCTTCCACTCCCCACCGGATCATCTGCTAAACCGCGATGGTAAATCGGCCTTCGTGTTGAGCTCATACCTTGTTATTCCTTGTGTCTCCAGTTTCCTCTGCGTTGCATCTGTGACCCTTCTGGTTTCGCTGGTGTACTCTGCCATCCCACTACTGCTGAACACTTCCCTGCCAGCCTCTTCACTTCTCTCTTTGCTCAACGCTTCTCCACAGCACTCAGGATATAGCATAAGACTTTTCCTGCCTGCCTTCCTGCTCGCCGCTTCCCCTTGGAATGCTGGGAAAGACAGAGAAGGTCTGATATCTTGGTTCTTCATGCTCTCTGACACTCACTCCACCTCTGAATTTATTGCTCTACGCTTCTCTTCTAAGCATTCCTCACCCACGCTCTGAAGAAAAGGCTACCTTAACAGTCTTTGCCTGGCAATAATCCTCCTCTCCCTCTGTTGCAGTGGACTCCACTCAAGTGACACTCGCTCCCTGCCTCGCTTTAATCATTAAGACTCTTGAGGAGGTTTGTACATTGAGGTAGTTGGCATAACAGAAAAGACAGTAGGAAGTGTTCCCCTATGATCAGCTTTCATGGCCAATAAGAAATACCAAAAGAGAAAAAGAAGATGAAGGTGATGTCACTATTGAAGACAGGGAAAAGATAAAGACACTTAAAAGATCATTAGCACTCCACAGCCTTCTCTGCAGAGCAACTAACATCGCAGACCCCAGAGGATAGATACCCCCATCCTCAAGGACCCTACCTACCCTGACATGGGCTGTATACTTCTATCCTCAGGCCGAAGGGATAGAAGTGTGAAATCTAGAACCTGTATACTAAAGAACTCATTCTTCCTCACTGTCATTAGATTCCTAAACACCTGACAGGGGTTGATAACCTTGGTCTACCTCAATCTACGACTGTCTGTTTCTATGTTTGCACACACATAATTGTGCAGTCACTCCTGTCTACTCAGTGTGGTTAATTACATAAACAAGTACATCTCTTATTGCAGCTCAGAGTTTTTTATTTGTATAGTTATATTTTGTGAAGATCTTATATTTCTTATTTGCTGTTTTTATTGTTTTTAAATTAAATGATAAATATCATTTATTCTATTTATGTATTTTATATATGGAATTTTCTGTTACTGGTTCTGGACAGCAAATTAAGAGTTTCACTGTACAAGAAAACATGTGTCTTTACAATAAAATGTTTATGACAGGAGATGAGCGGGTAATATGTCATACAATAATGCCATTTTGCCGATTTGGGTAATCTAAAATTTTAAAAAAAGACCTTAATTGAATTCAAAGTTTCCTCTTTCATCAGTAATTAAAAACTTGAATGCAGATTATTGTTCAAAAAGTAAACATTGCCAAACGTGACATCACATTATGCTAGCAGATAAGACTTACTTATGGGGAGGTATTGTGGAAGTTTGGATATATAATAAATATAAATAAAGACTGAATAATTACATCCATCCAGCACTGAACCTGGATAGAGGTGGTCTGTTTGTGTTGACTGACTCAGTGATATTAGATCTGAACACAAAATATTCTAGGCTCAGCTAGCTCCTCCTCATCGGTATCTTAGCATATTTGCTAAAAATAGGAATGATCATACTCTCCAGATACCAAGGTAGAACTTAATGCCAATATAGTCTAGCCACAGGAAAAAAACTGCTGCATTTGTGTGGTTTAAAACATAAATGAGACCGTTTGAGTTTGACAGTTGTTTGAGTAGCAGCTAGGTAGAAAATGCCACATTACGGCTGCAGGCTATCTATATGATACGATCGATCATCCTGTCATCATGTAAAACATTTGGAGAAGTCAAAGCTTGCGTCCACTCTGGCCTTCCTTTTATCTCCTTCTCTTTCTCTTACACACACACACACACACACACACACACACACACACACACACACACACACACACACACATCGTGATTCACACATTATTTCATTACCTCCTTGAGGAGTTGTTAGATAATGAAGTCAACAGTCTCAGGGATAACTAGTGGGGCTTGAGTGTAAACAAGTCACTCTCACGTCTACTTTAGAATTCTCTTTATTCTATCAAGGATGTCCTCTAAAGGAATCTGCAGGCTATAAAATTGGCAAGCTAGAAGAGCTTGAAAATTCACTTCAGTGCTATTTAACTGGGCGACCTGACAAACGGAAAAAGGAAGAGGAGTACGAATAGCCATGTGGAAAACACAATAGCACATTTTTAAAGAGAGAAATCTGTGTGTGTCAGAAGTAAAGTTTGAGTGTATCTCTCATAAATAAAAGGTTAACAACTCACATATTTCATAGTTATTGAAGAAAACAACATAAATGCTTTCAGACTATAATACATGATCACTACACTAACTGATTTCATAGGACGTACAGTTGGAAATTTAATCTACACAATTGGTAACATCCTTTACTGCGGCACTTTCATGTCAGGGGTCACGCTTTGTCTTCCTGGATATAAAGGCGATGCAGAACCAGAAGGCAATTTAGATGTAAAGTAAGATGCACCACCTTTAATTTTAAAAAATGAATAGCAGGAAATAAATAAATACATATTTAAGAGGTGGCACTAAAGGAACAAGTAGAAAAGGAAAAAGGCCAAGAGATCAGGAGCACAGACAAGCATACTGATTTTGTTTTTCGAAAGTTAAGGACTTGGAGAAATTTAAAAGAAACTGAACAATTACCTGATTCGTGTGTTTGTCTTGATTCTAGATTAACATCCCTTAGTGAAGTCTTTCCATTTCCAACTAGTTGTTCAGTCAAAAAGTATATTTTTCTGTCACCAGTTGAAATACCACAGCTTGTCAAAAATCAGTGGATAATTTACGGTACTTTGATCAATAAGAAAAATGCTGTTTCTGCTCTTCAAGTACAGATCTAAAGATGGTAAACAGTCTCTAAACATTTTCCACAACAACATTTTCCCACTGCAATGGAAATTAAACAAACAGCCTAAAATCTATGTCTGACTTCATTTACAATTGTTAAAAATGAAATTTATAAAAAACAAAAACTAAGTACACTTTTACTGCTTCCATAAGAAGTCCACAAGTTCAAACTGATCAGAATGATCAGAGAAATTGCAACAAACCCAAGAGCTGCATCTTACTTACTCTCTTACTTTGCATGTATATGGTAAACGTCATGACAGTATAGTTAAAAAGAACATGCCAGAATACATCTAAGCAAATCACATGACTTGTGGAACAATGTTCTTTGGACAAGCAAAACCAAAGTGGAGAAGTGTGGCCATAATTCACAGTGCCATGTTTGGTGAAAACACAATAGCATATCTGCACAAACGCCTCATACCAACTGAAAATTACAGTGGTGGCAGTGGTGGTAAGACATTCATGGTCATGATTTTCAAAATATTCTAGAGTGAAGAAATCTGTACAAACACTAAAGCTTTGTACTAATTGGCTCATGCAGCAAAGCAATGATCCTTAGCACAGCGGCAAGTCTACAACAGAATGACTGTAAAAGAAAGGGAATAAAGTTGTTGCAATGAGGTCAAAGTCTAGATCGCAATCAGATTAAAATGCTGTAGCAGGAACCTAAGAGAGCTGAGCATAAACAAACACCCACAAACTCCAATGAACTGAAACAACATTATAAAGAAAGGTGGGCCAAAATGCCCACTCTGCAAGATGTTTCAGACTACATAAAGTCATGATGAAAATAAGTACTGTAATGGCCCAGTCAACAGCCCAGGCTAAAATACTGAGGTGGGACCTCAAGAGTGCTTTGCATAAGTGAATGCCAGTGGGTGAGCAAACCATCGATTGTATCATGATAGCGCAAGTCTGCACGCAAAACCACCACACACTTGTGCCCTCAACAGCTCCCCCAAAACTGTTCTTGTTACAGTCACTGCAATTCCCAACTAACGAGCTTTCTGTATCAATCAGCTTTTCTCCCATAAGGTAATCTACTGCTACAGCTGCTTCCACCATCACAGCAACTCTCAGTCTCTGTGTTTCCACCAGTCTGCCTCACACTGCCTCAGTCCAAGACATGTTGGAGAGCGGCCCAACAGGGTGTGAATTGATGCCTCATACCCATCTCCTTTTCTGATTGGACTCCAGCTCTTCAAAGATGAGCATCTTCTCAGCAGCCGGGCAGAAGCTGCCAAGGCTGCTGTGATGGGATTATGGTGATTATTGTGTGGCACATGCAGCCAGTGACAAATAATAGCTCGGTTGACTGACTGTCGTTCAGTATGTGGCCATTTAGAAAATTGTTTTACAGGTACGATGTAACAAAAGTTAAATTTGTAAATGTATGTTATCATTTTTCCTTGTGATCCAGTCTTAAAAAACAAACATGACTACGGGAACGTTGTTTTCTGTTGTTCTCACTTCAAAAGTGTGGTGAGCTCAGATTAGTGCCAGTATTCTAATACTATTTCTCTTTAAATAGCAAAGTGTGTTGCTGCTTTATTAAAGTTTAAAATCTTATTTATAGAACCTTTAATTCGCAACCTTGCACCTACCCACACAAAAGCACTAACCTCATGCCTAATCAACTGAAATTACGTAGGTGAAATTGCATGGTGAGATATACTGTTATTAGCTTGTCCTCTATTATAAATATTTTATATTTTTTCAAGCTGTGCACCATTTTCAACAACATGAAAAATAAAGAAAAACATTTAGCTTCTGTTTATTCACATTGGCAGCAGAAAGTGCCATTATTTTTCTTCTTTTCTTCTTCTTTGGTCACTTGATCACTTAACAAAAGAATGAAATCCTCAAAGAATGAAAATCTGTTCCTCTTTCTAACCTGCTTATCACAGCAGGTTTCAATGACGGTGTAATTAATGACCAATCAAGGTGTCTTCTGCTTCATATTTAAGTAAACATCAATCATTCACCTCTTTAATATTAGGAGATATAGTACTTACATTTCAAATTTGCCACAAAACTATTTAAAAAATAGTTTTTTATGTATCTGTTAGCTATATTTACTTACCCCTCAATTATTAGTAACTAAAAAGAATACGTGAACACGCTCCTATATGCTACATTAAATGACAGGATAATAAAAATAAATGATTTTACCTTCCACTCGTCTTTATCGGAAATACACTTTACACCATATTGCTACCATCATTAATAATCTATAAGTCTTGCCACATTTATATCACTGTGACACCAACTTTATACCAACCATCTTTACTGACTGTCTCAATAAAATAGATTGACTAAGGACCAAATAGATTTTTCAGCCTCTTGTCTTCTTGTTAGGAATGAAACGTTCATATTTTAAATACATTAAGTGCATTAAGGGGGTCCAGAAGAGCCATTACTTGCTAGCATTACCTGCTTATGTAGCAAAACACTATAATTATTTAAGCTGGCTGTAAGCCAGTGATCCCTTTCTTCTGTAGCCTTCTTTGTTGCTTTCAGTAGAAGATGTGCAGGTCCACTTATAAAGGGCTCACATTTGAACACACACAGTACAGTTGGGCAATCTTTGATACAATTATCCTAAGCTCATGCAAATCCAAAACAGTGATAGTTTTTTTTTTAATTTAAGAAGATTATTTATTGTTATGATAGATGCATTTCCATATATACAAGCAAAACGTGTGTAATGTAAAATAAATAAATAAATAAGAGCCATGCATTGTGCTTTCCGGATCCTATTTTGGGATTTGTACACATTTCTAACCATAATGTAATATTAAGTAAATTGTAAAGAAGGCCAAATGTAACATTCTCAGAAGGAACAGAAAAATAATATAATGTATAGAGGAAAGAACAATAGATTTGTTTTCACAAGATAGGGTGAAGATTGTGTGTTTCTTGTGATTTTTATGATTTGCGCTTAAAAAATATTCCAACAAGTGAACACGCCAGATAGATCTGCAAATGATCTGATTTTTCTGTCATTGTTAGTAATAATACTTTTGTCATAGTCAGTAGAGCCGTAGGACTCAATATGCAGGACTTGGAAGGATCAGTTACAGTGTGTTTATTCACAGAGCAATAGGGAACAATGTTAACAATGGAAGGTTTGTTAGTAAGTGGGTCCAGGCCTCCAGTATTAACAGGTTCTACAGAATGAATGTTGAGCTGCAGTCCACGAAGAGCATCCTCAGGCCTTCAGACAGGTGGGAACCGTGGCATGAGTCAGGGAGAAGTTGAACAGCCTGATGAGAATCCCTGCCAGTTGGTCTGGGCAGGCTTTAACCACAGCCCCTCGGTCAGGGCAGGCAGCTCTCCTGGGGTTCGCCACTCTCAGGGGGTTAGGGGGCTCTGGGCTCTTCAACTTGGGTGTTGAAGAGAAAGTCCTATATCCTCCTCCTGTAGCTCTCCTTGCCTTGTTTGAATCCCCTCCTCAGGTTGGCTCTGGCAGTGCTGTACAGAGAACTGTCCCTCTGCCTGAAGGCTGAGTTACTTGTTTTGATCAGAGCTTGTACTTCACTCATCATCCAAGGTTTCCGGTTAGGTTTTAGTCAGTGTCAAATCCTCTACAGAGCACTTAATGTAAAAAAGGACAGACTGAGTGAAGGTCTTCAGGTCCTGCTGTTCAAAGCTGGACCAGTCTGTCAGATTGAAACAGTCCTGTTACTGGAGGAGAGCATCATCTGGCCCCATGCTTTAATGACCTGGGTGCTTGGTAGGGATGGGTACCGGTATCCGGTGCCATGATGACGGTTCTGACATAAACGGTAGTAACCAGACCGAAAAGCAGCGCACATTTCGGTGCTTTATTTTCCTGAGATGTCATACACTTTGAATTCTAGGCAATCATTTTACGTTTCCGAGGATAGTAGGCGGGTCCAGGTACATACGTTCTTTTAGAGCAGAGCTACAGATTAAAAATGGCCAAGGCGAAGCGGTCAAAAGTCTGGCTGTACTTCACAGCAAAATATGCAAACTCAGCAGCCTGCAACAAGTGCTTTAAGCTGATACTGTGATACTGTCAAAGGAGGTAACACCTCAAATCCGATGAAACACCTGGCGACGCATAGCGTTTTTTTTAAAAGCCGAAAAATGCGCCGTATTTGATAGCTTACTGCGAGACCTCACACCGAGCGCATCTACTACGGGTGTGGTGCCTGTTATCGGACCCGGAGTTAGCAGCATCCCCCAAAAACCCGAAGAGGAGAGTCCTGGCCCCTAGCCCTGCCAGTGTAGCAGAAATGATGACGGATGATGATGGCAGCAGCAGCCGTTCTTCTCTGCGTGAGTAGCTTAATGTTGTTTGTGTATAATTTACGTTGAGTAGGTTAACCACGTTATTACATTAATGCATGTAAGGTGAACTAGCAAACACCATGGTAGTTACATGCAGCTGTCTTTTTGTGGAAATCAAATCAAATCAAATCACTTTTATTGTCACATCACATGTGCAGGTACTTTGGTACAGCACATGTGAGTGAAATTCTTGTGTGCGAGCTTACAAGAATGGCTACATCTGAAACTAATAAATATATGTACAATATATAATAGTATATGCATTTCTGGATGTGTATACTAAATATTTTTCTGTGTGTGTGTGTGTGTGTGTGTGTGTGTGTGTGTGTGTGTGTGTGTACACATATTTTACAAATTAAATAGAGTCAACAATAAATAAAATATATAAAAATATACAGAGTTGAGACATGTGCAAAACAGTGGTATTACTGTACAGTATGGAGTGCATAATGTTAAAGTTCCAGTAGTGAAGCTGAGGTGTCTATGACGTGTTCAGCAGTCTGATGGCCTGGTGGAAGAAGCTGTCTCTCAGTCTGCTGGTACGGGACCGGATGCTGCAGAACCTTCTTCCTGATGGAAGTAGTCTGAACAGTTTAAGGCTGGGGTGACTGGAGTCCTTGATGATCCTCCCCGCTTTCCTCAGGCACCGGTTCCTGTAGATGTCTTGGAGGGAGGGAAGCTCACCTCCAATTATCCGTTCAGAGCACCGCACTACTCGCTGGAGAGCTTTGCAGTTAAACATGAGAGGTTTTTGGACAAAGTTTGTGTTTTTTCCATTGTTTAAGCACTGCTTCCAGCCAAGAGTGATACCATACAGTATATGCCCTATAGCTGCAGAAAAGGCTAACATTGTTATCTTTTTACAAAAAAAAAAGCTGAACATGAGAGGTTTTTGGACCAATTTTGTGTTCTCCATTCTTTACGCACCGGTTTAAGCACCGTTTAAGCATCGGCACCGTTTCAAAAGTACCGGTTTGGCACCGGTATCGGATAAAACCTAAACGATACCCATCCCTAGTGCTTGGAGGAGTTTGTTTCCTGAGAGGGGTGTGGCCAGGGATGAGAAGCAGAGAGAGTTGGTCAGGTTGTCATAGGTGGGGGAGGGGTGTCGCTCTGTAGGTATGCTTGATGTTACTGTACACATGGTCCAGTCTCCTGCCCCCCTGCAGGTCACTTAACATGCTGGTGGAATTTGGGGAATACAGAATGCTGAGCTAACATTAGCACTGGTAACAATAGCTACCGTTAGCTAGTAAGGTTCAGCAGGAAGACGCAGTGAAAAGGCATGAGAAACACAAAAAAGGTGTGCAGTATTTCTTGAGGGCACAAACGTGTGCTGACATTAAATTTATAGTGAAGTAGCAGGTAATGTACAACTTACCAATATAAGACATGAGCTACAGGCAGAAACACAAAAACAAAGACGTCTCACTTATCTATCTCACTCATTTGCATTGAATGAGATAAATAGTTGTGGGACCTCATATAATTTGCAGTTTAGTAATAAAACAAATGTAAAATTCTTCCAGTAAGGCAGCATCAGAGTTAATAACATATGAGCCATGACAGTGATTCTGAAAGAGAACTGTAGTCACACACCTCAAGCTGATCAGCGTCAGGTGAAACACAGTCGTCAATCACGTTCAAACAAAACCAGTCTTCATCATCAGCTTTCACTCCCAGGTAATGGAACCCTTCTGGTGATTTTTTATTTATTTTTTGATTGGCATGACTGATTACTCTGTCCATCAGTGTGCCTGTTTCAGTTCTTATTACTGCACTGAGTGATCATTTCTCTCACTCTGTGAATTTTGTGTATCACATATCTCATGTGACACTGAGTCTTTTGGGCTCTGCTCCGCGCAGCACAGTGCAGATTGCTCCAGCCCTGGCCGATTCATACTCTGTGTTTAAACACACTGGGGAGTGCCTTCAGGAGCAGAGCCTATTTCATGATATGAAAAGCCCCGCCTTTCCTCTATATACATCTCCCTCTCTGTCTCTAACAAGAAGGTTGTGTGAGGACCATTTTTGTCTTAAATTATAATTGGTAGATTTAACTTTGCCTTTACTGTGTTGCTCAGTGGTATTTGCACAAGGTAGTTTGTAAACAACAGGAAATCGACAGAAACAACATGTGGCACAGTTCACTTTACACTAAAGGATTGTTTACATACCGAGAAAGGAATTAATTCTAGTTTGCTGTTGCATAAATGTTTGCTTGCTAGCTTCTCAATTCCACTTGGGAGATGCTTTAGGACTATAAATTGATTTCTGTTCTGACTGATAAATATTCAGTATATGATGAAATGTTTGCATTTGTTTCACCCTGAAGCAGCAAAGCTAGTTCAGTCAGGGAGATATCATGCTGGTCTGCATTTGCCTAAGGGAGATATTTTGCTGTCTGGCTTTTTAAAGAGAAACGATTAAACCCACTGTTTGGATTCAAGACACTCTGCATGTTTTAGTTGCCCTTCTAACCGCTTTGCTGCATCATAAAACCTGCAGTGTCTGAATTATTTCTTTTTAATCAAATCATGGCTGTGAAATTAGTTGGAAACGCACTGGATGGTGCAAAAGTTTTCGATGCTTTGGATGTTGAAATGTTGAAAGACTTTTGAGTCGTTCTAAATTCGGTCTGCAGCATGACAATGACCCTAAACATCTGTTGTCTATATAGAAAGAGACAGCAAAAGGATGACGAGGTGTCCCACAGACAGTGGAATTGCCCCCACAAAGCCAGTCTGGAGCTAAATGAAGATGCCACTGAACCCACCGAGACAGCTTAAAGACGAGCTCCGCCAAGTTCCCCAGGAATATTGTACATTAGTCAGTCACCACCGAAACAAAATTTCCTGGAGTTAACATGAAGTTAAATAAGAAGAATATTCTTGATGTGACTTTAAAAAGCATCCTCACTTTGTTTTTAATGGCAAAAACTTTTGTGTGCTTGCTAATATAAGAAAATGTACAGGCTCTGAGCGGCAACCTCGAGAATCTGCTACATGGATGAAGTACTTCTTTTTTTTTTCAATCCCTTTAAATAACTGCAGCTAAATGTGGTGATGACTAGCTAGTGAAACTTTTTTAAAAGTCCTAACTGTATATGAAAGTTGGCTGCTTCCCTCTTTTCTTTTCTTTTCTTTTCTTTTCTTTTCTTTTCTTTTCTTTTCTTGAAGGCCAATAGGGTGGAGTGGTACCTGTGTTATCAGGTTTATGAGCAAGCATTACACAGACATATACAAAAAATGCTACTTGGATACATTTCAAGAATGTCACTTATTAAAAACAAAAGTGAATAAACTTGCAGTCATGTGTATATATCGTTATTTTCCATGTTTCAAAAGTGTTGCTACCACTCAGCGAGTTGCAGGCAAGTGTTTGTAGACACGTTGCCATCTTCTATACAAACTACAGGCTGTTGCAACAATTTGTTTGTGACCAAAGTATTCACAGGGACATTTTTAGTCTTTGTGACCATTTACATTTCAGGATATACACTCTTTCCTATTGCAAGCTGAGCTATAGGCCTGTGTGACTGGGCCCTAAGAGATTGCTGTCACATAAAGTGGCTGTGCACCTGTTTTTGATTTATATAGGTTTCAATCTTATAGCTCAAGGAGCTATAAGGTTGTCATTATGTTTCTTTAAATTTAAATCTAAATTTGGGGATTTTGACATGGAGACCTATGGGGTTTGACATGATTTTTGGCCATTTGAGGAACTTTTTTTTGGCGCCTCACACTGGCTTCAGCTTTCAGCCACATGGTTTAAACAGACCAAAACGCATGTACCACAATAACGTGTTAGTACTTCTCATTTGTGATGCCACCTTCCTGAAAGGTGCCACCTTCCTGAATTAAAAATTATTACACTTTTGATTTAGTTTAATTTCATTTCATTTTTATAGCATCAGTTTACAGTATTGGAAGGTAAAGACTACAATATTAGAGAGACGTCCCAACAATCATAATCATTCCAATAAGTAAACTCTAGGTTTTAAAGTAATTTCTATCTTTCTGTTCATATTTTGCTGTTGCACAAATGACCATTGCCACAGGTCTGCAGTGTAGTACAGCGGCTAATACCTTCACCTCACACTAAAACTCTAAAAAGGAAAGCAGGTATGGCTAATGCTGTGGTACATTTGCCTTAGTGCAGACTTTTAAATCAGTCCACTCTACTGAATTGACTTTTTTTTTTGATGGATATGTTATGTAATAAGCTGAAAATTCTCTCTGATATCAGGCAATTTAAAGTGCGCTGCAGCGCTTGTAATGGAATAGGTCAACAGTTTTAGGAATTCAGTCCATGAACTGCAGAATTCCCCATCCTCTGTGTTTTGCGGTAGTTTAATCTTTTGTTCCTAATTCCGGTGAACGCGAAATTTGCCAGCAAAGCCTCCAGAATGAGGAATTAGAGGCAGCAAAAAGAGCCATGCTCAACTGTCGTTGAAAAGCCACAAAAAGACTTTAATTTGTTCTCTAACTTTCTGGATCTCTCCCACACATGCATGAGCAGGTGCGCATGCTGGGAATGGATAGAGTCATTAGAAGTTTCCACAAACTTGGAGGTGGACTCCAGGGATGTAATTCGAAAGATTCGTCACAGGTTTACTGTCTCTTTGACACCACAGTCTAAGAAAGCTTTTAGTATTCAGGATGTTTCCATATAGACTGCTTTGGGTGGCAATAGGCCTGGCCAGCCGATAAGGCAGGTGGAAATCACATGACACAAATTTTTATGGGACTGATTTATAAATTCAGGTTTTAGCTGCACTCTCACCCTTAGGCAGTACCGAAAGAGGGCTTTGGGTGTTGGACATTTGATGGGTTTGTACAAACAGATTTTTATTTTTCTCATTTGCTAACACAAGAGGGGGGGAGAGTGCTGTAGACTACTGCACATAAACTGAAACTAAGTTGCAGCAGGACACACAGGAATACATAGTTATATATTTACATGATCTAGCACTAAAAACAAACAACTACGGGATTCTGACTTGATGCAGGAATCATCCATGGATGCTGGTGTTCTCAGACAGTGCCAAGAGCATTGCATGAAGTCATCCTGTTTTGATGGTGTGCAAGAAGAAGACCATTGCTCACAGAAGGGGAAAGAACCCTGTTGGACACTCCCATGCTTTGGTCAGATGGAACCAAAATGAATGTATTTGGATTAAACATTAACATGAGGCAAAAACGTGATCTCAGTGACTTACCGTGGCATTAGTGTTGGATCAAAGATGTGTGACACTCTTCTTTGATGCTTTCGTTTTTGGATTTTTAACAGTCCACAAGGTTTACTCAGAAAGGTTTGGAAAGAAAAAAGAAAGAAACACTTTGTTGATGAGAGAGGCCAGAGGAGAATGGCAAGGCTGGCTGAAGCTTAAAGAAAAGCTACGGTAACTCAGATAACCTCGTCTTATAAATGTTGTGAGCAGAAAAGCATCTCAGCATTCACAACACATCCTTGAGGCAGATGGAGCTTCAAGAGAAGTGGAAGTTCACTTTGGGTTACACACATGTCAGCCAAGGAAAGAAATCTGAGACTGCAGCTGCCAAAAGCTCGCCGAAATCGGAGTTTTTATCCGAAGAAACAGATTAAATTGAGATGGTTGTAGCATTAGATATTTCCAGATAGATTTAATTTTATTGTACTTTGCTAGAAATATGACTATCATACTTATTGCTGATGGTAATTTTTACTTGTTTATTTCTTTGATTTATAATCACTAATTGTTGTGTTGTTAAATGTTAATTGTATTTGAATACTTTTTGTAATTAAAAGGAAAATGTGATTGTTACTCTCCCTGCAGAGAGGTCAGAGGTTGGGAACAGCTAATAGACACTGAAGCCAGGGCGAGTGGGTTGGAGTAGCATTTCGCCTGACAGAGTACATACTTGCTGTGATGAAGGTTTAAAGCCACAACAGCTTCTCTAATCAGCTTCTCTCTAATCACTACACAATCACTATCCTGCTGCTGTGATCTAATAAAATGAGGCTGTAGCCAGATAATATTCTAATATTTAGCTACTGTTAAGACATTATGCTGGTAAATCTAAAATCTAGAAGATTTCTTCTTTTTTCTCCCAGAAAGTATCTAATTATATGAAAACTCCTCAGTACTAAACAAAGAGAAAAAGTTAGGGTTTTCACCAACACGTTATTGTATGAGTGCTTATGATTAATGCCCACAGGCTGCTCCCGGCTTGTTTCCTTTGTGTTATGGGCTTTAGGAAATCACAGATATTTTTATCTATGAAACACCAGAAATGTTGAATCCACTAGTGAGGGGACTGTGCTCTTCTCAATTTAAAAGCCATTGTTTGCTAGCTGCCGTGGGAAGACAGGACATTATCTCAGATTGCAGTGGTTTTGGTGTTTTTATAGTTTTGGCTCCTGTTTTTTTTATGTTGTAGGACCACGTTCCCAGCATCTCAGCTGCTTCCCAGGCCTTTGGTTAATCATGCTTTCATTTCCTGTCTTACTGGGTTAATTTTTCTTGTAAGTCTCTGTTGGTTTTACTGTCTTTTGATGTGTCTGTGGACTTCTTATTGATAAATCAGTCTTCTCTGAGCTTCTCTGAACCATAGATAACACAATGAATTTCACATTTCTCAGATTGCAATGATTTTGGTGTTTTTATAGTTTTGGCTCCTGGTCTTTTTTTATGTTGACCAAAAACCAGCATATGAGGTATGCACTGAATTTGAAAAAAAGAAAAACGCCTTCTAAAGTTTAAGAAGCAGCTCTCGATGAATAAGCTTAAGATGTTGATGAAATTTTAGTCTTCACTGTTAATACACTTGGGCTGTTTTTGCATTTTACTCTTCATCACTTGTACTGTGGTGTACTTATTTTTTTGTATTTTCACTGTGTGTTTTGTTATACAATCTGATATCCCTGTGTCACTGTTGTTGTCATTGTTGTTTCCTCCATCGTCATAATTAAGTTGACCCAGGGCCCATACTGCAACTGACCAGAGATGTTGCCTGAACATTCAGTTAGCCAAGAAGTTAGCTAATGCTATTAAAAACAAACCAACACAAATAACCTAAAATCTGGCTGACAGCAAACCTAACTTGATGTTTATTAAACTGTTTAGTTAATAAAGAAAACAGAAGGCTTGAAATGTTCCAGAAAGGAGTTTATACAGTTTAATTAGGCAGTTTTTTCCTTTTTCCCGGAGCTATGACAAAGCTATGACATCACAACATTACATCCAAACATGATTGGTCAGTTGCAATGTTGATCCTGGATCAACAATATTATGATGATGCAGGAACATTATCAACATGCATCACATACACTCTATGTGTTTGTATTACTAGTCTAAGCAAGATTTTTTTTTGTCTTTACCAGCCCAGAGATGTTTAATAATGAGTCCTATTATTTTTGATTTAATAAAAGCTCAATTAGAAAAATAAAGTAAAATAAATTCATAAAGTGTTTACTGAGGGTTCTGCATAACCCGACATCCATTGGCAGCCAGTGAGGATGCTCCCTGCTGGCCATTAAGAAGAATGTATGTTAGGTCACGTCAGCATTAGGGATGGGTATCGTTTAGGTTTTATTCGATACCGGTGCCAAACTGGTACTTTTGAAATGGTGCCGGTGCTCGAACCTGTGCTTAAAGAATAGAGAACACAAACTTTGTCCAAAAACCTCTCGTGTTTAGCTGTTTTTTTGTAAAAAGATAACAATTTTATCTTTTACGTTAACAAACGTAAAATGATTGGCTAGAATCTGAAGTGTATCACATCTCAGGAAAAAAAAAGCACCAAAATAAAGCACCGAAATGTGCGCTGCTTTTCGGTCTGGTTACTACCGTTTATGTCAGAACCGGTGCCAGATACCGGTACCCATCCCTAGTCAGCATCGGTGTCCTTTTTTCATACCCAGAAGTTGCTCCTATTTTTCATAAAGTCTGTAGTCATGAGGCATCACAGACAAAACACTGTGATTCAGTCTATGAGTACATGAATTGAATAAGTTCCCAAACCTAATCAGACTCAATCATACAATTATGATTGTTTCGCTAAAAATAATTTTTTACACACTTTGATTTCCTGCGCTCAGTGATGCCAGAAATTTGAGTGATTGGGACAGGTGAAGTGGGATGATATTTATCAGACTTAATGGGCTGTATTCCTGTTTTTGGGTACCTATGCATAATTACAGTGCATGGAGGTCATCACTAATTCTCGGTGACTGGCTGAAGCACGCGTCCAGCTCATCTATATCCCTATAGAAATCTTTTAATAATTATGTCTAAGACTCAATAAGAAGTGCTAATTTTTATTTTTGATTTTTCTTTTATAGTTTCCTTAGTTGTACTGCAATAAGACCTGATAAACATGACATTTTTTGGATATGTGTTGATATTACCTCACTAATACATCCTGGGACATATAATCAAATGTACAAGGGCATTTTCTTTACCGAACTTTTCTTTACTTTTCTACACTTATTAAAAGTAACACTTGTACACACAGCTACCCTTTTTGAACTTACAAAGTGTGTGATTTCCATTCCCCAGTGAATATCATCTGTCTCAATTCCCCTTTCTGGAGTCCTATAAACTTACGGTATTTAGTGTTACACTTGAGTGTTTTTGCCTTCTCCCTTATCACTGTAGGTCCTGCAGGATAGAGGCCAAGAACAGTGGCAGTGACCCAGTTTCCCCTCACTCTGGTTTACCCCGTGGAATACTGAGTGAGAAGCGCTAAAATGACAACGTTGGAAAAACACAATTTTAACTTCTGCATGGGTGGCAGATTTTTTAAGCAGAGAAAGAGAGTGAGACAGAAAAAGAGAGAATATAGAGTGAAAAAAGAATAAGAGTGTGGATTTGGGCTACCGTGGTCATCCCAGAAATAGACAGAATCTGATTGCTGATGGGGCTTTTGACCAGGCTGTTGCTAACCCTTATAGTTTCCTTTTAAACAGAATAAAATAGTTGAAGCCCAAGCACAAATATAGGTGCAGAGGCAGGGATAGAGGGCTCTAATGGTGCTTGTCTGGCATGACTTTTTGCCACTGACATCCCAGAAGATGTGGTCAGTGCTATTGAAAAAGAATTTGATTGATCATCTCTGCCTTGCCAAATAAAGGTAGTGGTGAAAAATGCTACTTCAGCAGCCACTAGAAAATGTCCTGGGGATCATTGCAGTTCAGATTTGATTATAAAGGCATACTAAGGGGAACCTGCTGTTTTGAACTGGAAACTATAGTCAAATGCACAGACATGAGAAATCCTCTGATTTTGGACTTTAAAGTTAAACTTTAAAGACTTGAAAAAACCTCATGGGTAGATTTTATTAGCGCTTGCAATGAGTTGATGTAACCTTGCAAAAATCAAATGCATGAAGGTGATCACTCAAAGCTGACAACAGCAGTGTCAGAGCTATTAAAAGCCTTTCCCAGTGAGGCAAAAAGATTTAATTTTGTTTTCCTTTTCTGTTAAATCATCCTCAAATGTCATGATAGAAAGTAATATGGTTGATTGCCTTTGATTTGAGGTGCAATGAATACGATGCAGAGACTGGGGATTATGTGGCGTGTTGCATGTTTCCTATTTTTCAAATTTGTAACAATAAACAACTAACTCACAGTAAAAACAGCCATCTGAGGAAAGACTTTAAGGTAATCATACATGTATGATTGGAGACAGAGAGTGATGCATAAGGCTCAGTTAAAAGGCAGGAGACTTTTAGGAATAAAGTCAATAAAACATATGCTCACTGCAAGCGTCACTGTTTTAATAGATGAGATCTGAAATGTTGCCTTGAAAACATGTCTCCATGGGGACCCTAGGATGTGGATTATACAGAGGACAGAGTAATCTGATCCATACAACAATCCTTTTTGCATCAAAAGCTAAACTTTAAAACAATAATGAATAAAATAAAATAAAAAAACATTGAAAAGGTATTCAGGTATTTTTATTTAATTAATTCACCCCCCAAAAAATGTGTAGACATATCTTTAAATGATCTAAAAGTGTTACAAAACAAACCCAATCTCCTGAGCTGGTCTACAATAAATCATTTCTGTCATTTAAATCATTATTTTCATTCATATTTTCATCCATAACACCTCTTAGACTTTTTATTATTAACACACCATCTGAAATCAATACTGAGAATGTCAAACATTTATTATCTGTTGAGATGAAAAGTGGTTTAAAAAGTTTGCATATTTACCCCCCACCAACAAGAAAAGCACGCACATCTGTGTTGCAGTAACAACGTTATTTGGGGGGAACTCACATTAAACATCATCTCCTGATTATTGCTGTCGCCGTTTATCAAACAGTCCCATTTGTCTCATTCCTCTCTGTATTTTTCTAAAAAATAATAGCATCAATTATCCCGGTACAACCCATTATGTTCAAGTGAAAAAGGTTTCAGTGTCTCTGGTGAATAGACAGGGGAGCTATGAACAGGGAACCCTTCCCAGTAGACACAATAAACTGTGAAATGTTTGCATCATTTTAATTAAAATGATAACTCTGTTGTGGAACCAGGTTTTATCAGGATGAAGGCAGCAGATGCAAAGTAACGTGACAACAAAAAAAAGCGATTATGTATTTGTGTTATCGCAAGCCATGTTCACTGCACACAGTAATTGTATTTTATGATTTTGTGCCCACAGTCACAATCCCCCTCTCCAATGTCCAATGATGGCTTATGTTTCCTAGTAGTGCACCCCACCAAGAACGTTTTGGATTAGAGCAATACTGCCACTGAGACAATTCTGACAAACCCGTAGCACACTGGGCTTACACTCACTCAGCCACACACTCTCATTCACTCACTCACACGCTCGCTCTCTCACTGCCAGATATGGGTGTCAGCCAAATGGTGCTATTTATTGGAGCAGGACTGGCACTTCTCCAGACCATAGGGGTAGCAGGCTTGGCAACGCAGATCACTGATGGACTCATTGAAGCGGTTCGCCAGCATGGACAGCTTGCTACCGTGACACAGAGAGCAGGGAGCGGAGCCTGAACCACCACAATGCTGGCAGCTGTCAGCCTCCTGGAGACAGAAAAAACACATTAGGAGATGGAAGAGGGGTCCTGTGAGGTGAGCAAAGGGGTCACAAAGGGAGGAAGGGGTGAAAAGAAGAGGGGATGCAGGGATAAAGATTGAGCTGAAAAGGGGAGTCGGTCAAGTTTGAAGGAAAGGCTCACGTCCCCCATATCTGAAGGCCTGTATGAAAAATGTGCGCAAATGTTTGTTGCTTTTGAATTACAAACATCTGTTTCTGATAATAAAACACATTTTTCCACTTAAAGTTAACACAAACATTTACAGTGCCACCAAAGGCCGCGTCATAATCAGCAAACATTAACGCCGCTATCATGTATAACTGACGTGCCTGCTGGCAAAACACTAGAAACCTTAATGATACAAAGAATTTTTCCAATAATATTTCTAATTAAATGGCTGTGGTAAGTAGCTGTGCTGCAGGATAATGTCCAGCCAGTCTGTCATTTATTATACCCAGTTGGTCATTATTGCAAAGTTTACAGTAATGAGCAGCTGCTCTGTATGTTATCAACCGAATGATGACTGAACAGAAACAGAAGCTGAGCTGTGAGGTTACATTTGAAACAGGATAATTAAAGAAAACAAAACATATTCACTTAGATCCTTCATGAGTCCCAAATTGTTGTAAAAGGAAGAGCTAGACAGCTTGGTATGCAAGGGTCAGCCAGAAAAAAGTCTATAACACAAAAGAAAAAAGTCAACAACAACAAAAAACCCTCTAAAGGTGCTGCTTTAGTAGGGCCCATTATTTGCTTCTATATGAGTGCAATACAACAGAGTCGTATAAAACAGGACACGGTATTTTGCAGCAGAAAGCAGCTACAAAAATAAAATGGTGCTGAAATTCACAAGGCAAAGGGGCAGGTAAGGTTTGTCTTTCAATTACAGTTTATGTTCTCACTTATAGCTTTGGTGACTCCAAGATAAACATAAGGATGCTTGTATATACAGCCATTATTATTTCACAATCAGGTTCATGTCCAGATTGTTGTCCAACAGTTGCAGAAATTTTTCATGTATAAAATCAAGTGTGAATCTAAGCTCTTCTTGGGAAAAAATGAAGACGGTGAATATAATGAATTGCCGCTGCTAAAGATGGTGAAGAAGAGAACGGAACAAACAGGAGTGAGATGACGAAATATAAAACAAAAAACAGGCTGAGAATGAACTTGTATGGAGGCGGAGAAAATGCGAAAATAACAAGAGAGCTGAGAAAATGATGGAGGGATAAGAGAGAAGAGAACAGTAATCATCCAAGGAGGTGAGAGGGAGGGAATAATAGCGACCTGGGTATCCTTGCTGGCTGGTAAGCAGCAGGCAGATGCTGCAAGGGCAGAGTAAAACTGTGGACTCATCAGTATTTGTTCACAGTTGTCAGATAACACTAGGACAATAGGTTGGTGGCTGTTGCAGCAGGACGGTAGAAAAGAAAGCGAATAAGGATACAAACAAGTTTGCATTTACAAGGAAACAGAGGAGACTTTGGTGTGAGGCAGAAACAGAAGAAGATCCTGCAGTTGTTTTCTTGAAAGCAAAGATAAAGTGAAGAAAAGATGGCTGAAGACACATGCAGAGAAAGTGGGATGGGGAGGAGGACATGGCGAGAGTGAGAAAAGCAAGAAACAGAAATGGGGTGATAAAACCTTACCACACCACTGAGAATAATTTGACCAAGGATCATTACCTTGGTATCAGTGTCGCAGATCTGTTTCTCCTCCTTCTCCGCCTCCTCCTGTGTGAAAACTGCTTTAGCCCTCCTCCTGCTCCCCCTTTCCTTGGCCTTTGGGTATCCTTCCAAGTCAATGAGAGGCACTGTGTGCTGCCGAAACATTTCAGGCTTCTTCTGCGGTGCTTTAATAATGCGCAGATTGCTGGTATAGATGATTATCTTACCAAAGTCCAACACTGGGGACTGAAAGAAATGTAAAATATCAGATAATCCTGCATCATTTTCTATTAACAACATCAGTGCCATGTTGTTGTCTGTGTCTGTCTATGTCCATATGTCTCTCTTCCAGAATTATGAGTTTTGTTGGTTCATGATTTCTTTTTGGTTTTTAGGAAGGAATTTATGATTTTTAGTTTTTGTGTATTCTTGTAAGCTACAACATTAAAGTTGATTTTATTTCATTCATTCACATCTCCCCAGTCCTGCATCTGAGTCTGCATTCTGTCTGCCACACAGCTGTTTCATGACAATTAGGCCCAAACAGACAAATAATTTTAATTAACTTATACATATGCTAGATGTCATCTACATTTCCCAACTCCAACTGCTCTCTGATATTAAGAAAAAAAGATTTCATGTTGAAAAGTGTCATCGCTTGTCTAGAAAAACATGCACATCCGTAGTGGTTATTTTTACATACATTATATTCACTGGCCACTAGTATCTGCTTGGACCCCCTTTTACCTTCTGAACTCCTTTATTCTTCATGGCATGGATTCAACAAAGTGCTGGAAACACTCCCCTGAGATTTTGGTCCATATTAATCTGACAGCATCACAGAGTCGCTGCAGATTTGTCAGCTGCACATTCATGATGCAAATCCTATTCGCTCTGTTGGACTGGGCTCTAGTGTCTGTGCAGGCCATTTGAATATATCAAACTCCTTGTTACTGTACGTTTAAGATTCCAGTTTGAGTTGATCTGAGCTGTGTGACATTTTATGCTATACTCCTGGAAGCAGTCATCAGAAAATGGATACACTGTGCCATTGATGGACATGGTTAGAAAGAATACTCTGGTAGGCTGTGGTGTTGGTACTAACGATCCCAAATTATGCCAAGAAAATATCCCACATACCATTATACCACCCCCGTTTGGTTATGCCAAATTCTGACCCCTATAATCCGGATGCTGCAGCAGAAATCGAGACCCATCAGACCAATCTTTTATCGCACAGTTTTGGAGAACCGCGCAAATAGACTCTGTGTTTGCAGCTGACATGACTGGATCCCAGTGTGGTCTTCTGCTGCTGTAAACCATCCGGTTCAAGGTTCGAGGTCATCTTCACCATGTCTATTTTAGAGCTTTTTTTAAAAAAAAGAAATTCTTCATTACATTTAACCCTTTGTTATTTTGATGGCTGCTTTCTGTGGGAACAAAGCAACCAGAGAAGATTGGCAACCTTCATCTTATTATGCAGGGATGTCTTGCTGAATCCAGACTCATGTTCACACTCTCTGTAGTATTCAGGATGATGTAAAAAAAATAATAATAATACATATATATATATATGAAAATATGAAAAATATACAAGAAAAATAAAAGAAACATATTGATGCAATTTATCTCTCTTACTTTAAAACTGAGAGTGAAACCCTAAAACAATGCAGCCTAGAATTATTATTAAACCTTGTTAGGTGAGGGACCTCTGTAGAACCATTGTGCCATCCTTTCAATAATGCCCTAAAAGGATAAGCTAACTCCAGATTGCTGCTCTCTACTGATAAATGTGCTAAATACTGACTTGGTGACCAGGGCCAAGCATTCCTTTGTTTGGAGGATAAAGGAATGAAACTGACATCAAGCCAGCAGGCAATGTGGCTGACCTCCCTTTTAGCCTGCTGCACTAATGAAGCTGCTGCCGTTGTAGCTCAGTAAAAATGCATTTTTCAGTCAGATTAACAATTTTATTGCTTTTGTTGAACAAATTTCATTGAGCAGCATGCAGCTGATGTTCTAATTGCCTAAGATCCCTGTTTAATATTTTAAATCTGGATTGTATGTTTTGTTTTTGTGTAGCCATAAATTAATTATTACATAACTTTGCATTCACTGATAATTGTGTAATGCTTTACTGTGGTGTGTCTGCTTGCTTTTCAGTACATGTACTCTTACTATGCATGTGTATAGTGTAAAGTGTAAATCACTGAAATCAGTTTTTAGGTGTGACAACTGGCCATAAAACTTATTGAGAAGATCATGTAAACAGTGTAAAAACAAAACAAAAAAATCTTGATCTGCATAATATAGAACTCAAGATTATTCATTAAACCAAATATATTAGAAATTTACAGTTAATTGCTAGCTCAAATCTGTAAAAGCTGCGGTATAGCTCGTTGGTGTTTGCAATTTCTTTTAGCATCGCGTGGTCTGACTTTGGGCTAAATTTGTTGAGAAGTCTGCATTGTTTTTATACACACCTGAATGCTCCAGAGCAGAAATCTTCTGCTTTCACAGAGGTGGTCACAGTTAATCACAAGCATCTACAATGAAAACTCTTTTTCACATGACAGAAAATCAAAAAAAAAAAAAAAAAAGTTCAAGAATTGGGTGGCACATAAATATAAGGAAAGTGCGATTAAGAGTTTATGAGTTTAAGAGTTTATTAAGTTTATAAAACATTAGTTTTTGTCTTGATTGGTATTTATTCTTGTCAAAAATTATTTTTAGTTTTCTTACATAAAAAAACTATTAATGAAGACAGATAATTGCTATCATTAAATCCAGATGGTGTATTTGCCAAAACTATAAATGTATTATTCTAAATCAACTGATGCATGTAAGTTTTTTGCACCACGGACCGGTTTATGCCCGACAATATTTTCACGGACCGGCCTTTAAGGTGTCGCGGATAAATACAACAAAATAAAACTAGTACCGGTACAGAAAAAAAGAAGATTTATTCATAACACACGTGAAAAGGCCTGGGAAAACTGAGTTAACGATAAAAACAATAACAAAATAATGCTGAAAACTGATAAAAACCCTGAAAAACATACATTTCTCTCGCGGCCCGGTACCAAACGACTCACGGACCGGTACCGGTCCGAGGCCCGGGGGTTGGGGACCACTGCTCTACAGTATATGCCACAAAGTAGCTACGAACTGCCCATGGAGACAACCTTTGATATTTGGTCAGCTGTGATGTGCTGTGATATACAGTACATGCTGTAGACAGGGATGGTTATTGCAAAACAATGTGATGAGAAAACTTTTACGAACCCAAAGTATTTGTTTGTGCATTGTATACTGTTTCATATACCAATCTGGACCAATCTGAATATCACCTGGTACAGCTGATACTGGCCAGCCTCTTTTTTATGTACACACTGTTCCACTGTAACCCTAGGTGTCTGTATATCAGTGCTTTCATTTTATATGCAGAGAGAAACAATGACACTTTATGCTTTCCATAAAGCATCATTGAGATGCTAATGACTTAATTTCGTTGCCAGTATGTTTTTTTGAGAATAAAAGTTAACTAAATCGTTCATGAAACTCTTAATAGCGACTGACTGTTTTGGTTCCAGCTCATTTAAACTGACAAGGGAATTAGAATCTTTCAGAATTTACAAAATCTGAATTATCAGAACCAAATGGACAGTGTCCAAAACGTATTTACTAAATTAATCTTTTTTTTGGCAAAACCTCGAACAATTATATACAGTTTGCATATAAACACATTTTAACTGCAGTGTGTCATAACAGCAATGATGGGTGGCAGAAAACATGCAGCACAGATGCCATTGCATTTAAAAAATGCTACAAAATTGTTCACATTTGTTGCTAATGACATGATAAAACCAGTAAACACCAGTTTGCAGTGCACAGACAGCAGTGAAAATAAAAAGACACTAAACACTTATATTAATTCATTAAAAAGAGCATGCTGCTTAAGAGATTAAGTGGTGTTGTATCTACACATCACAGATAACTGATGTGCTAGTACAAAAAAACATGCATAGTTACCATCTCTTTTTAAACAAAACTAACAAAGTTTCATAGCATTTCTGCACCAACAATGTGATTCCCATAGAGCCATTGACTGAAAACTTGTCATGCCATAGCATGGAGTGCACCCAGATTAATGTGAAAACCAAACAGTTGCAGTTTCACGACTTTCAGTAGTCCATAAGATTAAAAGCAGTCACACTGACTTCTGTGTTTTCTCAACCCTTTAAACGGACTTAGACCCAAATTTCAGGTCCTTATGTAGATTATTGCAGGAACAAGCAATGTTTTTTAACGTTTTTTACACATGTGTACAGTCCTGAAAGTACTTTGACACACTCAACCCCCTCAACTTTTTTCTGGCTGTCCTTCAACTCAAGGGGGGGCACTCATTAAGCAAGTGTAAAACACAAACTTAGAACGATCAAAGATGGGGTCAAAGCCTTTTCTCTGGTATTCTCTAGCTCAAAAATGTGACGCTGATGAATAACTATCTTATTTACCATAAGCTGTAAGATGCAACAAGTCAGTGAGTCAAAAGTGAATGTTTTACTTGTATATGCGAGTAAAGCATTGATCTTGACCGTCATATATGATTTATTTGTAAGTTGGAAAATAATCTGTAGTTCAGCAGTTAACACGTTTGCTTAATTCACAAAAGTTTCCCAGCTCAGGATCAGGGAGAAGACACGAATGCCTGGGAGGCTTTCGTTAGAAAGGGCATCCGGCATAAAAAATCTGTGCAAATCAAATATGCAACCCCTTGCAAAAGGAGCAGCTGAAAGAATCTTTCTTTTTTTTCTCATGACATCTTCTTATGTTACAAATGAAGCACCTTTCATGAAATCTGACACCTCAGCCTAGACCTATGCATAAAGCACATTCCTAGCCTCACAATTCATGCCCAAACATAGAGTTCTTTAAATTAATGTAGTCTGAAAACAATGTGTTTAAAATTTTGAGAAAAACAGACATATATAATTGGCACTGTTAGTGAAAAACCTACAATAACTCAACTAAAATATAATATCAAATTCTGGATTTTTACCTTGCTGTCTCCCTCTCCTTCCTCAGTCTGGCCAACTGCAGGTTTGTAGCTGCCCATTCCTCTATATACATTTATTCTCTGGGCTATGAGCCCTGTTGGAGGATAGACACCTGGGTACAGAATAAAGCATGTTGTCAGGCTAGAGTGAGAACTTGTATACAGTATTACAGACTCAAGTGCAGTTTTCATCTGTAGCAACAGCATGTGCTCTATTTCTAACACATCGATGTGCAGTGATCACATAGAGCCAACTACTGAAACCAAGCCTATAAACAGTGGTATCCAAAGTGGCTGGTGGGAGTGTGGACCAGCAAAAGACATCCAAAGTGGTAGAGTCCATTTCCTTAGAGCTGTTTTTCTTATTGGGTGTGGATAAGTTGTGGAACACTTAAAATATTGCGACCGTGTCCAATCAACTTGCAATCGCTCTGCCTTTGAAATGGTCGCTTTGAAGAGGGAGACGAGGCTTGAGGCCACTCTAGTCAGTTGCCCTCTTCAAACCAACTCTGTTGCATCAAAACAGTGATAAAATGGTGATAAAGTGGCAATAAGATGGGTTCAGATTGCTATCTGATTTCCCCAATCTATTTGTGATAATACAGCAATCGGCTGTGACAAATAATGCATTTGTTGCCATCTGTTGCAATTCTTTTGCCCTCTGATGTAGATGGCAACCAGTAGACCATGCAGAATTCACAACTCTCTCAGCCACAGACTGAGACAGATGGAAATAGGACAATACAATTTATAAATTTAGAATATCTAAATTGATGTAAAGTACAATCAAAGATGAAGATACTTCATTTAATCAATGACCATAAAAACTACTTAGAGAAGTGTACAGTTGATCTGCATAAAGCTTCAAGATCATCAAGCAAGAAACAGATGACTAACAGCTGACTAATCAGCAAAGTTAGGGGGTGGCTGTAGCTCAGGAGGTAGAGCTGGTCACCTACTGATCGGAAGGTTGGTGGTTCAATCCCTGGCTCCTCCAGTCTGCATGTTAAGTATACTTGGGCAAGATACTAACCCCAACTTGCTCTCTGAAGCATCCATCGGAGTATGAATGTGTGTGAATGTACTTAGAAAGCACTACGTATAGATAAAGTGCTTGTGTGATTGGGTGAATGAGGCATGTTGTATAGAGCACTTTGAGTAGAAAACCGCTATATAAGAATCAGTCCATTTAGTTAGCTGGTTATAAACTCCCATTATACCAGCTAATCTTAAACTTAAGTGTCCTAAAAATAATCACACTTTTCCTCTGATAAATAGTGTGATTACATTCTCAGATCATAAGTTTATTTGTTAAGTGTTTGAGTCCCACATTGTTAGCTCCACTTCAAAAAGAGTTTTACTAACGCCAGCTAATAGCAGCAAAACCAACAATGCTAACCGACATAAACGTTCAGGATATTCTCAACAACTCACTTCAGTATCACTGTCATGAGACAGAAATGAGCTTCATCTACTTGTATTGTACACCTTTCATAAAGTTTTACAGCCTCCTCCAGCACAAATAGAAGTGGAAACCTGGCATATTTGCAGGTGAGGTAACACTGACACCTTACGATCACTACAGATGAACAGCAGCCAGAGAATTCTGCACTACAGCAGCCGCTATAGTTAGGACTATGCATTTGAACTGGGAGGGTAAGAAAAGAGAATTCAGCTGACTGAAACTACTGACATCTAGTGGGGAAATTTTACACACAGTACCTTTAAATACATTGATTAGGCAGTCAAATAATCATCTCGGTCACCAACATCAAAATGGGCTTTAAATTCATTTTATGCTACTGGATTCATGCTACTGGATTAACTGTGCATGTTTTTACTTTAATGGGGAAAAAAAGATCACTTTATGCAAACTACTACACCTTGCTTGCCTTGCCTGCTCCCAGTTTACATGCAGTACTGCCCAAACAAATAATCCTAAGGGCAACCATGCATATAAAGTAAAAACCCACTCTGTTGGTCTCCATGAGTGTCCTCAAATCCGCAGAGCTGCTCCATCTCGAGGTGGCTGGGAGGGATTTTGCGGTGGATAAAGCTGTGAGGGTATTTCTCCTCGGGGCTGTCCAGCTCTTGACCGTCCTCGTACACGTGCTTCAGCACTCGGCCACTGTAGGATGATGCCAGCTTGAACCTCACCTGTAGTTTGGAGTGGAAGGTAACATCTTTGATTCCACTGCTTGTTGTTGCTTGTCACACCAAAAACATTAATTAGTAACTAATGAGTGATTAATAAGTAACTGTAGAGTTTCTTTTATCTTATAGTACAAAGCACATTGAGGTGATTGTTGCTGTGAGTGGGGCTATATAAATAAATAGAATATAGGTAGGTTCATAAGCAGAAAAATATGGTATCTGACCATGTGTGCAAATATTTGCAGAATGTTAATACACACATCAACAGTCCTGTGTCATTCTCTATTTGCAGCTTCACAACATGAGCTGCAAACAGAGAACTCTTTAACTATGTGCTTAGAATCACCTGCTAATAGTTTTGCAATTGTTTAGAAAAAAGAGAGAAAGAGGAGGCTTGATAATTGAAACGACCTTAACAAGTCTTTTCCTCTGAAACATTTATAACGGTGAAACCTATAATTTCAAAATAAAGTGGTGTCATAAGAACTCA
The DNA here is from genome assembly GCF_965226115.1 of Aulonocara stuartgranti. Lineage (NCBI taxonomy): Eukaryota > Metazoa > Chordata > Actinopteri > Cichliformes > Cichlidae > Aulonocara > Aulonocara stuartgranti. Next base: position 13,813,040 of record NC_138946.1, read on the forward strand.
CCTTTCTTGGTTTGGTGTCTTCGTAGCGCTGATTCAGTTTTCTCTGGAGTTCCTCCATGATGGCTGATTGAAGAGTGGATGCAGAAAGGGGGTCACTCCATCCAATGAGCTCCTTACCTTCTTCTAGCTGGACAGCGTGGAGCCTGCTGTGCTGAAGGGTTGTTTGTAAGGATGGATAAATTCAAACTTGGATTAATATACAGCTCGATGGAAGCACAGCAGCCGGACTAAAGAGCTGTAAGTAAGGAGTGGGCGGATGACAAAGATAGGATGGCAATGCTCTCTCTCTGTGTCCTGCTTCCAGAGTTTGCCTGTACCTGCTGTTTTAAGGGACCCACCTTTCTAGCTCTCAGTGCTAAATTATTCACAGATAGATCGAGTGTACAAAAGGGTGGTTGCGAAACCAGAAGCCCTGTCATCAAATAATTATGATCACAAAAATAGAAAGCATTTGGAGCCTGCGTGTTGCTCTGTGTGTTTGTGTGCAAAATGGAGAGAAAGAGAGAGTAAGGCAGTGAGTATGGGTACATGTGGGAGTTGTTAGATAGTTGTAGCTGCAGCCTGTCATTGGACAGGAGCCGAGAGTATCTGTGGTGGAAAGTAAACATGGCATTTGATGTCTGTTGCTGTCATAAAGAAAACATTTAGCCTTATCAAAATATCTCTATAATTAGCGAGCTTCAAGTGGCATCTGACTGAAATAACATATTACTTTTGTAATGTGTCTTCACATTATTAACAAATTGAGTGGCTCATCCCTGAAAGTCTAATCTGAAGTGCCCTGGAAGTGAAACACTAGTGTTCTAATTTATATGTGCTTGGGTCTGATTGATGGAAATTTCATCAACAAAGAGTGAACACAAGGCTCCAAGAAGACCTCTGTGTGACCTCTCAGTGTGAGTCTGTGCTACCTGCAATATGAAGGCACCTTCTACATATGAGTCTTTCAAGTGGACTATGCAATAGGATTATAAGAACTTTCCCATTATATCTGTTATCCATGTCTGCAAATTGAGGGAATTCTGGCATGATGTGCCCAGAATCACCACAACCTCAAAATCACCTTTGCTCCATGAGTTAAGACTTCACAGACATTCCAGAAGATTTTGGATACAGAAATATCAGCTTAGGCTGCTGCCCCCGCGACCCGGCCTCGGATAAAGCGGATGAAGATGGATGGATGGAAATATCAAATATCCCAAATGTTAGTCCTTCACAAAAAATTGAAGGTTACTTCAATGCAGACATGAAATAAATATTACTAAACATTGGTTTAGGCTTCAACATTGTGATTTACAGACATGAACTTAGAGCAGCGGTCCCCAACCTTTTTTGCACAACGGACCGGTTTATATCCAACAATATTTTCACTGACCGGTCTTTAAAGTGTCGCGGATAAATACAACAAAATAAAACCCAGTACCGGTACCAAAAAAACAGATTTGTTTTCATAACACACAGGAAAAAACCCAGGGAAACCGAGTTAACGATAAAAATGATTTAAAAAATAACGATAAAAACTCTGAAAACCATAAATTTCACATGCGAGCCTCAACACTCGTGGCCTGGTACCAAGCGACTCATGGGACACGGACCGGTACCAGTCCATGGCCCAGGGGTTGGGGACCGCTAACTTAGAGCACTCCTCTGTGCCTTTTCTGGACAAACGTCAAGCATGAGTAAGTTCAAATGGTACAGAAAACTGACCACAATGATTTTTTATATGAACATTTTATTGATAAAGTAATATGGGATTCAAATGTTTTGCTTTATTGATGCAGAGATCTTTTTGCTACCTATAGTTATAGTATAGTATAGTGGAAAAAAGTTTTCATAGAACTCTGTGAAGTCCAGTGAAAGCTAACCCTGCTGCTAAACAAATGAACTTGATTAATTGGTCATCTGCAAGTATGAACATACATCTTTTTTGAGTGTATGATAAAACAATGTCACAATCAATGAACTACATCACAAACTCTACAGTCCCTTTTCTTTAAAAAGAACATGGCAACATAACTTAGGTTTGCAAAGTTGCATCTGAACAAACCACAAGACTTCTGGTATAATGTCCTTTTGCAAACCAGAGCAAAGTGGGAATGTTTGGCCATAATCCACTGCACAGTGCAAAAAAGAGCACAGTATATCAGCACAAATACCTCATACCAACTGTCAAGTACTGCCATAGGACCTGGGAACCTTGAGGTCATCGAGTCAACCATGAACTCTTCAGTTTATGTTCCAGAGTCATATGTGATGCCATCTGTCCAATAGCCAGAGTCATGTGACAGTACGATGACCCCATTATTAACAAAACATCTATAATAGAATGGCTGAAAAAGGCCCAGGGAAGGTGCAGACCTCAACCCAATTAAACTGCATTTAATCAACAAGATTGATAAGCATTAGTGAGACCTTAGAGTTGTGAATAAACAAATGTCTGCAAATTTCAGTGAATTCAAACAACATTGTAAAGAATAGAGGGCCAGAATTCCTCTACAACGATGTGGCAGAGTGATGAGGTCATACAGAAAAAGATTGCTTCAGGTTATTGCCACTAAAGATTGTTCTACAAGCTACTGAACCATGGGTTGAGTTAGTTTTTCACAGAACAGCACAGAGCCCTAAAAAATGTTCACAACTTGCCCAATTAAGCAGTGCTGTGGAAGTTTTCCTTTTAATAGATATTATATCAAATCCAAAACAGTACATTATGTTACACTGTCCACCAAATGGAGCCACACACTTTCTCAAGTTTAAGCCTTTCTAAGAGGGTCTTTGATATGAGCAAAGGAATACACTGCTTTCCAGGAGAAACTGAATTTTACACTATGTACAAGACTGATATTTGATGCCTCTCTAATGCCTTTGATAAGCAATGTTTTTCTGTTTTTCAAATGATCCCATCATATAAAGGGGTCACTCATATCTCTAATTGTGTTCTTCATCTTTTCCAGAATTGGCCCATCAGACTATTATTAGGACTAACTGAGTGTGATCAGCATTCATTTAAGCTTTATCCACAAATATAAAGAGTAATTTAAGATTTCAGCCACAATTTTTAATGGGGATGTACTAAAAGAAAATTCTGCATCCCCTCTGTGGGACCTTGTGTGTATCTGTGTGTCAGTGAGTATGTGCATCTATTTTCCAAAAACCTGTGTAAATCCTATGTAAACAATGGATCTGGAATATACCGATAGCTATTTGAATTGCTCTGTTTACACAGTTTTCTTATTCAAAGTTTGAAACTGCTGACGGCAGTGACAACTTTTTCCCTGCATCTTCAAGAAGCGATTTTACAGAACAAACACTAATCTAACAAATGGATCTCATTTACTCCATGCATGTCGAGATCAATCTCACAATTATCCTTACAGATGACTGTTATTAAATCGAGAGGGAATGGATGGTCTTAAAGTAGGGGGTGAGAGCATTCAGATCACACAGAGAGCCTCCCTTGTCTCTTCCGTGACCGAGAGTCAGCTTGATCAGACTGCAGAACAAGCAAGTATGCCTACTCAGGCGAGAAATTGTTTTGGGTGCATCGCAATGAAGGAATCATTTAATGTGCCAGGATTCTTGCTGCTTTCGGTTTAAATGATTGCCACTGTAAATGCGTATCTCTGTGTCTCCACATTAACAGTTCATGTATATTCTATTATCCCCATTAAAGCTCCCCCAATACAATATTCAGTATGAGCTTCATCACTCAGGTGCAATGCATGGTGTCTATCTATAAATCACCTAATTCATTTTAGTGCTCTAAAGACAGTGATCAAAACTGGGAAATAACAGTTTTGTTTTTACTGTACTGGTGATAATGCCCTTTGACTCAGGTGAATAAAAGAAGCTTCAATTGAAATCCAAATAGAGGACCAGCCACCCAGATGGCCTGATGCAACATCTATGTACTAAATTTGGATTTGTAAATTAGAACTACAACTATAACTTGTATTGCACCAACAAATCAGTAATTATTAAGATGAATGCATGTTGTTCCTCTGCAGATCTTTTAATCTAATTCTGGTCTGTTACACCCCGTGTACATTTAATGGCCTCGTCTCAGTTGTTTATGCCTCAAACCCTGCGCAGCTATACCACATCTTACCTTATGCTACATCAATCATAGACACTTTGTATTTAAGTTATCGTGTGTGGGCTAAGTTCGATTATCCACACCCCCAAACCCAAAGAATCCAAGCGCACTCAAAGGAACTTGGTGTGTTTTACTAGACAAGTCTCACTTTCAGGGCCTGAGGGCAGCATATGTCCTTGCAACCCTTTTTTGTATACCCTCAAAGTTTCCTCATCTTTGTCTCTCCAGATGTAAGTGCAACAATAAAATGGAAAAAAAAAAAAAGAGAGAGAGAGAGAGAGAGAGAGAGAGAGAGAGAGGTGAAAAACTCACTCACAGGAGACATACTCATTATTTTTTCTTTTTCTGACACCCTCCCAAGGGGGATGTTATTGACTGACTCTCACACGAGCTGCCTATTTTCAAGCAACAATAGAATTTCTCCACCCTGGTCGTGATCGTGAAGGCAAATGGTTAGGGCAAGGTGGAATTAGTGACATTTAAGGAGTATATAACTATGAAAAAAAAAAGGACAGGCGCTTTGCCATTTTTAATGAAACCACTTATATTCTACAGCCTCGCTCTCTTTATCTACCCGTTTCAGTACCAACCTCACATTTTAACTCTACTGCTCTGCCCTTAGCAGACTAACAGGCAGGAGCATTGGAGGAGGAAGAGAAAAAGACAGAAATTTAAAGAATTGAAAGGCTGAAATTAGAGATGGATGGGACTATGAGGGTGGTACCCAAGAAGAGATAAAGGAGGAGTGATGAAGCTACAGATGAATTTGAAAGACTGTATTTATCTTCAGACATTTCCCAACACACTAATGTCACATCTTTCCTGAAGGTTACAGACAAAAAGAAAGAAAAAATGGACCCCAGACAATAGACTGGGACAGTTTCTTCTGTGTTAACTGAATGGAATACAATTATCATATGTTCACTGTAGAAAGAGATCACATTTACGATTTGCAGATGATATAACATGTTGTCTAGACACATGAAATAGTATAACTAAAATTTGTCACGGCTCGGGGCAGCAGCCGTGTGAAGAGTGGAAGGAGGACTCAAACGCAGCACAATTTCAGATGTGAAGGGTGATTTATTGACAATACTGAACATAAAGTGGAGATGGCAAACAGAACTAAGGACAAACTAAACTGGGAGAAACTACACAAAGGAGTGGCAAACCTGAACATGAAGGGAGAACAGCAGGGAGAGCACGCAGGGAAATTCACCGGGTATGAACACAGACGACGCGACGAGGAACAGAGGCAAACACACACTATAAGTACACAGAGAGACACTGGGAAATCACACACAGGTGGGAGACACAGCTGGACCTGATTAACCTGACGAGACAGGGGAACACTAACACCAGGGACCAATAGAGGGAGCACAAACCCAAAACCCAGTATCTAAAATCCCAAAACACAAACCATCCCAAAACAGCCCAAGAATAATAAAGAGAATAATAACAATAAGGAACACAAACACAAAGTCACTGAGTCATGGCCGCAGGACCATGACAAAATTACTGTGTGAGCAACTTCTTGTTTTCTTCATTTTTTTTTTGATGAATGTCATTGAGTACATCAGGAAAAAACCCTGGTTGATAACTTCACACCACAATTTTTAGCCTAACAGTAATAAAGGCAAGTGTATATTATAAGAATCACATTTTTTTTTAAAACACATGAGAGCTAGTGGTCCAAGGTTACAAAAAGACTTGATGACAACGCATAAACCTTTAACACTTAATTTAATTAAGATGCTATTTAAAAAAAAATCTCTTCCACAGCAGCAATGCTTTAAATAGAACTACTTATGCATTTAAACTTCATTATCTTAATTACAGTGTCTATCAAATGATAAATGTGGCAAGTAACACTGAAATTAATATTTAATATTTCACTGGGACTGATTTTCTATCTCGTTCTAATTAGCTGTTCGCTGGTGATGATGGTGTGTGCAGCTTTCATAAAAGCTTATGCACATGCAGAAACGCATGTCTGGGATGTTTCAAAGGCCTCCTTCTGTGACCTCTCCACCCCACTCTAATTTCATCTTCAGGAAGAAAAAAAAAAGTCTCAGAAATGATGCATGGCTGTCTCTGCCAACTGCAATCCCAGCCACAATGAGATTCAGGACAGCGGCAGGGAAATCATGGCCAAGAATAAGCATTCCACTCGTACTATGCTTTGTATTTTGCTGCAAGGCCTATTTGATTACATTGTCCAGAAAATAATTGAAGGTGGCTTGAGGTGGTGCCCACAAGCAAGACAAGTTAGTCTCGCAAGACAAGTTAGTTCAAGTGGAAGAGGGAAAGAATTAAAGTACAAAAGTTCAAATATATTTAGACGCCTTTTACACTATACTTAAAGAGAGAAGTGCTGCGAACAAAGATTTATTATAAATCATCACTATTTATTTGTCACCATCTCAGTTTAGTGTGTTAATGTTAAAAGCACAGATGGGGCTGTGATTAATTTTGCACTTTTTATTTTATTTTATTTTTAATATTAATATAAAATACTGGCTTTTTTACTTAACCTGCATGAACTCACTCAAATGATGCAACAACGTAACAGCAAGCAATCATCTGACAGAACACTGTCGCTAGCATGGCTAAAAATACAGAAGTATTTTGAGTAATTGTTACAAGTTGTTTTTCTTAAGCAAACCTATTGATGTGAAGGCTAAGAATCCACCAATAGAATTATGTGTCACTGATAAATCAGCCTTGGCTGACAGAACCAGCCCAGTGGGACCTTTTCAGGTTGTCTAGCTAAAGTCCTAAGTAACTAAGTTAAGTATGTAAGCAAAATTTATCATAAAGCACGATTCAAGACACCTTTTTACTGAACAAAATGTGGTACATAGTAGTAGGAAATACGGTGCTTAGGAATAACTCATTTACAGAAAACACAAATATTTTACAAATCTGTCAAAAACTTAATAATTAAATTGATGTTTTGGCACACCGGACTTCTCTGAGAAATGAGAAATTATTCAAGCATCACACTCAACCACAAAAAACCAACTAATTATTCTGTTCAGGAATACAAATAAATAACTGTAATTTGGCATCTTGATCAAAAATGTTAATGTGCTTTACTGCTTTTTTCAGCTTGTAAAGCAGTAAATTTGAAAATTAATGAATGACAATAATTACATGTCAGTATTAAAAATATCATTTTGATTAAAGTGACTGCAAATGCTAATATAGTTAACATTACAGAAACATGAACAAAATTATTTTGGTTATTAGCGACACTGTTGATTTAGTGCAGCTGTGACAGAAACCTTACATTGACTGATAAGACAGACCAGACAGACAGACAGACAGACAGACAGACAGACAGATATCCATAAAAATATGAAAATATTATAGATAAATACATAAGACACAGATTAAGAGACCTTCACCAGTATACTGACAGCAACAACCAGAGAACAGCGAAGGAGAAGCAGAGTTACAGACATAACAACAAATGGGAGATTAGTGGGCTGGAAAGGACAGGGAATAACGGTGAGTGTTGAGCCTAGACTTAAAAGCAGAGATGGAGGCAGCACTGAGGGAACATGGAGGGAACTTTTGATTTGATGCGTGACCTTGGGGCATGTAACTTTCCCAGTGGAGCTGAGAGACTGGAGGCAGAATGTAAACAAATGGGGTTGGTGGTATATATTAGAACCTGCCTGTTAAGAGCCTTAAAAACAATTAGTAAAATATTGAGAATATTGAGTTGAGTGCAGAGAAGCCAGGATACGAGTGATGTGCTTCTATTTTCTAGTACCAATGAGTAGTCTTTTGCTTGTATTCTGCACCATTTGCGGGGGAGACCAAGGTCTAAGAAACTGTAATAGGTGACTTTGGCATAGGTGACTTTTTCCAAATCATGATGAGACAGAATAGACAAACTTATCTGGTAAAGTCATATAGAATGACCTCATACCAAAGCCCACAAGACAACCTGGACATAATGTTGCTGGTACATCCCATAGAAAGGCAGACATTGTGATTGAAGTTGAAGTTGTATATAATCTGCAGAATATGACAAGGACACCGGAGACTGAATGAATTCAAACTGACTGAGATCACTTGATTTTAAACCATCTACATAGTAAATACAGTTTTTCTCAGTCATCTTGGTGCTTTTCTCAGATCAGAATAAAAATTCTCAAAACCATTAGTGCAACCTCCAAACATTTAGTCGTTTTTGCACATCATAGTAGCAATGTCTCCTTCCTCTGAACAAATTGCAAATGCTCTTGGACATGTATCACTTGCTTTCATACAATTATCTGGCGTCGACAGCATTATCATTTGCTTATGTCATGTCAGTCAAAATGAACTATACTTTTGGATGCTGAATAGTCATTCCCAATAAAACTAATAGTCTTTATTTCATTGCTTGAGGCATCACATACAAAATTGGTGAATTCGTTTTCAAATGCTGTCTAGCAAATGTTATAACTTTTTTTATCATTATTTTTTCCTGAAAATGACGTCGAAATTGAACAATTTCTTCAACTTCAGCTTTCACTGACAAGGAGGTGTGTGAAGTATTAGTTGTAACCAATGACAAGCCACTTGTTCACAGTCACTCATCGATCAATCCCATGAACCCTTAATTGGAAAGCATATATGAATCGAGCAGGACATAGTGTGTAGGTCAGCATCGTGGAAGAGGGGTGAGGATGCACGGCGGGGGGGGGGGGGGGGGGGGGGGGGGGGAGAGAAGACGTCAAATACATAGGCAGATCCATAATGAAATTAGGGCAACACTTGTTGACCATGTTGTCAATCATGGCCTCACAATGGATGATGCTGGTCGGAGGGTGCAACCAAATCTTGGAAGAATCACTGTGAATTCAATCATTCAAACATTTCGTAGGGAGAACAGGTATGCATAGTATTGGACAGTAATCCAACATCTCATAATATCTCATGTTTAGTGTACATTACTGTAATTTTACTATACACGGCTGTACAAAAAGTGTATAGTGCTGTCTTGAGCATTTTCAGGTAGTGTCACCGAATTCTGACCTTTTTTTGCGTTGGAAAACACTGAGAGAATACTGTGAACTGTCATAATGGAAACATGACAAAGCCATTTGACTATCTTGTTCATCAAGATGATGTCAAGACTTCTCATTTTGATGACAATGGCAGTTTCATTGACATAAATACTTGCTTTTGAAGAATGGATTATCGATTTTGAGCAAGTGACCTGCTTTTGCAGGTTATCCAGTAGGTTTTGCAGTTTGCACCAATTGTTTTGCGAAATACACTAACTGCTGTGGAAATGTTAATAGTTATGTGAGAAAATCACCAAAGCAACTGAGAAAAACTGTAATACACTTTCATTCCCCCTTTTTCCCCCCATTATTTATTTATAGATAGATAGATAGATAGATAGATAGATAGATAGATAGATAGATAGATAGATAGATAGATAGATAGATAGATAGATAGATAGATAGATAGATAGATAGATAGATAGATAGATAGATAGATACATACTGTGCAGAGATACAAGAGTTTTGTTGTTTATTCCCTTGGTTCCAAAAATAACTAAAGGAGCAAAGGAAATTGAGGCAGCATGTGACTGCATCAGGCTCCATCTAATACTTGTCACTACTTTGGAGCAGCCCTTCATTTCAAGAGGATCTGGCTGTACAGCAAAGAGAGAGATGGCCATGGCAGATGTCACTTGAGTAGAGGGAATTTACTTTGGAGTGAAATCAAGTAAACAGACAATTATTAATCCAATATAAACACAATGGCTTCACAAAAAGCTAAGAATTAAAACGAGGCTGTGCACCACCAAATGGAGGCTTTGAAAAACCAGAACCGTGTTATACATTATCAGGAAACTTTAAAAAAAAAATGTGTTGTGCAAATTCTAAAATAACTTTTTTTTAGTATGTCTCATCAGTTTCCAGTTTCCATCACGGCAGGCATGGCAGGTGGTGAATAAGCTCACACCCATGTGTTGAAGTGTATTTTTGAGATATTTTTAGACAAGTGACACACACGGATTGGCTGCATCCACTGTTTATTAACCCATCACTAAAGCTGTGTGTAAAATGATTTCTAAAATCAGATTCATGACTGAAAGAGACTCTTTTTTCAGGCTTACACTTTTAAGTCTCAAATGCTCATATATAGACATAAACGCAACTGCAACTCCTCACATCTTTAAAAAGAAAATGCTGTTCAGTTTTTAATTAATGCTTATAGGAATTTGATGTTTTCTGTGTTAGTTTAATTAAATAAGAACCCATCAAATGTACCATGTTTTCATTGCAAAACCTGTTACCATGCCTCCAGAGTAGGTGCAGTAGGTTAAGTTAAGTGAGCACATGGTGCAACTGGCTCCTGATGAAGAGATCCATGTACAAGGAAGCGTTGCACAATGAATGGGAAATTAAATGTCAGAAAATAATTAACTTAGTCATGAACTCCTCATACCTTTTTACATTTCTCTTCCTATTGTTGTGCATAATGTACCATAACAAGTCTGCAAAGTTCTGGAAATGTAGTTATGATTATGCAATTTTTGCAAATGAATTCCCCGAGGTGTCACATTTGTTTTTCATCTTTGCTGTCTTCCCCAATCTCTCTTCCCCCTTTCCCATCCAGCATGATAATTGGACTAATAATGGCGTAGACAGCCTGTGGCTGTGACTCTGCACTCGGTGTATTCACTCTAACTCGGTGCTTCAACCTGTCATAGATTTCCATATTCCTATAGGCAGAACTCATAGTGCTCTCTGTGCATGCCCCTTTGTTCAGATATTACTTCTCTCTGTGTGAGTTCACTGACATAAAACTCATGAAATTCACTCTCTTCTTCTACTCCTTGAAAATATTGGTGAGTGGTAAAATTTTGGATTAGTTTTCTTCTGAGGAAAAAAAGGCAAAATGTGATCATGGATCTCACAGCGACTGAGAAGAAAATGTAATCTGAATACTCTTCTATGCCACACGAGCACCTAGATTCTGGTGACTCCTGTATGACGCAGCAAATCTAATGGTGACCTTTAGAGGGATATCACTGTACATTTATAAAATAGGCACATAGGATAAGGCCAGAGAAATGTCAAAATATTCCTCTCCTCATATTTATTATAGCTGTCACTGTTGAATATTATAGCTACAGATGTTAGAAATTAAAACCTCCACAAAAACTTTTCCAAAGCCCACTGCAAAATAGCCAACAATAAAAAAGTACACCAAGGTAAACTCAGTTACTTAATGGAGCAGGATAGACGACCATGCATTGTCTAATGTTATATTATGTATGATATATAGCATAAAATTCTATGCTTGATCGGTACAGCAGAGAGGCAGCAATAGAGAAGCGCTGCTGAAGCCCTGAACCAGGATGCTTGACTGGTTTGCAGAGCGAGCAGTGAGGCAAGCAGTTTACTGCTTTTTGTACTCTGTGTCTCTCTCACTTGTGCTCTCTCTCTCAATCTGTGTGTGTGTTCCCGTATGTGTGTTCTGCTATCTATCTTTTTTTTCTGCATAACAAAAAGCAGCTTAACATCATGGCTGGCTCTGTTGTCTGCCTGCACAGTCTGGTCTACTTAGCCTGTCCATCTCCTCCTGAATCCTGTATGATAAGCACAAAACAAGAGAAACATTGCCAAACAAACGCAAATACACATGCACAAAAGAACATTTGAATGAAATAATTCAGAGTCCCACAACAATACAACCACTGGAAAATAACAATTTTGACATGCCAAAAACAAATTGGTGCATCTGCAATCAAAAGCTACTGCTTAACAGAGCAAACAATGCTGCTGCTGACATACATGTAGTAGTTCTGCTTCTAATAGTAACAAGAAAATGTACAAGGACCTCAGAGACTAGAACACCAAGCAATGAAACCTGAAGACAGTGCAGTGTAAATTTGAAAACAGTCAATATGAATGTGAAAGAAATAAACACATATCAGAGGAGTCGTGATCTTCGTTTTGTAGAAAACTGACAAAACATGCTAAGACATGCTAACAAGGGAGTTTGAGAACAGCCATGATGCAGTTTTTACCTCGTGCGTATCCATTTGCACGTGCTTGTGTGCATTTGGTCATTTTTCCACGACAAATGAATTGATTTAGTCACCAATGGCCTTTGAGCAAATGTTTATGCTTCAGGCATCATATTGCAATTCTGTCAGCAACTTTGGCATCAAAGCAGTCTTTAACAGTCTCGAATTCACAAAATATATGTACGGCATTTATTTCACTTGCATATTAATGTCACTTACACTGAAAAAAATGAATTCTGTCAAATAACTTATATAAAGCTCAAACTCAGTTTTAATAGACATTCAGTAATTCAGTAAGTCTTGATTGGATCCTGCTTCTAAAATCAAAATCCTGGCTTCTTTCCTTCTGGAAAACTTTGTGAAAATCCTTCTTCTCCTTCTATTTCTTCTTCATCTCCTTAGGGGTCATCATAGCATATTATCTGACCCTAGTATATTCACTTGCTGCATAACCTCTCTAACTGCATCCATGAATCTTCTCTGGGGTCTCCCTCTCTTCATATTCAACATCCTTTGTCCTCTATATTCACGATCCCTTCTGGGCACATAACCAAAACATCTCCAACTTACCACTCTAACTTTATTTTTTTCCAAAGCAGTCGGCCTGTTCCTCTCCTCATCATGTCAATCCTACTCACTCCCTACAAAACTCCAAGCCTCTTAAACTCTGTCAATGAAAGGGTGGGCTGGCGTTCAGTTATTAACTTCTTCTTTTTTAGATTAAGTTGTATTGTAATGTTATTTCCAGTTAATAATATATGAAAAACATAATGCAGAGTATGCATTCTAAAATCCTTCAAGCTCCGTTATAAGTAATTATGATGTAATTATTATACATAATTCTCTTTGACCCCGTGGAGCTTTGACCCAGGGAGAGTATACCCTCATATCAGCTATAATAGGCTCCACCCCCTCCACACCGCTAGGTTAAATAGCCAATATTAAATAGTAAGTAATGACAAGCCTACCAAGAGCCAAAAGAGTCAAAATTTCTTAAGATTTAAAAACAAATGCTTATACTACTAAGAATATATGTTAAAATTGACACCTGTCTGCTTACATTTCTTGAAGCTGATTACAAAATGCTGCTGTTTATCATCTTTCCAGGCCACTGATGAATTTTGACAGCGCTGAGCTGAACACACTCATGTAGCACCCTGGCGGATGACATCGTCTCCTAACTCTTTTCCGCTCCACACTTCCTCCCCCGCATTGACCTCCATCTCTGCTCCCCCTCTCCCTTCAGTCCCTGATCTTCCTCTCTTCTCCTCCCTCTAAGCCTGATTTGTCTGTCACACTGTCACGTCCCCCCAGTCTCTCTCTTTCCTCCCTTCCTCCCCCAACGTATTCCACCTCTTTTTAACTCTCGGTAACACACAGCCACTCTGCCTTCCTCTGACTTAGCTAACAGATTTATTTGATACCATGAGTATTCTTTTACAAAGCAGAGTCTTCCTGAACCAAGGCTAAGCATTACACATACAACTCTCCTGCACAAGCAGCTTTAATTGCACACGGCTGTCTGCACGACGACCGAGTGCATATAGAGCATGACACAAAGCCACAATGACAGAATATATAAGGACGGGAGGAGGGAAGGGTGAGGGAGAAATGAGGAAGGGAACAGCTAATAAAGAAGCAGTAAAGGATGGCTGATGGAACAACATGGAAATATCAGGTAATCTTGGATCACTTCAATTTTCACAAAACAATATACAGGGTTTGGCACACCTGCTCAGCAGTTGAGGATATTTATGTCTCTAAAACTGCATTGACAGCCACTCTCAGCAGACTGAGACAATGCTCTAATCATGGCAGACATTAATATCACCCTAACCAGATAAAGTTATTTGAATTAATGAGAATATATTGATTCTGTCAATTACTGGCATTCAATTTTTAGCACATCATGGCGGAGCAGGTAGACTGGTGTCTGGAAATAAAAAGGAAAACACAGCATTTGTCTATTGTAGCAGGAAACAGCTGCATTTACTTTGTTGTTTTGCTTTGCTCTGCTTTTCTTTTGGCAGGAAAAAGTAGCAGAAGACATACTTTTATGGAAACCTTCATATTAAACATAATTTTCACTGTGTTTGTGTTTTACTTCCTGTGTGTGACAGTCAGAGATGGGCAGTAACGCATTACTGTAATCCGATTACTTTTTTCAAGTAAGGAGTAAAGTAAGGGATTACTAAGTAAGTAAGTAAAACTTTATTACTATTGCAAAAACGGTAATTAGATTACTGTTACTTTCCCGTAAGCACGCTGCGTTACTGCGTTACTAAAACCATGATTTTTTTGCGAGAGTGTCTCATGACAATGATGTAAGCGAGTGCCACGTTCGTGACAACAGCTGTGTGCAGATCAAGAATGGATCATATATCGAGTGCGGGAGAGAGTATGAGCGTGCAGCGTTTAAAGCGTGGAAGTACTGACCTTACTTTAAGTTTGATTCCATAAAAAGTGACAAAAACATTAGCGTCCGTTGTGCGTGGGAAAAAAACTTCTTTAGTCTAAGTTTAGAACCCCTTAGCTTCCAAGCAAGTACCGACAGTACGCTACGACGTAATGGGAAATTCACAGACAAACTCGCAGATTCTTCAACTGACAGCTGCGGCACACCTGCACCAGGGCAAACCTCCGCCTGCCCCACTCCTGCTTTACAGTTGAAAATAGAGCAACAGGACTGCTAGTCTTTGACTTTATTTATTTTCTGCTGTGTTTTACTTGCATTTATTTGAAAGACTGAGTGTAAACACAAAAAAATATTTTATTTTATGTGCTGGAATGTGCAGAAAATAGGTTTAAATGTTAAACAAATTTCTTCTGGTGAGTGAATGTTGCATATAATTTAATGTTTGCTTGATGCATAAAGTTAAAAGATTAAAACTAATAAAACAAGTTTTAAAAAGAGACTTTTCCATTTGATTACATTTTGTATGATGGATTATGCAGAAAAAGTAGAATTGGGCTGAAAGATCTATTGCTTTATCACCTATTCAGGTTGTAAATCGTGTTTTTAAAAAGTAACTAAGTAACTAAGTAATTAATTACTTTTGAAAATAAGTATTACTTTTTTGCGGAAGTAATCAGTAATTAGTAACTGATCACTTTTTTCACCAACACTGGTGACAGTATGGATTGTGACAAAGACTTCATGATCTTTGCAACAGTGAATATAAATGCTAAAACTGAATATATTGGATAGTGTTCCCCCTGCACCATTAACAAATGGTTCAGCCCATAGCATGACCGTCTTTTTTCTTGTTTTCAGTAGCAAGCCATGCTTATGACTGTGTCAGAGCACATTTTGAACAACACCTTGGGAATTTTGCTTTTTACACAGGTGGTTGGATGTTACACTCTGGAAATGGAAGGAAGGTGAGTGTTATTAACCCTCTGTGGTCCACCGACAGGCTGCACCTCCAAGTCACATGACTATTTTCAGCTGACTCGATGACGCAGACTGTGGCATGTTCAGAAACAGCTCCGACGATGACGTCAACGTGTTTACGGAAGCGGTTGTGGGATTCATCGGGAAACTAGCGGATGATACCGTGGAGACAAAGACTATCACAACGTTTCCCAACCAGAAGCCGTGGGTGGATAAAACCATCCGCGACGCTCTGAGATCCCGCACCGCTGCCTACAACACGGGACTCAAGACGGGGGACATGGACCCGTACAAAGCCGCGTCATATAACGTGCGGAGGGCGGTGAAAGAGGCGAAGCAGCGCTACGGGAGGAAACTAGAGTCACAACTCCAACAGAGTGACTCTAGGAGCCTGTGGCGGGGACTAAGGACAATAACGGACTATAAAGCACCAACAACCGGTATGACGAACGCGGCCGTGACTCTGGCAGACGAGCTGAACACTTTCTATGCTCGCTTCGAGGCTGCAGCTAAGGCAGGGGTGGGCAAACTTTTTGATTCGTGGGCCACATTGAGTTCTAACATTTGGCAAATGGGCCGGAACAGGAGTAGATAGATGGCATGCTTTGAAAACATCACCTCATTGGGGGAAAAATACACATCTTGGGATATGGAGAAAACATGTGCTTTAATTTCATTTTTTTTAAATGAAGAAAAGCATTACAATAAAATCTCTGACTTCGAAATGAGCCTTTAAACACTGAAAATCAAATAAATGAACATTTTATTTTAAAGCACTGAAAGTTCTGTTATCCTTCAGGATATCACATCACTCTCCTCCTAACTTTTTTTTTTTTTTTTTCCAAAAACGGTAGGAGATGCAGATGTACTTGTCCTGTTCCTTTTATTCAATTTGTTTCCCCGGTGCCAAAAGTCAACAACGACCAGTGCAAGTTCGAAACAGTTGCAGCAAGTCAGTCTGTGAAGCGTTATATTTGATCTGCGCGCACTGTTCATTTTAACAACGTGCGTATCACGGAGACACACATTTTAATGGGAGCAGTGTTGTTGGTCTCCTTTTTTAGCCAGCGCATCAAAGTCTGGAGTTAGTTTTGTTGTGGCGATTCTCAGGATTGATCTGAGGTGTAGGTCTGTTAACTTGGATCTGTGGCTGGCTTTGTTGATGTTCATGACGCTGAATGTCTGTTCACACACGAAGGTAGAGCCGAACAAAGCCAACATCATCTGCGCTTTTCGCCTTAGATTTGGAAACGCGGCATCATTGAGTGAAGCATAGAAGTCATTTAGTTTCAGAGAGCTGAATTTCTCTTTTAAGGCAGGGTCGGACTGAAGGTCGATGAGTTCGAGCTGAAGCTCCTCTGGAGCTGTTTCGGGGTCTTGTGACAGAGGAAAGGCCACCAATTGAAGTGACTTGTCAATTTTATCGAAATCCAAAAACCGACGGCAGAATTCTCCGTGCAGTGCATCCAGTGACTCACTGTATTTCTTTACTTTTGCTCCGGCCTCTTTCAGCGTGGCTAGTGTAGGAAAATGAGTGAATGACTTGTTCAAAATCTGCCTGGAGAATAAAGCCAGCTTGGATTTGAAGGCTTTCACGTTTGTGTGCATGTCATGCACAAACTGCTCCTTCCCCTGCAGTTTCACGTTGAGCTCATTCAAGTGTGAAAATATGTCCGTAGCAAACGCGAAGTCACACATCCAGCTCTTGTTGCTCAGCTCAGGAAATTCATCAGTCTTCCCCTGCCGCTCCAAAAACATGCCAATCTCCTCTTTGAGCTCCCACACTCGTTGAAACACTTTGCCCAAACTCAACCAGCGGACACGGGAGTGATAAAGCAGGTCCTGGTGATCCGCATCAGTTTCCTCCAGGAACGCAATGAACTGACGGTGCTGAAGTCCCCGTGCGCGTATGAAATTGACAAGTTTCACCACAGGATTCACAACATGATTCAGCTGTAACACCGATTTACATAGAGATTCCTGGTGGAGGATGCAGTGGAGGAAAATCACATCCTGGTCAGGGTTTTCATCTTTCACTTTATTCTGGATTCTCCTCAGCAGGCCAACGTTTTTTCCCGTTAAATTTGGAGATCCATCTGTGGTGACGTTAACAAGCTTACTCCAGGGAAGCTTCATGTTTTCGATGGCAGCAGACACCCGTTCAAACAAGTCCTCTCCCCGTGTTTGTCCTTTCAGAGACTCCATTGTCAAAAACTCCTCCGTTATTTCAAAGGTTTCGTTGATTCCTCGGATAAAAATGAGGAGCTGAGCAGTGTCTTTGACATCATTGCTTTCATCCAGTGCTACAGAATAAAAAGTGAATGACTTCGCCTTTTTGTTTAATATGCTGGTGATATCTTCATCTATTATAGTTCTACACGGCGAGTCACTGTCCGCCGTGATAAACTGATTTTCTCAAATTTGTCTTTGGTCTCCGGGCACAAAATACCTGCTGTCTCTACCATACATTCTTTTAAAAACTCGCCCTCTGACAGTGGTTTGCTGGCCTTTGCTATTTTGAATGAAAGCATAAAACTGGCCTTGGTACTTGATTCTTGAATGGCAGTTTGACGGTGAAAAAAACTTTGCTGAGCCTTCAAATTAGCTGCCAACTTCTCAGCAGCAGCTTCCCGTTCTTTTGTTGAGAGCTTGCTAGCATAATTTGTGTGCTTTGTGGCAAAGTGATGGCTAATATTATACTCTTTAAAAACCGCCACAGTTTCTTGGCATATCAGGCAAACAGCAGATGATCGGTGTACAGTGAAAAAATATTTAGTTGTCCACTCCTTTTTGAACACTCGACATTCTCTGTCCACTTTCCTTTTCTTGGGTCCGCTCATCTTCATAGAGGGGCGGTAGGTCACAGGGTAAAGTGCAAACGTGGAGTAATAGGCCTACGCCGCTTCACCTCAACAAAGCCAATATATCTAGAGTGCGCCATCTAGTGAGGAAACATCAGAATTGCAGGGGAAATAAAACATTAACAAGGTTAATTTATTACATTTTTTTTTCAAGTTTGGCGGGCCGGATCAAAACGTTTAACGGGCCGCACGTGGCCCCCGGGCCGTAGTTCGCCCATGCCTGAGCTAAGGTCTCCAACAATGCTAGTGTTAGCGGCGCTAACGGCTGCAGACAGGAAGATACTGCCAGCACCGGAAACGTGCTCGTCATCTCCGAGCATGAAGTAAGGAGAGCCTTCAAGAGAGTGAACACCAGGAAAGCAGCAGGACCAGACAGCATCCCAGGTCGTATCCTAAGAGACTGCGCATACCAGCTAGCTCCTGTGTTCACTGAGATATTCAACATCTCTTTATCTCAGTCGGTGATCCCCACATGCTTCAAAGAGTCCATCATTGTTCCTGTCCCGAAGAAACCCCACCCTGCTTCTCTCAATGACTATCGCCCTGTAGCCCTCACCTCAGTAGTGATGAAGTGCTTTGAACGCCTGGTCAGAGACTTCATCATTTCTTCACTACCAGACACACTGGACCAACTACAGTTCGCTTACCGTCCAAATCGTTCCACAGACGATGCCATCTCTCATCTCCTCCACACATCACTCACTCACTTGGACACTAGAAGGGGGATATATGTTAAAATGCTCTTCATAGACTACAGCTCTGCATTTAACACCATAATTCCCTCCACACTCACCACCAAGCTGGAGCATCTGGGACTCAGCTCATCTATGTGTCAGTGGATCTCCAACTTCCTAACTGGCAGACCACAGGCAGTAAGGATGGGCGGACATGTCTCAGCCTCCACCACTCTCAGCACTGGAGCCCCCCAGGGGTGTGTTCTGAGCCCCCTGCTGTACTCTTTGTACACATATGACTGTGTGGCCACTACCAGCTCCACCACCATCATCAAGTTTGCTGACGACACCGTCGTGGTGGGCCTGATCTCTGATAACAACGAGACGGCCTACCTGAAGGAGATTAGGAATCTGGAGAACTGGTGCCAGAGGAACAACCTCCTTCTAAACGTCAGTAAGACAAAGGAGCTGATAGTGGACTTCAGCACTAAGCAGGAGAGGAACTACCAGACCCCCGTCATCAACGAGTGCCCAGTGGAGAGAGTGGACAGCTTCAAATACCTCGGAGTTCACATCACGCAGGACCTGTCATGGTCCTGTCACATCAACACCGTGGTGAAAGGCCCGACAGCGTCTCTACCACCTCAGACGCTTGAGAGACTTCCAACTGCCCTCCATGGTGCTCAGGAACTTTTACTCGTGCACCATAGAGAGCATCCTGGCGGGAAACATCTTAACCTGGTTCGGGAACAGCACCATGCAGGACAGACGAGCTCTACAGAGGGTTGTGCGGTCAGCTGAGCGCACCATCCGCTCCGAGCTCCCTGACCTGCACTCAATCTACAGCAGGCGGTGCTGGACCAAGGCCAGGAAGATCGTGAAGGACCTCAGCCATCCCAACAACAGACTGTTCTCTCTGTTGAGGTCAGGAAAGCGATTCCGCTCCCTGAAGACCAACACAGAGAGACTGAGGAGGAGCTTCTTCCCGCAGGCGATACGGTCTCTCAATCACACCACCACACAGTACTGACCCACACATATGGTTCTTACACACACACTGGACTTTCTGGACTTTGGTTTTGCACAACACTGGTCACTATATTCTTCATTTCCGGTTAATACTTGTACAGCTGCTGTTATTGTGTATATATTTATTTATATTTAGATTTCTTCATACATTCTTATATAGTTCTATATTGTGTATTGTGTATTTTGTTGTAGAGATGGACCGATCCGATATTACGTATCGGTATCGGTCCGATACTGACCTAAATGACTGGATCGGATATCGGAGAAAAATAAAAAATGTAATCCGATCCATTAAATATCACGAAAGCACCTCACAAAACTTGCAACACGCCATAACTCACCTCAGAACGTTAGCATGTCGGAGCAGTATGCATCACATGATAGAGCGGCTGTGGCATGCGGGACCTGTGGTCTGGATAGCATTTGGAGCTTTGCTAGCAACCTGGCATTTCATCTCCGACAAAGTTATCCCCGAGAGAAGTAAAGCAAGTGTGTAAGTCCATCTCTGAATGTTTGTAAAGCATTCCTGCGTTAAGCTTAACGAGCGACTGCCTCTCGCTCTCCGGCTGCTACTTCAATCGTGAAACTGCTTAAATGATCAGCTGATCGGCTTTTCTGTCGCGAGTCCGTCTTTGTTTTTGGCCCACTTTGCACCAGAAAGAGGAAACCAGCGGCTGAACAACAGCAGCACGTTTAAGCTTGATCAGCTGTTGTTAGAATTTATTTAATATTACTTTCTACACCAGGATCTTTTTCTACGTAGCTGACGCTGGTAACTGTGCAGGGGCGGATCTAGCAAAGTTTAGCCAGGGGGGCCGATTGTGCCCCCTTTTCCCAGTTAATGCCCTAAGACATACTTTTCTTTCTTATTCTCATTTAAAATGTCTAGCTTTTAATAAATAATTATCTGACACACAAAGTTTTAATTTGATGTAAAATGAATAGAAGTCAATTACTGTATATAGTGACTATTAAGTCTAATATATATACCCTAGTAAGCTATAGTACTTTTTCCTTTGGGAAGGTACCATCTGTGCAGTCTGCAATTTTGTTGAAGAAAGATGTTGAATCTATTTAATATTTCTTGAAAAATAATTGATTTCTGTGCATTTTTTTTCACACTGCATCAAATTAAGGTTGATTACGTCGATTAAGCATCATGAGGTGGCGCGTGAGGGGTGGTTCCCTATTTTTTATTTATTTATTTTTGTTGTTGCTGGGAGTTGGAACCCTATTAGTTAGGTTGCTTAATATTTACGCTAAGTACTCTTTAAAATACCAGAATAGGGAGGATGGTGTAGGTCTAAGTTTATTAGATTGATCAGTATTGCTGAACTATGAAATATTTTTTTTGTATACAGGTATAACAGAATAGCTTTAGTGTAGTTGTTGTTTTAAACTTGAGTATGAACTTGCAGACTTGCAAAATGCAGCAAGATATTTTAAAAAACAGTTTTGTTGATTAAAAAACACTATATCGGATTCATATCGGTATCGGCAGATATCCAAATTTATGATATCGGTATCGGTATCGGACATAAAGTGGTATCGTGCCATCTCTATTTTGTTGTACAGTTATTTTATTTTCAACTTTAATTTATATATTTATCTTTATCTTATTCTTCCCAGTTAAATTTACCCTTCATTCTAATTTGTGTTGTACAGTTATTTCATTTTTAACCTTAATTTATATTTTATTCCTTCCTAGTTAAATTTACCCTTTTTAATTTTTCATATTTATTTCCTATCTTATTCATAGCCTTTTCCTTTTTTGTTCTCTTTAGGTCACGAGCAGTTGTCCAAGCATTTCACTACATATCGTACTGTGTATGACTGTGTACGTGACAAATAAAATTTGAATTTGAATTTGACATAGCAACAAGCTGCAGCCACGCTGAGTCTCTATTTCAACCCACACTGAAAGTTCGGACTTCAAAGTTTTTAAATTTTAATTACAGGCCAGTAAATCCAGAGTTATGATAATATAAATAAGCCCCGCTTTTTTCTAAATACTGTCCTGTTTTAAGCTTTTTCTAAGGACAGCGCGAAAACAGTAAAGAAAGCAAAAAATGCACCATGTCGACCAATTAGAAAAAAAGTAAACATGTGGGATTTGGTTGTTCAGGAAGAGGGAAAAGTTTTGGGAGTGACGAGACAGAGCGAGCGAGTGTGTGTGTGTGTGAGAGAGAGAGAGAGAGTTTTTAAGTGTGGGAGATTTGTGACGTTTACTGTGGAGTGTATACTTAGTGTGTTGTGTTGTCTTGTGTAGCTGTTCTGTTGTGTAGTCGTTTTGTTTTGTGTGTCAGTGAGGGCACTAATGAATGTCACAGAGGCACATTGCAATGTAAACACTGTCACTGTGTAGAAAACCAGCGGAGTGATACACCTCCTCTTGTCAGGCCTGCAGGTTTATCCCTGTGCTGTTCTCCTCTGTCTTTTGGTGGACAAACTTTTTTTTTTTTTAACTGCCACACGTCATTTGTGGGGCATCTTATTGCAACACCGGATTGTTCTCTCATTTTAGTTTCAGTAATATTTTTAAATGGTTGTACAAAATGAAGAAAAAAAAACGGCAGGTGTATTGGCTGCATTTTTAGATAAATAGTTGTATATGTTTACAAAATGTACAATTTATATTTGCATTTCAAGTTATAAAAATTTACTCAACATGTCTGTTTTGTTTTTTACAGTAAAAAGGATTTTAAGTTCTTTGTGTGATTTCAGATCAGTAATAGTACTATTAATAGTAATAGTAGTACTAATGCAGTATGTCAGTGAAAAAAACAACTGAATTCAGTTGAGCTGAAAAGAATGATACCAAACAAGCCAAGGAGGAAAAAATAAAATGAAACAATCTGAGGGTGAAATACAAACGGTTGTATTTCAGACCTCAGTGGGTTAATCCAACAAATCATGGAAAATTAGGTTTAAATTTTTGTTCATGACAGTGCAGATTTCTGACATTTTGTGTAATTTAAGCATGTAACAATTTGATTGTTTTCTAACAAAAAACAGTGTGAAACTTAAGTTAGACTTGTCGTTGTAAATAAACCACCCCATGTTGTGTAGGTTTCTGGATTTTATACTTATTGGGCTACATATTTATTTATTATACAGGCTATACAGTACATAACATCACAACTCACATGTTTTATGTAACTAAAGTGTGTAATTATGTGGAGTACAGACAATAATTAAGTTATAGACTATATTTATATGAAAAACGTGTATACTTACTGCATTTGAATCATTTTAATCATATGTAACCACCTGCATATGTATTTGGGGGGGGAAAGGCTTTGATTTTGCCACCCCATTTGATTTCTTTGCCACCCTCACGCCACCCTAAGAAAATTTCTCTAGACCCACCCCTGATCATCTGATGGAACTGCAGGAGAGATGGCTAATGTGCACATCAGACAGATTTAACACTAAATGGTATTTAGCCTGTCAGCTGCCTAGTACAAACAATGTTGTTCAATGATGTTAGTTTGTGCAAATGTGAGAATCCTGCCTCCCACATGTTCAATTCCAGCAGCGAGAGCATGTCTGAATTCGACTACCGCTTGCTGTGTGCTACATGTGAAAGAAAAATGATTTAATAATGTCCCATCCTGATTCTCTCGACATTATCTTGATATTATTGTGCATATTTACACATGTATATTATTTTTTCCAGCAAGTCCACAAAATATCCCTGCATGACAACAAATTGCTGCTGTTCTTAAAACTTCTTCTTGGGTTTTGATCCGTTTTTGTGCACGTTTTGATTTATTCGTCCTCACATCCTCTCTTTTTTTCTTTTACGTTGACAGATCATACCATTAGTGTGCCTTTAGCATCTCTGCCAACATCCTGTCCCTCAGGAGCAGGACTGGGAAGGCAGTATTCATATTTATGGAGCTCAACAGAATTCTGTGATACACTGCTAAAGAAAAAAAGATGAGTATCTAAACCTAAAAGTAATAAATAATATAGTAGCTGTACAGAAACAGTCTGTCGAGGTTCCAGGTTCTCTGCTGTGTAGCTGTGCCAATCCTCTGCAGCATAATGCTGAACAAATCATTGGGGCTTGTGTCAATACCTCTAGTCCTTCTCCTTTCCATATTTGTACATGTTCGTGGATGATGTTACCCTACAGAGTCAGCAGAGTACAGTTTGTAAGAGTCTGTGTCGCTGAACTTAGATGTTAGCAGTTAACTCCGACCTCATACCCTTAAAAAGCACCTAACCTGACCGAGTAATTAGGGTGGCTAAAACTAATCAAATCTCACAAACTAATCTCACATGACACACACAGCAAGAGAAATCTGCATCAGCGCAGTTCTAATGGACATACTTTGTTATTCCTGCCAAAACAAGCCCAGGAGGTACAGACCTCCAGTCAGGGAGGCAGAAAACAGTCAACATCCTGCATGACAAATAACACTTTCTCATCTTTTTGCTTCTAGTATCTTTTAATTAATGGCACTTGGCACAGAGAGTAATTATCTAATAACTACAGACTACACATGATTTCAAGTGATGAGCAGTCTTTTTTCTCTTTATTTTTAAATTTCCTTAGTTCTTTACTGTCTGTGAGACATTGCACTAATTTGTGGCGATGGCAGGGGACAGACAGCCAAATGTCTTCAGATGTCAGATGGCCTTGCTAACACTGCTGCTTTGATTGCTGAACACCAAATGCGCTTTTTCAGGAACTCTACTTTCCAGTTATTTGTGAAGTTTTCCACTGTGATTTGTGATTTTTTTCCTTTTGTTTACAAAGATGCATCTACCTGATTGTAGTAAGTAAACAGCACCTTAATTTTATAATTATATGTGAAGCGGAAGACAACAACATGTACTCCACACACTTTTCTCTTTTCTGTTTGTCAGAAGCTAGCTCACCAAGCTATGTGTCATATTTCATTTTACTCGTCTTCACTGACTGAAAGGTTTGGCACAAATACACTATCATGATGCTTACACAACTTTGTATAAACATTTATCAGTCAATAATCTGATACATCTATGTGATTATCAATCATTTCATTAGCATATTGTAGCCAGTAATGCAAATTCACACACATATAGATATATCACTGGTCAGTTTGATTAAGCTAGTTTGCTAGTTTTAGTTGCTCCCTTGTTTATAAGAGGTCACCAGACTACACCAGATGCCCTTCATGACAGAACATCAAAGGGATTTGTTTCTTCTCCCAGAATCACACCGATGATCGTGTGTTAGGCAAATTTGTCATCTGCATTGGGGAAAACTCTTCTTTGATGTTTATTTCAGCCAAACTATTCCGATGTTTTCAAAGATATGTTTCCATATATGAGAGTGAGACCAAAGGTGATGGATGTCATTATTCACAAAGAGCTTCCTGCACTATAATTGTCATGTTCATGACCTTACTTGCTGAAACAAATAGTTCCCTTGTATCACCTTGCCATGCCACCAGATTTTATGTACTGTACAGCTCTGATACAAACCCTGAGAATGATAATCCCATCAATGAAACAACTGCATTTAAAGCACTGCATGCAGAATAGTGCATGCAGAATGAAACCCAAAGGTATTAAATGTGTTTATGTCTTCACAAAAGCAGTTCCTAATGAAATTGAATATGTACTCATAGCTTATATTTAGATTTTCAATTCAATTCAATTGTCAATTCCACCTTATTTATACTGTGCAAAATCAGAACAGCAGTCACCTGAACATGGTTTATTTTGCCAGGCAGAGACAATATAACAAAACCCCCTCTGAACAAGGACATGGCAGCATAAAAATTATGGCAAGAGCAGGTTTTCTTCAGAAAGGTGAACAGCATATAAATTCATACAAATACATACATTATGGAAATTACTTCATATCAAGGGACTTACACTATTATTTGTGTTACACCAGATATCAACATCCCCATTGAGAAGTCATAATCTCACACAATTTCCCACACCCCATCTGAAGTCTACTCTCCAGATAACAAAACACAATGCGCATGTCAACTTTCAAAAAGCAGCTCGACTCTCCTCAAGACCCTAAAAGTAGACAAAACAAATATTGCCACACCTAAGACGAGCTCCAAAAGGTTCCATCATATCTGACCATATTCAGTTTCTCACTGGATATTGAAATCTCAACAAATACAGGGATAACCCAGAAAAATCCATTTCCCTGACCACTTACACTCGTGCAATGAACACTAAAACTCCTTAAGGGACTTTAAGACTTGACTTTTTGGCCAGTGCCAAATGTGGCAATGAGGGTGGGTTTTAATCAAAGAAAGCATGAAATTTGTTTTCAGTGCAGGTGATAGGACATCAGGAGCACATGGACATTGCCCAGGGGCCTGAGGGTCATTTTGGCCTGCCGAGCACTTAAGCAGATAATATAAAAGCAGGAAAGAGTAGACGGGTGCCTCAGAATGCACCGATCAGGCTCAACTCCATCACACCCCAGAGACGCACATGCATGTGTACACAAAGCTTATCTCTCTCTTCTCAACACATAGTGTTGGACAAGTCCCTGGTGTAATGAGTGCTCAAAGAAATGTTGGAAGTGAGAGAGAGAAAATCATTTATTTTTAAAAGAGAATGATGGAGCTAAATGCTGAAATGTCAGTCAGAGACCAGGCCAGTCAAGGAAAACAATAAAAACTACCTAAAGCACAATTGTCTGTCTTTACCACCCACCACTCATATATTGTGTGTCATTCATTTTCCCAAAATAGACAAAATCAACATCCCATACGACTGTTTTTTTTTTAGTTTTTTTTTTTTAATAATAGACATCTGTAATATCACAACACATAAGTGGCTGTGAATGGAGTCAAATTCCCAGCCTGAGTTACTGTTTCAATCCATCCCTGAGCAGTTAATCTGGTTTTAGTCCTGACCTGAGGCATCGCAGTCAGACCTGGTAACTGTGGACTCTTTAACTGAAAATTTCTCTTTGGTCTCTGAATCATAGCCTGAGACCTAGCTCTCATCACCGGTGATGATCTTCAACACAAAGTCAGATCAGTCTGACAGAAGTTGATGTTGGCTCTCATAGTTGTGCAACTGTAAGTCATGCAGACGTGTCTCCTGGGGAACAATCTAAAAATAACAGACTGGCTGGAAACTGTCAAGGGGTGCACAAAGATACAACTTTGAGGAAGCCAAAGTTAAGTCAAGAGATGTTTTTTTTTTTTTATTTGTTTTAGAGGCAGTTGTTTCACTTCATTTTTTAAAACTCACTTTATATATTGTTTTTATTTACTCTGTACGATGTTTTGGCAGCTTTATGAGCTGAGATTTGCAATTTCATGTCTCTATTTTCTGTCAACATTTATAAAAAATAACAGTCAATAAGTGAACAAGCACAAGTAAGTATAATACTTTATTTAACAAACACTCAAGAAAAGATATAACCATACTTTACCCTTACAGAAAGATGCAGTTATAATAATTTCTTTCTAAAGGGCTAATCAGGGTAACTGCTACAGGGATGAAAGATCATGTTCAAGGAGGAAGAGAGAAGATAAGAGTGCTCAAGGACAGACTGTTTGAAAGGTACTATTTGAAGTTATTGATTTTAACTGCCTGTTTGAATGACCTTGCTGTGCCGTCGCATCCAAGAAGGAAGTGGTCATCACAGGATGCAGATCCCCATGTATGTTAAGTATAACAAATTTAATTAAATGATTCATCTCAGCAATTTTTTTTTGTCAGCCAGCACACCCTCTGACACTTTAATATCAACATCTTTCTCCACTTTGTTTATTTAACTGACCTCTCATCAAATAAATTTCTTATTCTTTGCCCACCTTTTGTGTATATCTCTCTCAGTTCACCATTACTTTGCCACATTGAGGGGAAAGGTGATTTCATTGTAATATATAACAGAATAGGGCAAGCCATAGAAGCATTAGTCTAACATATCTTGCAGCAGCAGAGCAAAATCCATATTTCTGACATGGTTGTCTCCAATGGAAAATAGACCTGAAACCCTTTGGTGCCACATTCTCTCAGTTCAGCTACATTTGTCATGGAAAGTGCAGCAGTGCAGTCTTGCAAGGCCGGCCATATCAGTGAGTGTGTTTGCAGTTGTACATCTGGAGTCAAATGTGGCTGATTTTAGCCCAAGTATGGGTGGAAAGGGCTGATTGGATATTTTATGCAACACCTGGAGAAAGCGGTACAACATAAAAAAAGAGAACAAACCTATTCCATGCCAGCTGTCTCCCAACAGATTTCTTTACCTTAATCGTATATCTAATTGAATTTCACGGTGCTCTGTACTTGGTGCAGCATGTTTGAGCAGCTGACAACGGCAATATTGCGGAATCGTTTCATGCAGTCACCATGTGGCTAATCACAAAATGTGAGCAATTACATTTTATCTGGTTTATTATCAGTGTTTCAGTCTTGACCCATGCAACACTGCATCATAACCATACACAACATCAAAGATCTACTATTGCCATGTAAGAAATACTGGTGTAAGTTAGACTTCGGCTACCTTATAGTATTGGAATTAAAGAAGTGGATTCTCACAAGTCAAGACTCTTGTTTTTATCATAATTATGAGATAACTTCAAGTTGTGATGGTGCGTGGGAAACAGAGGAAACTGGAGAGTACAATCGCAGAATCAGCTTTGTTGACGAGCTTATTAAGTAATTGGGTTCCAGCTCTTTATTTGTTCTCAATGTAGGTAACAAAATAGACAACAGGCTTTACTGACAATAGTAACATGGCACAGACAAGAACAGCACATATAGCATGTTTATATATAAGGTGCAGACTTCAAAGACGTTTGAATAAATCATGGAATAAATAAGAGATCGATTACTTGTTATTTTATATACAGTTTATACATGTGGACTGGCTATAAATATACAGTATATAGACATGTACAGAAAAGCTGGTCCGGCAACAATACCTGATCACATCTTAAAGACTGCTTAGGTAAACACTGACTCTCATCATCATGAAGTCCTGGTCATGCCACACATATGAGCCCTCCTTCCTCTGTCCCCGGACCATTTTAGTTTTCATATCAGGCTAACTGGTCAATACTCTTCTTCTGTCCTCCTCATCCCTTGCCCTAGACATGAAACATCCTATGTTGGACTGCTGTTCATAGATTTTAGCTCAGCATTTAATACACTGATCCCGATGAAGCTTATACACAAACTGGACCAGCTGGACCTGTACACCTCTCTCTTTAACTGGCTGCTAGACTTCCTCAGTGAGACACCACAAGAAGTTCTGGTCAGCAACAACATCAAGCACCATTATGCTGAGTACTGTTGCTAAGGGGACTAAGCACTCAAGTATGTGTGCTTCGTCCCCTGGTCTTCACTCTGCTGACCCATGATTGCACTCCACACTACAACAATAATATCTTTAATAAATTTGCAGATTAGACAACTTTTGTGGTCAACTTAAGAGCAATAGTGAGACACATATAGAAGCAAGGTGAATCAACTGGCCATGCGGTACAGTGACAACAATTTCTCCTTAAATGTGGAGATTATCAGTGATTTCAGAGTGCACCCAGCATTCCCTCGCTCACGATCGGTGGTTCTGCTGTGGAGAGCACCAAATCTTTGGGTGTGCACATCACACTCCTCTCCTGGACACACAGCACTGCATCACTGGCCAAGAATGCAAAGCATGCTTCTACTACTCCTGCAAACTGAGAAGAGCGAGGGCCCCAGTTACCCATCATGTGCTCCTTCAACCGAGGCACTGCTGAAAGCATACTGACCAGCTGCCTCACTGGGTGATTTGGAAACTCCTTTGCTGCCAACCACAGAACCCTGCAGCGCATAGTAAATACAGCAAGAGAAATCACTGGTGCCTCGCTCTCCTCCCTCCTGGACCTTTATAACACGCACCAAGCCTGCCAAGCTATCAGTATTGTGTGCCAGTCCAGCCACCTTTCATACAACTTTTCCAGTCCCCTGCCTTCAGGGAGAAGGTCCTGGAGCCTCCATGACTCCTCCAGCAGACTGAGAAACAGCTTTATCCAACAGGCTGTCAGGATATTGAACTCCCTTTCCTCTCTACCAGCTCCCCATTCTCAAGAAGACTCACACGCACACACTCACAACAGCCACTTCACTTTACATAAAGAATATTACTGCATCGGCTGTACGGACACTGCAACCAGTTTTTAGGGATTTAATATTTTATAATATTGGCTGTATATATCAATAACAATAATTGTATATAATAGTTAAATAAATCTTTTGAGCTTGTGTACTGTACTCTTATTTCCATATTGGTATCACATAATTTTATAGCTCTCTATTTTGCTTAGTTTTATTTTTGATTCATTCTTGTTCTACATCAGGGGGAAGTGGCATTTCGATCTAGCGTATGTAATGTACATCTTGTAGCATTGACAATAAAGTTTCCTTTGACTTTCTGTTCTTCACCCGACTTTTATTTTTTTGCAAATTGTTCCACTGAATGACAGGGTCAAATTATTCTCCTCTTCAGACAGTCAGAGTAACCCTGAGAGTTTGGTGCATTAGCAGTTTCTTTCTTTACATAAGTATTTGTCTGGTTTTGCTTCTGCCTGCTTCCTTCCTTGCTATTTTTATTGCAGCTTTTTTTTTTAAATTTCAGTCTTTTCTATTGGTCTCCCTTGTCACTTTTCTGTCCTTTTCTTTGTTTCTCTCAATCCTTGCAGAGCTCTCAGTGTACTAATGAAAGAATGAGTGATGTGGGTGTTAGCTTGGAGATGGAGCCTGTCATATCTTTGCCAGTTATCTGGAGGGCTTGCCTCGGGCCAGGCTCACCTCGACCACAAAGGCTGTTACCGCCAGAGCGTTTCGTTCATGCTGAGATGGCACATAGATGTAACTAAGGTACAATGTATTCATACATATGCACATACTGACTACACACACACGCGCACACTCCTCCCATCCTGCTGTTGACACTGACAGACTGATGTTTGCCGGTGTCTCAGGGAGTGGGAGTCAGAACAATACTCTGTAATTGAATCCCTGTTGCCACTGTGTACCTTCCTCCCTCTTCCTCATTGTGGCAACAATCTCTTACATACAGTCAATCTCTCTTGAAGAGTGTTTGCTTCTTGCATGTCTTTGATTTTCTGTCTAAATCACCTTTTTACATGCTCCTCTCTACCTGTCCCCTTTCCAACCCACTCTTCTCCTTTTCCTTAAAAAGTAGTGTTCTTCCTGTGCATGCTTTTCATAGATTCCAAAGGATAGAACACAGAGGAGTTCAGCGTCTTGGTTGGGTAACTGTATTTAAATCATTGTGATCCTTTATATTATGCAATTTCTGAGTACAATATACAAATATACAAATTGTCATATGTTTGTTTGCATGCTTGTATCCTCTCCCTGTGTATCCTTTGTGCACTGACTGACACCTCAACCAGTCGATCTCCTCCATGCCTCATCGCTTTTCATTGTTTTCCTGTACGTTTGACTGACATGTCATCCTCAAAAGATGTTCGCATCGTCTAGGCACTCTAGATTGGACACGCTTGCGCGATCCCAGCCGGAGCTGCGTTTGAAGAAAGACAGGCAGTTTGGTTCTGGTTTATTTATAGTCTCCCATACTTGTTCACACTCTGCAGACTATGTTTTGATTAGACGCCTCACATGGGGAGATCAGGGCCTCAGTTGTCTCACATTATCTGTAATATTTGTTGCAGTGTTCCAAGATTGCTGAGGTGTAGCAAATCAGGACAAGTCATATAATTTCTTCAGAAGTTTTTCCTTATTGACAAAAAGCACTAAAGCACAAACATAACTCCAGTGCATGCCATATTGCAATGGGACAAACCACGCAAAATGAAATACGTCATTGCAGTTAGGAACTATATAGAGCTATAAAAAGAATAAATAAATTAAAAAAAACATTGCAAGTAGGCCACGGACATATAGACGGTAGACGGGGCCTGAATTTTCAACATCCTCATTCACTTCACTTCAGAATATGAAGTGTCAAGGGAGATTAATCCAGGTCAGTCCCAAGATGCTGAAAGATAGTACTGAGCCTCATTAAAGAATATTTGCTGAAATTTAACTGAACTCCCAGGAAATTACTGCCAGGTTTGTAGTCTTTTTTATTTTTTTGTAGATCATCCCTGCAGCATTTTGCTGTGGATGGTGATTGGTTAGAAAGTCCACCCCTCTGGTCAAGAAGGAAAAAATAATAATCTTGATAGATTATGATGAAATGTTTCCCAGGGACATCTCCACAATATGGACTATCATCACATTATGATTGCTATTCCCATCAGGTCAAAATTCCACTTTTTTTACTTTGCTGTGGTAAACTGTGCCAGCTACGAAATGTTTTTATAAACTAGTTATTTTCATGCATGTACTGTAGCTCTGAACTTTCCAATAGATTATCTGATAGAGGTACAAAAGTACCCAATCAAAATGTTTTGTGTCACCCACATTTCAAAAAGGAGAGATAATTTGGAAGAACTGAGACTGATTTATTATGATACAGAATTCAGCTGTGCTATTTGGTGATTAGACTCTGATGACCCAACATAGTAGAGCAGAAATTATAGGAATTTCTGGGGTCTGGATGCTGGTTTCACAGTTTCTGCGTTTTGAGATGCTGTGAGTTGATGTTTCTTTTTAGATTGTGAGAATGGTTTATGTTTTACTTTTATTCCTTGTCTCTCTGGTGAATAGGGTTGTCAGCTTCTTTATTATTTATTGTTACCGTTCCTGTAGCCTGTTTGTATTTTGCCTGTTTATTGAAGTCCTGCATTTTAAGTTATCCTTGGGCTTGAGTTTCTGTATTCCTTGGTTAGCCTGTATTTAGTTATTATTTAATTATTTCGATTGTTATGTCTTTCATTTTCAAGTTTTGTTTATTTCACATTTTGTATAATTTCTTCTGTTTTATTTAATAGCCTAGTTATTTGGGTCCAACCTGATATCAACTCGAAGCGTGTTATAGACCCACTGGTCCAACATGTGGATGTCACGCATGGCCTCTCCAGATGTGAAATGGACGTACATGTTTAAGTTGCAGTGCCACATGACAGATGGTTGGATCTACACTGTTTGCCCTGATCTTTCTTTTTTACATCGTTTGTTGAGGCTTTTCTTGTTAGTTTTAATTACTAATGATATTTGCTTTAGTTGGTTCCCTTTTGTGTTCTTTTTTGTTTCAGTCTCAACTGTGTTTTTGTCCTTTGCCTTTCTATTTTCATCTGTCTAGTAATTCTGTCCTCCCCTTTGTCAAGTTAACCCTTGTTCCCCGATTGCTTGTATCATCCCGTTTTATTCTGGTAACTGTTATTCTCTGTCTTGTGTTACATTTTATTTCCCTGACTTCATTATGCCTAGAGTTTCTAGCTTTGCACCGCCCCTGCGTCTCTCCTCTTCTTACCCTGAATATTGTCTCTGGCTGTCTCGTCCCTCGTGACTTTGAGCCCTGGTTCTGTGTATCCCTGTTCTGAGTTCCCCTGTGTTTCAGTATTTCCTGGCATTTCAATACTGTTATTCAGGTCCCCATTTGTTTCTGCATTTTTAGACTAATCATAATTAAATTCTCAGTTTGGGTTTACTGCTGCTTCCTGTACTTTGTGTTTAGCTCACATATCTCCATTTCACAGCTGGAGGTGGTGAAGATAAAAATGGAGGCTTGGGCGGGACTTTGAGAGACCAGGTTGAGGCAGAGATGGACAGAGGATGGTTGTATGAATGAGAGTCTAAAATGGAGACTGGGAGAAGAGTATTGATATTTAAAGTAAGCAGAATGGAGGATGATTGGCCTGAAGAAGGTGATGATCGGAGATGATGATTGGATTAAAGCAATGATGTCAGAATTGAGTTTGAGAGTGTGGGAAAGTGAAAGAAATGTAAAGAACGCCCTGACAACCGAACACCAAGTGAAGCAGCCAGATGAGCGATTACAGAACTGAACCTAAACATAATCTACATATCTTTATATTTTGCTTCCAAGGGGCCAGACTTTCTTTAATTTTTTCTTGTCATTTGACCTTGAAGAGGCCTTCTGATGGTCCTTCAAAGTTTTCCTTTGGACATTGGCTGCTTTTTCACTCACTTTGTACCAGTCCATGTACTTGACCACTTTTAGAGGAAGGATTTTTGTTTTGTTTTATTTTCGTTTTTGAATAGTTCAAACATTTTTTAAAAAGGACACCAAACTCAAGGAATGAACCAGTGTTGTGTCTGCACAAAACAGACATTTAGCGAGGAACCAATTTTAAATTGTTAATTTAAAATTAACAATTTATAGTTAATTTAATTTCTTTAATTGAATCTACGAATATTGCCAAAGTCAACAGAGTTTAACAGGTGCAAAATAGTTGGGTTTTTTGGTTTGCTTTTTTTTCATCAACAAGGTGATACCCAGAGAGCTATTAGCTGAAAACTTGTTAGATATTGGCATGGTGTGCAGCATCTCCGTCCGTGGTAACATTTCTGCCCTTGTCTAGGAATGGTTCCATCAGCCTCATTACTACATTTTCAGAAAGTCTCTCCCCACTGGGACGATTGGGGTCCTTGCCAAGATATGGGAAGACATTGCAAATGTACTTGGATTTTAGGTCGCAAGCCACCCAAAACTTGATCCCAAACTTGTCAGGTTTACTTGCAATATACTGCAGGAAACAGCACCAAGTCTTTGATGGGAAAAGCTGTTCATCAACGGTGATATGTAGACCAGGGTTGTAGCACGTGATGCAGTTGGTGACAAATGATCCCCACACACTGGAAATGCAGACTACAGATACCATGGCAGTGCCAGGATTGTGAGTGATTGCTGAAAATGTTGAAATGTACTCACTCACTTTTTATTATTATTTGTAAATATGTGTACAAATGGTCGGTTTTTTGTACTGTTTTTATCAATAAATCTCAGCAACAAAGGACATACACCCATGTCTGTTGATTTCTCCCTAAGACGGCAAACTGAAACACTCCAAGTTGGTGACTTTTGGAGATTTATTTCCCTGGATGATTGAGAATGCATCAAGACGAACACAAAAGGAAGTTCACAGCTTTTAGCAGCCCCCCCCTCCCCCGACAAACAAAGAGGCAGTTGGCAGTTAGAAATTAGCAATCATTCACACACACCCACTCCCCTCCAGAATTCTCAGGTAACAACCTAATTTACATATGAATGACTAGCCAATTTACCTTCCACTTGGCTGAAGCTAAAGCCTAGCTAAAAGCCATTTGGCTGGTAGGCGGGTTTTAAAGGTAGGTTTTAAAGGTAGAAAAGCCAACTGGCTGCTCTCGGGGGCTCTAAGTGTTTAAAGAATTGGGGAAAACCGAGCAAGTGGATGACAAAAAGAAAGAAATTGAAGGGTCTTAACAACAGATAAACAGTTTCTGAAAGTCATGTCCTTAAGAATTAGGAAAGATTCCACCAAAGATCTGACACAGGACCTGGGCGACGCACCTGGATCTGCAGTTGATCTAACTGTTCACTGAAGGCTCATCAGAACCGGTCTCAGTGGAAGGGTGGCTGTCAAGAAGTCATTCTCACAGAAGGGAAATGGAGACAAAAAGGCTGAGGTATGCCAGATTATCAAAGAACTGGACTAAAAATCTATAAAGCTATCTATAGAAGATACTGGAGGCTTTGTCATGGTTGGGAGTTAAAATTTTTCGTGGACTAGCTGTGTAGCAGGTAGGAAGAGGATGCCAGACTTGTTAGACAGCAAATAAAGTTAAATATGGCTTTTATTTGCAGAATCTGTTTAATGCCACAGGGGAAGCAAAACTGACCATAATGCACACAGGATTAAAGACTATCAAAATAAGACAGGAAGTAACCAGCACTGGGACCAGGACCAGATATTACTAAATTGACAGAATGAAAAAGGGACCATGGAGAGACAGCACAGTGAGACCAGACAGACACAGGGACACAACTGAGGATACAATCACAGACAGGCTAGATTTGGAAAAACAGGTATGAAGCTCCAAGTACAAAACCAGAGCCAAAAAGACCCATAAAAGAGAAAGAAAACAAAAAAAGATAATCAAAAATATAAAACTAGAAAAACCCTAAACATCCCCAAAATTCAAAACTCTGGGTCCTAGACCTCCAAACCATGGCAGAATTTCTTTCAGTGATGTTGGTGTAGTACTTTAAAGCATAATGTCCAACCAGAGTCTCTGGATAAAAAGACAGGCCTCACCGTGAACAGCTTCCACTTGGAACTACCCTCTTGTGTCTATGGGAACACCCAAATCCCCATAAGTCTTATTTAATAAAATCACTCTGATTTTGTTAAATAAGACTATCACAGAACACCGTATATATTTTCAATATATTTAAAGGTATTTTGGTTGAGGGAGGGTTACAAGTGGAAGATGTGGACAGGTAAATAAGAGAAGCTTATACAAACCCAACAACCTGGAAAGGAAGTTTTAAGGTCATATCTCAAGTGACAACTGCGACAAGCAAACACATACTCATCCCAAGGTCTGTGATAAGGTAATCCATTCACCGGTACATGCTACTATCTTGCTATAATGCTGAATGATGAAAACCATGCTTTCATCATTCAGCTCTTTCCCTCTCTTCCTTGCTGTAGCTCACTCAAACCGAGACACATACCTTATCTTTCCAAGGATTAATCAGCTTAGGGGTATATGTAGGTGGTGAGGAGAAAAACGTAACCCTACACAGATCAGCATGTTTTTACTTGAGCCGCTAGGCAGGTGTAATTCATTCACATATTCTGTATTCGGTTTGTGTTTGAGAGATCCTTTCTTTGACAAAGTTTTGTACATTGTGATTCTATCGACACGTCAGACTTTCTCCCCTGTTCAAATATTAGACAGAGGTTTAATGTTACTGAAGGACATTTCAAAGTGGTGCAGATTAATGCTTGTGCAGTAAAACAGTCTCTACCTCTGGTGTTTGGAAAAAGAACATCTTTGAAAGGAAAGAAGAAGAAAATCAATTAGGTACTGCATCTGATACGCAAATACACACACACACCCAAAAGTATGTATGCTGTTTGCACACACACCTGTCACAAAAGAACTTCTGATATTAGGAAGTCTGAGTGTGTGTCTTAATGAGCTCCAGAGAGCTAGATGTTGTTTTGATGTCTTTTTAAACTTCCAGTGTTACTGAAATCTAGCGCATTTGTCAATTATCTATGTACTTTGTGTATAGATAAACGCGCATAGGCATTTTATTTGCTGCTAATTAATCATTTTTATATTTGGACAGTGAAGCTGATCGACTAATGTTACACTTGGTCTCTGAGGAAATTCAAATAAACAAACAAGCACCTTATTCCAAAAAACATTACACAGGCTGGGTGCAGTGTTTTTTTTTTTCTCACAGCAATTCTTTACTAAATCCTTAAAGATGCAGTGAATCCGAACACTGTATGAATATCCTCCCTGAATATCCACAAAATCCGCATTAGAACAAAAAAAATACAAAGTAAGTATGGATAAAAAGTGGAAAAATGGGCTAGATAAATGCTGACTATTGACAATTACGATATCCATCAGTGTTGGCTTTGTGGCTTTGATTTGACTTTTTACCTACACTTTAGAAAATATGTTATTGTTATTTTATTACTGATGATGATAATATAAAAATGTATATCAAGCCAAGAAAACTAAGAAATACTTTTTATCCCATATTTCATCAATTATCTTGTTACATGCCATCATAACAATAATAATAATAATAGGATTATTATTATTATTATTAATAATAATAATAATAATCCTATTATTATTATTATTATTATTAATAATAATAATAATAATAATAATAATAATAATAATAATAATATAAGATAGTTCTAAATTAGCAAAGCAAAACAGAATTTTCTGTGTTAAATTGAACAGCTGCCTCAGGGTGCTTGAAGTCTTCACCACAGGTTTAAAAGTGTGTAGCCAAGGGTAGCCAATCCCAGAGCCAGTGTTTCTGATCAGTTTATTCAGTCTGTTGGTGTCACCAGCTCCAATGCTGCTCCCCCAGCAGACCACTAGTGCTCCTCACTTGCCCATCACTCCAACATACATCCATTGCAGGATTATCAGAGTATTCCTGCAGGTGGCATTAGCTGCAGTCTCACGTGACAGAGCACCGCCCAGTCTCATATCTTGCAGCCTCTCTATCAGATAGTCAGTAATCCACAAGATGGTTGTGTTCACTGACATTTCCCATAGCAACATCTCGAAAGTATTAAATGCCCTCTAAGAAGGGCACTCTGTAGCCATTAGCATCTAGCTGTGGCTACACTCTCTGTACCATGTAGATGATTGCATCATCCACTCCCCGATTTGGTCTATGTGCAATATAGAAGGTGTTTAGAGATGTTTCTACATGCCGTCACTTCAGTACCTTCATCACATCCAATATGAGAGCAACCGATCGATACTGATTAAGCTCTAATGTTGTCAGCTTCTTCGCTATGGAAACTAAAACGGATATTTCCACAGTGCCAGTGCCTTCTCTGCTTCAGATTACTTCAGGCTGTAATTGTGACTCAGGATCACAGACAGCTGGCAAGCACAGGTCCTCAGAACTTTGGGGATGATACTATCAGGGCCTGCAGCATTCACTCTGTCCTTTACTATGTTTCATCTTTTATTAATACTCTCAGGGCTACAAACCAACATTCTGTAAGAGTTGCTATGGGGAAGTCTTTTCTGAAAGACATCTCTGTTTATATTCCACAGTACATAAACTACAGTTAAATACACCATCGTTCATGGATGTTGTGACGAGGGGAGAGTGTGGCACAGTGAGTGAAACATTAGGTTGTTGGGTTGAATAAAGGAATGACACTGACATTTTAGTGTTGCAGGAAGAAACCACATTCAAACATTAAGTGCAGGCTGTAGCATGGAAAAGGGAATATTAATCAGTCAGTCCGGATAAACAACGTAATTGGAGTTGTACCTTGCTCTAATAATCCTATTATCGTGTGCATATAAACACAGCCTTTGTCAAGTTTGACTTCACCTCATTAATTTTACTGTTCTTTAAGTGACTAATAGAAAATTGGCTTCAACTTAAGTGAGCCATAAACAGAAACTACCACAGCTACTTTTCTTCATTAGAATAGGTCACCGCAGTGTATCATCAGCTTCCATCCAGGACCTTATGATCTGGTATGGAATTTTTCTGGTTCACATATTCAACCCTCCGACTGATTTCTGATAGAAACCATAATAAAAACAAAGTAAAATAATTAGTCGGGCTCAGTTTAAATTAAAAAAAAATATCTTGTGTCTTCTGATACTTTAATGAGGGAATTATAAAAGTGTGAGTAGGCTTCTTATCCAGTCTGGTTGCTACTCATTGTTTCTTATGCCAACCCAGGCAAATTACCACCAATGGTAGACCAAAACTCTAACTCTGGGAATATACTGGGTGTGAGTCTTTGACATTTCATGTCCAACTGCACTTTGTTCTGCTATTGCATGGCTTCAAATTACACCAGGGGGGTTTGAGAAACTGATTCATTCACTCTGCACAGGGTCTTTTATTGCAAAGACTGGATTCTCTCTCTGTCTGACTTCCTCCCTTCCTGATTTGCTTTGCGCTGCTTAACAGGACTTTGGTAAAAATAAAATCGAGAGCCACTTCGCAAAACACACGGTGAAACATTACAGTTAGAACGCAACACAGATGCTCTCAGTGTTAAATTGCTAGTGTAAGCCCTGATCCATAACAATAGAAATGATAAACCCAGTGCTTATGTGCGTATTAGCTAAAACACAACATGTGTTGTTGGCTGTATATAAATTCCTTCTCTTCCTGATAATTATTATGTCAAAAGTTGCAAATATGAATCAGAGGGTTTATAGTTAAATCATTAATGATCTGCAGCTGGGGAAGTTACGATGAGAAATGGGTCAAGATCCCCTGTGATCACAAGCATAGGAGGAATAAGGGGGGGAAGATGCAGGAAAGAAGTGCATAAAGGTTGCAGGATAGAGAAGAATCCCCAAGACTTCATTCACACTCACTCTTTTTTCCTCTCTGGACCACTGCAACTGGCTTCACAGCACACACCTACACATTTTCTGCACTGCAGCCTTTTGACATGTAGTAATCACACACAGACACACAGACACACACTTCTGAGGTGCCAGTAGATGAAAGAACACCCACATTAATGGCAGGACTGTGGAAGTGTGTGTGTAATAGAGATAAAAACATTATGCAACACAAGCCACAAGCCTGTTATGTCAGCTATTAGGCACAGCTACATATATTATCGAGTGAGCATTTATAGATCACATAGTATAAGGTCCATTTGTATGGCAAGATAAAAGACAAAACGGCAGAGCGGAGACTCATCTATGTGTTTCATGCAAGTGAATTATAGACAAGAGAAAAACATCAGGAAACTTCAAAAGACTACATCATGAGGTAGTTAATGGATTAAATATTACCCAGGCCGAGGGTATATAAATACATAGCGTAGCCCAGAGTGAAACAGAGTTAAGCATGAAACCCACACATATTCACATTATGAATCATTAGTGTTTTATCAGAGAAATCAATGATAGAAAAACTCACAAGAATTTCAGGGATTCATGGGCTTTTCAAATAGAACACACAGCGTAGAAGTTTAACACACCGAATCCCATAAGCACCATGCTAGTAAGTAAGATGCCCCCTTACATAGCGTAGGACGTAGCATACGTACACAATGGCATTGCTATTGAAACACCTTCGTTTATCAAATTGAATGCAGCACACTTGACCTTTTCCAACAAGTGGTCTTCTACCATTGTACACTGACAATAGTTACTATGGACACAGGTCCAAGAGTTTATTTGATGCATCAGTCTGTTGAAGCTGCTTGCTTTCTACCCTCCTGTGTCACATTTACCAGCATTTAGTGTACAGCAGGCAAGTATAAGGGAATAAAAAAAGCTTACTTCATACATCTGTAAAAACAAATTGTGACAGCTATCTGGTCAAAAGGAATTTTTGCACTTAGTGTACTACATAAAAAATTAATACATAAATTATTGTTAAAGTGCTACCGGTGGGTGTCATTTTAAGCTGTTCTTGGTTACAGATGCAGTATTCATTCATTTCTTTTCCTTTCTCTGAAATACCTCATGGGTATCCAGATTTTTTCTCTTCCTCTTTTCTTTTAAAATTTGTTTTTTGGTTGGTCTTCCTTGGTCTCTTGTGTTCTGGGGGCCTCTGGATGTCTGGAGTTTTGATTTCCTCCATACCTGCTTCATACCCTGGAGGACGGGGCTGTGGCTCCCCACACTCCCTAGCAGATCGTTACAAGGAGAAACCTTTGGAATGCAAGCATGCTGATCCACACAGTTATGCACACAGGTGTACACACGGGTATTCACAGACGCGGACTACAGCTTTCTTGGCTGCTGCCTCAAAGCACATTGTGCGCTGTCTATCTTGCGTGCTGCACAATATCGTTTATTATTTAGTATCTACTGATATCTACTGCTAGCTAGTTTATTGTGATGGTGCCGTTTTTTGTTTTTTTTACTATGTTGCTCTTTGTTGTTTGCTTTCTCTTCTGTTTTTTTTCTCCATACAGGTGACCCAGATGTTTTTTTTTTGTTTTGTTTTCTTTCTTCCCCCCCTTCTCACCGTCTCTTCTCCCCTTTGGTTTTCTTTCTCTCCCTCTCTTTCTTTCATTCTTTCTCCCTGTCCTGTCCCGTTTGTAGCAACTGAAAATAAAATAAATTCATAATTATAATAAAGGTCAATCAAATGGACCAATATGGCAAGGCCATGATGATCCACTTGGTAAAATAAATCCGCTTGGCATCTTTCTTGGCCTTAAGACAACAATTCTGATGGCTAAAGATCCAAACGGGACACACAAAAAAAAAATAAAATTGTTTTTTAAAAGCATTTTTCCTCCTCATCTCACTGTATATACATTTATGTATCAATAAGAAGTACTGTTCCATATAAATAGTTATACTTCAGAATACTTATACAGTAATGTTAGGAAATGATGCTATATATCACTATATAATGCAGTATTAATGCAATAGTTTTTTTTTTCCTTTTTAAGACTAACACAAAACATATGTTAATAATAAGGTAGAAGTTGTCCCATAAATTTCAAATTTCCCAATTAATTCTTCATTACTTATAATCTCTCCCACTATATTAAAAATTATATTTTTAAGCACCAAAAATATTTGCTAAACTTGCTAAATCACTTTCCTTAAAATTCCTATTTGCCATTTTTATTTTATAAGAAGAAATTATTTCTGTGTAATATTACTGACATGTGAAGAGGCTGGTGAATTATGTTGATGCACTGCTACGATGGAATTAAAAAGTAATTAACTACATATCTTACTATAATACACAAAATCTTGGTTTGTTTAAAAGACTAGTTGAAAAAAAAAGTATATTTTCTTAACTCTGATTTTCACATGAATCTAACATCTGTGCATAGCGTATTTATACTGGTGCCCCGAATTACCTCAGCTTAGCATAAAGGCTGGAAGCAAGTTTAATTCACAGGTTACAGGTCAACCAAGGGTGAAGTAACACCTGCATGCAAGGGCCTCTGTTGAAAGTCTGTAACTTGTAGCTGTCAAGTGAAATGGCAAAATGTCCTTCTGGCAAACTGAAGGAATGACCTAAACATTTACTTTGAAGTTGGCACAAGAAAGGAGCCATCATGACACTTTCAAATGGAAGGGTTATCCCCTACGGTTTTCTGTTAGCTGTTAAAAAAAAGGGGGGGAAAAATAGTGCTCCCAACACAGTATGGACCCTCTAAATCAGCAGGGAGGAATTCAGAAGGTGACCAGTAGCAGTAAAAGAAAGCACTTTATAATCGATGTTCACATAAAAAAAATATGCTTTTACCAAAGGAACTGTGGAGGGAGCAGTGCATTGTGAGCACTTCAGTTTATATATTGTAGCTCCACAGTGGATATGAAAACACTGGAAACACTTTGACGAAAAGAGAGAGAGAGAAAGAGACATAAGTGCCGTATGTAAATCACCACCCTGACACAATAGATAGATTCATGCAAGAGCCCCTTCTCCAGGGTGCTCAAATGAGAATAGATGACATTCTTGACATTCATCAGAGATGCCTTTCTGACTAAAAACACAGGCATTCAGTTCCCACAGATGTGCTAGGAGGCCATAGATATTCCTGCCATTTGCCACTCTGCTATTTTTGTACATTCAAATCTTTAAACGTGACAGTTCCAGT
Source organism: Aulonocara stuartgranti (assembly GCF_965226115.1). Lineage (NCBI taxonomy): Eukaryota > Metazoa > Chordata > Actinopteri > Cichliformes > Cichlidae > Aulonocara > Aulonocara stuartgranti. The sequence continues at coordinate 13,856,336 of NC_138946.1, forward strand.
TTTGATTGGTGTACGATTCCGGTGATAGCTTTTTATACTATTTTTGACTATTTTTTTGCCATGATCCTGTTTAATATCATGTTTTATTTCCTTTTTTCTTGTCTGTTTGTTTTTTGGAAAGAGGAACTTATTCCATATTTAGAAAACTTTTTTCCCCTGCAAGAAACCTCACAATCTTTTTGAACTCCTTTGAGTTCAATCCCTTGCCTCATGTTGCTTCAGCTCACACACAAGATGTGGTCACATCAGACCGTGTTTGAAGTTGACACATACTGTACATCTAATTGAAATTTAACTTTGAAGTTAGATTTTTCTGCCCTAGCTTAGTTATATAAAAATGATTTATGTCCACATTTCTTCTAGCTTCTAGGTGACGTGCCATATGACCAATACATTCACCACAGTACACAACGTATTTTGTTGTTGCTAGATTCATTATCACGTTTTAATGCTTTCGAAGCCTTTTTTTAAAACAAATTCAGCCATGTAATTCAGTATGATCCATGGTAAAACTGTAAACATGGCCATATTTGTTTATTTTAATTAATGCTGGATGAAGTTCTGGCAACCATCACTGTTTAATGACCTCGAATGATGCATAGCTTATTTCATGAAAAAAAAAAAAAAAAAAAGGATCCTCCCTTTTCTTGCCAAGCAAATGATAAATTGATAAATGCATCAGCAGTACATATTCAGTCATAGAAGAAAATATATCCTCTTTGAGTTCTAAGGTTTTATATATCAGGACCTAATAAAAGTAGAAGCAATAATTTGAAGTAATCCTTTTCTGACTTTATCAGTCTCTCATATCATTATGGAGGAATTTTGGCTCCTTTCTTTTTTCTTTTTCCTTCTTTCTTCAGTTCATTATGCCTTGCAAGGAACTCGATTTTGCAATGCTCTCCTACCACAGTATTTGCATGAAATCTGGACTTTTCCTTGGGTTTAGCAAAAGAGGACTCAAATACAGATGCATGGAGACAGGATCTTAGCAAAAGGTGAGATGTTTATTTGGCTGAATGTCCAGGTACACAAACAGATCATGACATACAAAGGAAACTAACAATGTCAAATCACCGGAATTGAATTAAGCAAACATTAGGAGACTCAATGAGCTAGGAAACACTGAACAAATGAGCTGATGAAACTGAAACAATAAATACACAGACAAGTGATTGGTGAGTGAGTGGAGACAGCAGGGGAATACAGTTGGAACAAATCAATATAACGAGACAGGGGAAGCAAACGTGAACAAAAAAGACATAATACAAGGACTATCAAAATAAAACAGGAAACATAATAAACACAGAAACATAGACCCAGACTCAAAACACAAAATTAATGAATTAATGAAAACAACACATACTCCATTAACCTGATTATGGACTTGCATCGTTAAATACAGTGAAACTATATAAAAATAATATGCTATTATATTAAAAAAAAAAAGTTCAGTATTACTGTAAATTACTGGCAGCTGTGGTTGCCAGAATTTTACTCTGGAAAATATAGTAATAATGCAGAATACATAATGGTATACTTTGCTAATAAATGTAACATTCACAGTGAACTGTTGTTTTTTGCACAATAAAAAAACCTGTTAAAACTTGTCAAAATAAATTTTTTAATAAGCTTGATTATCGTCTCCTATTGAAAAAGCAAAGAAGAGCTGTATAATATGATACATGATTTTTTTCATTCAAAAGTTCTTATTTGTATTCAATTACTGGCAGCTGCACTGAAACATAATACGGCTGATTGGCATAAAATTTACATTCATTGACTTTTTGTTATAATTTGCTAGAAACAATAATAAAAAAAACAATAGAAACATTGATTTAATATTAAACTTAATACAACCAAAAACAAAAATGTACATAATAAACAGTCAAATCAAATTTGAAACAATTGATACTTCCAGTGGTTTCACAAAGTTTCTTTTTAACCAGACTTGACAGTAGAGGGCTTTCAAGTCTCTGATGGTGTCGTAGGAACTGGAACAGGTTTTGGATCAAACGTGTTTGAGGACTTGCATTTGTTATTCAGATGCACAGTGTAGATTAGCTTTCTTTTCCTTTAGCCTGAAAGCAAATACAAATACTAATTTTAGTAACTGATTGTATTTACTATTAAGCTATAGTGTTTTATCAGACAATCTGAGCTTGTTAATATTCACATTTATTTTCATCATAATTTTCTCAATAATTCTAACACTGTTTTGACATTTTGTTAAAGTTAAAGTACGATATGTTTTGAGTGATTAACCCTTTAAAACCGGTCGGAGCAGGCACACTCCGTTTTCCGTAAATCCCTGTAGAACTGCAACCGTGTAAGCTAGCGCAATAAATTTTTTTGCATATGAAACCGGAGGAGTTTTACTTACATCTTATGCCATCAGCTTGTCCTAGGTCCTGGTTTCCTTCCACATATAGCTTTGCAAAAACTGTGACGTCATTTTCACGGAAATGTAGTTTTTTTTTTACCATCAGGGCCTCATAAGCCTATACTGGTGTTTTTAAAAGTTATGTTTGACTTTATGACTTTCTTTGTTGTTTCTGGGATGCTTAGAACTCAAATTGCACTGCTGGAAATAGTTTGTTTCGATGCATATGCTGTTTTTTTGCAAATTTGCACTATAATATTTATCTTCGTTTTTCCTGCAGTATATAAAAATTGGTGTATTTCAAAAATAAAACTATGAAGACACTCAAAATAAATTTCCTGTGGTGGGAAACTATTTTGTGCAACTTTTTTGTATTTACAGTTTTGAGGGATAAGCCCCTTAAATTTCTCTAACTAGAAATATATGTTAAAAAAAACAAAAACGATTTATTTTTGTAGTTTATTGCACTTTTTTGCAATTTATGTAATTACTATGCACTTAATGCATACATATTATTAAAATTTGGGCTATAATGGTTGCATTGATGTATAGCAACTTGATATGCTCCCAAAAATGGCACTACAGCATGTAAAAATATAATAGCTCTGGCAGACTTGGTTCTATAGTAGGTCTTAAAGGGCTAATATACAGTTGTAAATTCAAATGAAAAAAAGCAGGAAACATTGTCATTCATACAGAATTATGTAAATTGTAGGGTGATTAATTATAAATAATGTTACAGATTTCTCCTGTTGTTTTGAAAGACAATGTGCCGTATCACTCAAAATTTGTTTTTTCAATATATTAGCAGTGTAAAAATAAAATCAATTTACCATTTGTCTATTAACAGAAATTTAACATACATATTACAGTAATTTACTAGTTTTGATTTAATGGTCATTTACCATTTCCATTTCACAGTTATTTACTGTAATTTTTACAGACATTTTTTACAGTGAGGGAGTACTGTAGTCTTTTCTACCTAAATTAATTTACATTACCCTAGAGATACATAATATAACAGAAAACTCATAAGCACAAGGAGACTAAATTATACCAACAGAGTCCCAAAAAAGTTGATTCTTCAGTCAGACTGAAGGAGTCGCTTGGATGAGTAACATAACATTTCTCCCACTGAAAACGTTACGTAAAGAATCAGCTTTTTGGTGATTTCCTTACCTGGATGGTTGAGCATGCATCAAGACATATACCAGCAGAGGCTAGGAAACATAAATCACTCCTTGTGATAAAAAAAACAAAAAAACAAAACAATGACCTTATAATGTTGAAAAAGTCCAAAAAACACAAAACACTGACCAAGAACCATGGCATTTCCTGGGTCATTGCAAAACCTTGATTGTTTTCTTTTTCAGCCATTCTGTTGTAAATTTGCTGCTGTGCGTGGCATCACTGCTTTGTTGCATAATCCAGTTTACCTGTTAGATCAGGGGTGGGTGATATCTAAAACCTCCAGGCCTCAAGGGTCCTGTAGGTCTTAGATATCACCTGGGGTCAACACACCTGAATCACATGATTAGTTCATTACCAGGCCTCTGGAGAACTTGGTGAGGAGGTAATTTAGCCATTTGAATCAGCTGTGTTGGAGTGGCTGTTTGGTCTCTCTAATGCAAAGGTCTGGGCATTCCTCGCTACACTGTACAGCATACACCACATTGTTAAGTTGGAGAGATCAAACATCCACTTCACAAGCGCATGGCACAACATAGAAGAGCCACCTCCAAGGGACAAGACTCGGCAGTCTATCTGCATCTAAAGGACAAAGGTCACTCCTTCGAGGATGCCAATGTCCACATTTTGGACAGAGAGGACAGATGGTTTGAAAGAGGAGTGAAAGAAGCCATTTGAGCGAGGTCCACTGTGAGCGACCATCTTTGAACAGAGGTGGGGGTTTACAACACCAACTGTCTGCCATCTATAATCCAGTTTTGAGATCCCTTCCCAGACGCCTTAACGCCCACTCACATCCTGGGCCATCTGACCTCAGGAAATCACATGATAGGGTGGGGCCAGGTTTCACAATGAGCGTACCCGAAACCCTGGCTAATTGTGACCCACACCCGCTTTCACACCTTGGCTCATGTTATTAGGTAGAGGATCATCAGGGGGTCCTTTTGTCCCTCTTTGGGGGGTTACTCCCAGGGGGGTTAAATTTGGGACTCTCCACCATGTGACCTTAGAACTGAAGAAACTTCTTGGATGAGAAGCGAAACATCTTCAAGCAAGAAGTCCAGACGCTTTTCTTTCCAAGCTCTTTAGACAAAGATGACCCGGATGACTGAGAACCTTCACAGACAGATTATCTTTGTCCAGAAACTTTTGGCTTTTTGTCACAATTTCCTGCTGAGGGACAAATATTGAAAAAGCAAGAAAATCTTCAGTATTGTAATGTTTTGTTGCTGTTTTATTAAGTCAAATGAAACACATTTGATACAATTGAAAATAAAAAATTTTCATTGGCATTTTTAAACCTAAATTCTGAGTCAATACATAAAAAATATACAACCCAAAACATGCCAAAGCTTTTAGCTTTAGGCTGAACAGCAGCTGAATGCCCTCCACCTCCCCGTGCCTCCCGTTTCCACAATGGTAACGTGCGAGAGAAAGAATGAAAAACACAGGGAGACAGATGAAGGACAAAGATGAGCAAAAGGGTATCACAGAGAAAGTGATATAAAGACAGGGTATGAGGAAGTGCGTGTATGTGTGTGTTATGTAAACCCCAGGTAGTATTTGTTGTCCTGGATAGAAGCATCACCAGGGGGATGGCTGCTCCTGCTAAGCAGGTCTCACCACACCTCTTTCTTTCTCTTTTTTTCCCGGATACACACCAGTAGGAGTAAGAAACAGAAAAAACATTAACAATAAGGGAGAAATTATAGGATGAAGGGAAGAAGACTGAGCTTACTGACAGAAAGGGGCACTGGATTTAGCTGGTGTGAAAATGGTAACGTAAAAATGTGCGAGATGGAAGAGAAAAGCTTGATCATTTGAGAAAAGAAGAAGCAAAAGGGGAGGTGAAGTGTATGGTAATGTATGTCAGATATGTGGTTTATGAAAGCCCAAACACGCCACCCTTAGCTTCTTGTTTTTGGGAGCACATTTTGTATTTTATGTGTCAGTATAATGGTGGCGTTTCTGTAACAGTTCATTAAGAGCACATTAATGATACACCTGCATATATCACACAGACATTTCCACATCCACCCACACACGCACACAAACACAACTCCCTGAGGGGCTGTTGTCAATAACAGCCTGTGCTCTGCACCTGATGCATCTGTAGGGATAGTCGTCTTCATGCTGAAACAGCAGGAAAGAGCATCAGCAGAGATATATTTTATGGTTCCTGTCTGACTGCTGACTTAGATAGAGCTCCACTGTTCCAAATCTTGACCTCTACTACTGCTCTGGAAATCCCAACTGTGACCCCAAATCAGCACTAAAGACTGATTTCACCCCACTGAGAAGCTGCAGGAATCACAAGCAGACAGATGCACCGTGATCTGGGGCAACACTGTCCCCTAATGGCTCAGACCTGGAGGTGTATCTGGTAGAGATGACGTAAGGCAAGGCTGTGCTCGTTGATCTAGTCATGGGTTAAAGATGTATTTGAGGTTTAACTGTAAGCCTGTAACGTTTAATTGATACCACTTGACATTTTGTGGCCTGCTCCATAAAACAACACTAAGTAATTCATTATACGGTGAGTTGCCATTTTATTATGTGCACCTAACTGAAAAGAATGCAGTCAGATCATACAGTCCGGCAGTAAACCTTTCATTTTGTGAAGGTCATTTTGTTCAATTTCTCTTGCAATTGTTTTACTCAGGTGCTGATTGTCCTTTATGGTTATTTCAAATGAAAGTATAGTGAGCCCCATTTATCCTTTCACTGATACAAATGGGGCTGACAAAATAATAAAGTTTATCAAAAGTTTATTACATTTAAAGGACTCTAAGAAAATGCACTAGCTCAGCTGAGTAAATCTGGCACAACAGAAGAAATATTAGCAGCACTGCTACTACACAAGTATGTAAGGAAATTACAGTAGTGCTTCATTGCAAGTTGGCTCGAGGCAGTTCCAGTTCACCAATAGGTACTGAGCAGCGAATCCGTGGGAGGATTTATCAATCTCTGCATGTAATCCAGACATAAAGCAAGTAAGACTGTACTAAGGTGGCAACGATTTTATGGTGCAGTTGTAATAAAAAACAAAACAAAAAAACAACAGAGCTACTAACAATGTGGGTGTTATCAATTATAGTACAGACTTGGTATTGTTTAGAAACAGGGATGGCACCAGAGTCTGCGTCTGCAGCAGAATGATATATTTTAGGCTGAAATGGTTTTATTTATTTTATTATTTTCAAATGGGACTTTGTAAGCTTTGTTGCCAGCGTTCATCTGTTTTCTTTTGTTTCTTTGATGTGCTTGGGTACACAGAAGCAAGGTTCAAGCTGTTTTTATGGTCGTCTGTGTAGAATGTGAAATCAGTGTCCACAGTAGGATGCACACTGGCAGGTAACCCCAGCAAAATGCAAAGCAATGTTTTGTTTTGTTTTATATGCAGCAATTATTGGCAGAAAATGCTTGCACATCATTGTGTTTAATCTATTTGTTCCTGCTTTAAAATGAATGTGCAAATCTTCTATGTAACAGGCACTATTCCACTCTTAGTCTAATAGTGATTAATTAAGTGTTGGTTAAGGAGAAGGATTGGGAAAACATTAAAAATGCACAAAATACAATCCAAAAAGAAAGACGTGGCTGCTTAAGAATAGCAGTGATATAAGAAAATGTATTTACATTCAGCAAATTAACTTATTGAAATGGGAATTGGACTTTGTGTAATATATGATTACATTTTAATATTCACATCGCTCCCTTTAGAAAGCAAATCAGTTTCTCTATTCTCCTATTTCCTTCGAGGCTGCTGCCAGGTGGGAGACCACATCGGAAAGCCTTAACAAATTTGCCCTTTGAGGACCCATCTGTGTGGCGGATAAATAAATTTTCATATCCCTTCTTTCTGGTTGGCATTTCAGGTTCAGGGAGCCACTGCAATCAGACTAGATTAATAATATGATTGAATGCCAGAGGAGGAATCGAGGAATACATGGATAAAAGAATAACAACAATATGGAAATCACATTCCATTAGCGGCCCAGAGGTGCGAAAAATATCAACATTTCACAACTACGGAACAGAAAACACAACATCCCCAGACGGAGCCCAACTATAAGGAAAAGGATACAAGAAAACCACAAAAGCAACAACATTGCACTTTTCCTCTTTGTGACTGGACAGAACCTGAAGTTGATGTTGAGAATTAAAAGAACATTGTGTATGTGTATGAATGGCATTATTTATTTTGAGCAATTTAATTCAGTTCAGTTCAGTTTCATTTTTATAGCGCCAAATCACAACAACAGTCACCTCAAGGTGTTTTATATTGCAAGGTAAAGACGGTACAATAATACAGAGAAAACCCCCTATGAGCAAGCACTTTGCAACAGTGGGACAGAAAAACTCCTTTATAACAGGAAGAAACCTTAAGCAAAACCAAGCTCAGGGAGGTTAAGAAACAAAGCATTTGAATCTGTTCTTTTAAATAATTTGACCAGTTTTCAATAACTTTAGATACTTCCAGGTGATTTTACTCAGTTTGAAACCTGGCTGAGCTAAAAGAACTTTTAAAATGCAACCCAATGAAATACTAGAATCATAAAGGAATATTTCAACAAACGACATTTATTAATACTGTGATGTAATTCTTGGTATATGTTCATACTGCAGAAGCAAGTTTCAAAGAATTAAGACTTCTGAAAACTCTTTTTCTTTTAAATTTCACTCAAGGACGCTGCATAAAGCAGTTTAGAAGCAGGATATTATTTTAAACTGTCAAATAGGATAGTCCAAACACAAATGATCACAAAAGAGACATTTTGTCTAGACTTGTTCTCTAAAGTGAAATGTGTTTTTTGAAATGTCTGTTTGAGTTCGTGTCTTTGGTTTCGCTTTACATTGCGTTACACATGAGGACCAAGATATTCATGATATACTTCAACAACTGACTGTAAGCAGGACTACTCAGTGGTATTATTCAGTCAGTAGTCAGTAGTCAGTATGTCAGTTAATGAGGCAGTTGGCTGTGTTTATCAATTGGACTCACACACTTGTTTCATCCTGTACACGGAAATATATTTTTCAAACTCTTCAAAGCAATTATGTTTACTTAAGTAACCAAATGACTCCTTGGGTCAGACTTAATTGGCTTACAGCTTTCTGTTCTTCCCTGGCTTTACTTGGATTTAGTTTTAAATGGGACATTAAAATGAGATTTGCAGATAGGGTCCTCTGCTCATTGCACAGTTTGTGCCTCAAGGTCTGGGAAGCATTATGTTTCCTCACTTCATCTTTCCTTCACATCTCAGGGGGACTGATCACATAAATGGGTCTGGTGACCTTTGGCATTCTAGACACAATTAACCGGGTGAGTCACACATATCACATACGAGATTTCACAGTTACTTAATTTATAACAACCTTCAAGCTAAAAAATAATGAACTGTTATCAGTGAGCTACATCTAATATCCAAAACACGAGGAACATTGCTTTTGGAAAGACATCGTGCCTCCTGTTGTATCCTATTTTTATAAATGACAACCCGACTGCAGCCAGTATTTAATATATATGTGGTTCAGTGTCAGTGATTTGAATTTGGCTTTAAATTTAGAGGTGCAATCAAGCAGTTGAAGTAATACAGAATAATAAATTGGTTCGGAATGTGTTTAAAAACAAGAAGCTTGAAACACATGACTTCAAAGCATTATATTACAAAGAATTGAACTTTAAATATATTCATATATTAAATATATGTCTATAAATGTATTGAGTGAGAATTAGACTGCTCTCCTACATAGACTGTATATGAAAAATGGATATGGTAAAAAATTAAAGCCAATGTAGTGCTCGCTACCCTGGAGGGCAAAACATTACTCCATCATGCTGGCCAATAGTGGACAGTTGGTAGTACTGCGGGACAAAAGTGTTTTTGGGGGCTTTTTTTGCCTGTATCAAGCCAAGAATACTTGTACCATCTATCCATGGAGGAAATATTAAGATATCAAGAGAAACTAGGAATTTTGGCGCTTGTGATCCATATTTTGCCCGGCAGCTTTATTTAAATCCCTGAAAGTGGGATGTCTCTCTCAGAGCTCCAGTTCAGTGACATCTAAGTGTATCTTGAAAAGAATCACTCACCTTACACTGCTGCGACAAAGAAAGCTTTCAAAGTACAGACAGCTACATGTTTTTTCGATCTGGATGGGTAAATAATGGCTCCATGTGGGAGGTAAAGAACAAGATCTAATGTTTTGTTTATTTTGACACTTACACTGTAGGGCCAGAAAATTCCAGTAGTATTAATTTGTCACATTAATGTCGTGGTGTCCCAGTAGCTTTGATGTCATGTGAAAACTATGAATGAAGCAGGGGGCAACTCCTGATGGGTTGCTGATGAGGGTTTTGCTCTGAAATGCAAATAAACATTTCAAAAAGGAGGACAAAGCAAGGCGAGCTTTACTTTTTAAATGGCAAGTTGCTGGTCAGTAAGCTTGCAGTATTCTTAAGGTTCTTAGTCAGAGCCACCTAACTCTATGCCACTAAATATGCAAACAAACAGACAAACAGTTAGGTTCCCATAGTGAATGACAATCCTTGACCCATCTGATCCTGAGGTTTCCCCTCCCTCAGAGGTCTGGGTGTTACATTTGATTAGGTGTTCAGGTTTGATAAAACATGATGGTTGTCTTGTATGATACTGTTTTTATCATCTGCAGAGCATTGCCCAGCTTTATTGCATTGTGTTTCATCTGATGTGGAAATGATCATGCTTTAATTCCATCACACCTCTGTTATTGAAAGTAATTATTTCTTTGTCCGAGCAATGGTCCAGTGTTCCTGCGAGACTTTGGTGAATACTTTCACAACTCCTTATGTTCAGATTAGTGAGCTTTTACATCCTGGTTGTACCACTCACTCCCACTGGATCAGTGGACACTACTGATAACCAGCAAGTCTGCTTTTTGTCATTCTATTGATCTATATATAACACCCTTTCATCTTTTTTTAAGTTATACTGTGACTTTTCTTCTTTAAAAAATGCAGTAAAATTGCATTTTACATACTTACATCAACCATCAGTCATATCTGGTTTCAAAACACCCAGACAGTAAAAGCATAAAAAAAAAACCACTCAGTTTGAAGCTTCACAATTTTTCTGCACTCACCAGGGGATGACTTCATGTTCAAACATATCTTTTATATGGAGTTTGTGCTTTCATCTCATTATTGCCCAGCAATAAGGTTTAAAACATCAAGAAATTGCAAAAGGTACAAAACATAGCAGACAGTGTTAAGCTTTGTTGTGAGTAGAACAACCACTGGAACAATGTTTAAAAGTCTAGACTGGTTACATGTAAGAATATATTACTATAGTCAATGAATGTATTGATTACAAACATTATATTAATCTTGGATAAAATCATCTTTCAGTTTAGACAGGCATGATTATGCACTAACAGAATGGCCGCATGAGGAAACATTACATTATCAAAAAAAAAAAAAAAAAATCAGCCTGTTATGTGCCAACCTGTGCAGGGCTGGTACTTAGCACCAACACCAGTAAACAGTAAAATTCCCTTACATATATAAAAAAAATTAAAAAGTAAAACTGCATATTTTGACAAGAGATTACGAAAACAGAAAGAATATATTTAGTTTTTTTTTTTTAAATGAATGTGTGTTTTAGTTTGTTTTGATGTGTTTTGTTGTTCTCCATTATTAAAGTTTCCCAATATTAAGTACAAATTCCTAATGCAATCACACATCCTTTTTTTTAACTGTAAGGAGCTCATCTTGTTTCTGTGTGTGTTCTAGTTATTGATGTGTTAAAAGTGTCTGTGTGATAGCGGCTTCAGTGGTGTAGGTAACAGGCATTGTAAAAAGCTAAACTTACTTGAGTCTTTCTAAATTTTCATTATGTAAAATGGCGCGCAGTTACCTCAGTCACAGAAGTTAACCCAGGCTGTTTCTAAAACCAAAATTATAGATGATTTAAGAATTATAAGTGCCGGAATTTAATGCTGCAGTAAAAAGTTGGTTAAGCTGATCTTTCAAATATAATTAATCGGATCAATACCTTCATAAAAAAACTGCTCTGCATTATTCTATATGCATTAATCCAGATTTAATGGCTTTTAACGATCTTTGAACTAACGACATTTAAAAATATCTGCAATTGAACAAAGGCAAGAAACTCATCTGTGTTGGTTCACGTCTTACAGATGTACCTTTAACACAGTGTATGCCATTACTTTAAGTTTTCCCTTTTCTATCACTTTTAAGAATTTGTATCACAGGCTTGTTTTTTATTATTCAAGAAGCCCTCAGGGGCAAGTTCAAACCTCAGAGTAATGATTCATCCTATTGTTCATACCAGTAATCTCTGCTGCTCTTCACACATTTATGATAAATTGAAAAAAAGAAGAAAAAAAAAAGATCTCATTTGCTGTTTCTTTAGGAGCATTCGAGTGTAGTAGACACATGATATGTCTGAGTCTTCATCCTCCACTTCATTTCTCTTATCATCTGACATACAGCCAGAGGGTAACAGCAATACACTGTAGTCCAGTCCTCACACACACTTCCCTGTGGATAAGCATGCAGGACAGATGAGTGCATGTCTACATGCAAACACATACAGAAGCACACACACACAACAACAATGTAGTGGGAGCAGGATGGGTACACGATAAGATGAAAAATGCAAACACAGAACTTCATTTACACAAATAACATGAATATTTTACTGATAACCACTTAGAAAGAAGCAGCACAAGGGTTGATTTTCCATTTACTAGAGTTGGAGTTTTAAAAATGGCTGAAACGTCACAGCACTAAAAACTGAGTGCGGTGGTGCAGTTTCTGTTTCATTGAAAACTTTATGGTGTTATGAACAGGGTCCATTTTGACAAATTTGCCTTCCTCTGTCTTCAAGGACGCTCTCACAACAGTACAGCATACTGTATACCTGCACACACATAGACACACACTCACCCGTATCTTGTAGCGCTCTCTGATCCCAACTCGAATGGCAAAAGTGGATCCTGGTAGTAGAGGCATGCACAGACACTCCCCGTATTGGTGAGCTAAACTCAGGTCTAAACAGCACGGCACGAGAGCCCCGAGAATACCTGCAAGCACAACGCAGCACATCATGTGGGTACATGAGTGTTTGTTTACGCCAGACAAAATCCTTCGTATATGTCTCTGTCAGATCCAAAAGTACATTTAGAAAGAGACGATGATGTATTGGCTCTTCATTTTGTAGAAACAAGTTAAGTGAAAAGCAAAATATTCCCAATCATTTTCAGTTTAGAAAAATCTACGCAATCTTAATTAAAAGAAAAGCTACTTAAAGCAGTTGTGCTGAAAATAAATAATCTTGTGATAAAAAATGCTTAAATACTAAATTGTTTTTGCAAGAGATGAGTTATTAAAAGTTTGTTAAAACTGAAATGATGCAACTGAACTATAAAATAAATGGGAAATATTCATTAATATTAATATTGTAATTATAGTATTAACTATATCTCAATATATTGACATAACGCAGAATGCAAAGCACCGCTGGAAGAAGAAAAAGGTAGTAAATGGATATCTGAAACTGCTGCTATTTGAAATTATTTGCACTTGGCTCTAAACTAAGACTAAGTTTCAAACCTTTTTTTTTCATATATGAATTGTATGCTATGGTACATCTGATGGTTTAGCTGAATGGAGTTCTGGATAGCTGGTGAATGGTCACCTAGTTCCAACGAGACTGCACCATCAGCAGCAGAGGCTGAGTGATGATCTGAGCTGGAATAATGCAACGTGAAACAGTAAAGCCCCTTAGGATCTCTGAGGGTGTCAAAGTGACCTCTGTGAAATATTTTATGTATTACAGACCATTTACAGCCACGATATTAAAAAAATATATATATTTTTTCATGCAGGGCAATGTACCACCCTATACTGCATTAAACGTCTGTTGCTATGGGAATAAAAACAGAAAATAAAGGCTTGGTCACCATAATTCCCAGCCCTCTGTCCAACTGAAAGCATGTCATTAAGGGAGGTCTATGTAGAAGGGCAACAGCATACCTCTGGAGAGCCTCCTCAAATGAGTTAATGCAGAAAGTGTAAGTTTATTGCAGTGGGGCAGAGGGCTGGGAATTATGTCGATCAGGCCTTTATTTTTAGCTTATATTACCATAGCAACCCAAGGATGGTCTTACAGTTCAAGAAGTTAAAGTTCAAAAGGTGGAGGAGCTGCTGTTAAAGAAGAGCTCTTATATGAGGTGTGACCATCAAGTTCTGTGACCTTATAGCGTCTCCCTTTTAATGGTCTCTTTGGACCGCATGGCCATTACTTTTAGATTGCTCCATATTTTTATGAGCTGAGTTGCTGTTTTTGTGTATCAGGTTTTTTTTTTTACCAAAAGCTAGACAAAAATCTAATATGAGTTGAACCTGTTATGGCCTTCATTCGGCATTATTATTTAGAATAATCAATATTTATGTTTTTTTTTTAATATTATTGTGTTTATAAAGTAATCTAAATTATTTAGGGTTAAAAGGAAATGTCACATTTGCTTACTGTCTTGTGGATGAGAGGCCTGGGCTTACATAGGAATACAGTATCTGGCTGTGTGTCTACATTACATGTTGTCTTGTCTCTGCAGACATCAAGCAGGCCAGTGCTCCAGCCCCCTCCAGTCTGAGTGATGGTGGTGATGGTGGTTTTGGTGATGCCAAGGCCGGGCTGCGTCACTACTGGTTCCAACGCAGCAGGGGCTTTGTTTGACCCCCAATTATCTTCACTTCCTGTGGTGACCCGCCCCACTTCCTTCTCTTGAAATGCTATTGCTGAGTCTGTGGTGAGCACCCCCACTTCTTCCCCTTCTTCCTCTTGTAATACAGATGTTGAAGGTGCAGTGAACACCCCCACCTTTTCCCCTTCTTCCTCTTGTAATACAGATGTTGAAGGTGGGGTGAACACCCCCACCTTTTCCCCTTCTTCCTCTTGTAATACAGATGTTGAAGGTGCGGTGAACACCCCCACCTTTTCCCCTTCTTCGTCTTGTAATGCTGATGTTAAAGGTATGTTTACTAACGGTTCTGCACTGAAATTAAATTTTGAATAAATATATTGTTAGATGGGTTCACCATCATCTAAATGTCAACTGTTACTCAAGTGCAAGAGAAACAATTTCAAATCAGCAACCTGGCCTCGTGTTTTTCTGCATTAAAAGCAAACATCACATTGAGCTTGGCATTTTAATCCAAGAAGTGCAAATGCAGGAGCTGCAGTAACAACAGATTCAAAAGCTTCTGTTTCTTTTTTTTATTATGATTTATCATAGAGGCAGAAGAGAATAAACACAGCAGCATTATTAAGTTGGGTAAGATAAAAGAGCTGTTGGCTGTAATTCTATTGTGTTCAGCGCTGACAACAATGTGTAGTGGTGGGGACAAAAAAACAAAAACAAACACTTACTCGTGTGTGACTGTTGCATCCTCCATGACTAGCAGCTACTGGCATCCAGACAGGGGTAAGACGACGAGGCGAGAGAGGACAGCGAGCAGGGAGTCAGCAGGAATGAGGAGGTGGAGGAGGGGGCGGAGTGGCACTTTCCCAGTGAGAGGGTGTGCATCAGAGCAGATAAACCAGCAGTCAGATGGCTCGGCCAAAAGCTGTGTGACAGAGATAAGTCTTGTAGTTTTCTTCCGTCTGAGACTTTGCCGTGCACCCTGCTAATACAGCAAATGCAGACTTGGCAGATACACATCAGGGTGCATGAACATGAATGTCTGGAATAAAATAATGTGGATGCAAGCGCGCACTTAATACGAACACGCCAGCAGGTCAGAAGACCTCAAATCTTGCAGAAAGAACTGAAACCTACCAAAAACAAACTGAGAAAATGAGGGAAATGCAGTAAGCAGGAATTATTTTATTGTTTGATAAATGGTGGAAGTTAAGAATAAGCTCAAACAAGAGAGCAAACCTATTCTTTTGTTTGACCTGTGACTGATGAATTTAAAACCACTTACAGTAAATGTTACGCTTACCCTTAAGGTAGAAATACAAGTCTATAGAGTGGAGTGCTGGGAAGTGAGAGATACAATGAATTACTTGTGGTTTATGTTTAGAGGCAATGTGTTCATTTCCTGTGTTCTCTTATTGACCTTTATATTTAGACTGACATATTTCACGTCTGACAGCAGGTAACGAAAAGCGAAAGAGGGAAGCAAGCAGCACTTTGTACGTGGTGGAGAGACATGTAGTGAAACTAATGATGGTTTGGACGCCAAGACGGTTCACACAGAAGTACACCCGAAGAGAAAAGTGAAGGGGAACATAGTAAATTACTAAAACATTATACTGTTTAATTTGAAGTCCACAGGATTAAAGCAATGCATCATTTTCTCATGATTATTTTCACTGTCATCCCTGATTAAGTCATTCTGTAAAAGCCTTTCTAAGAGATAAAGGCCTGAAGCTTGTGCTTTTCTGTCCACACTGGAATGTTTTAAGTTTACCTGAACAGTGGTCTCAGCTTGGATCTTTTTTTAAATCAAATTCCATGTCAGTCTATAACGCCAGCTTAGTTTTTTGGAACAAGAAGTTACCATCCTTGGGCAAGAAGGTAAGACTGGCAGGCTTGGCTAGCACCATGCACAAACACACATATCTGCCAATTAGTTCTGCATCACAAAACGATTGATTCCACTTACCTAAACCAAAACTTCTTAGATGGGGGGCAGAACTTGTTTCTCTGTGGAGTTTACATGTTCTCTCTGTTCCTGTGTTGGTTTCTCCCACAGTTCAAAAACATGGCTAAAATAACTGGTGTATCTAAAAAGGCCATGGATGTAAGGTGGACACATTTTTTTAAGTGTAAAGAATAAAGTGCTGCATGAATGTATAGTTAAAGTGTGACTTGTAGTTAAAAGCTCTTTGAGTGGTCTGGAAGACTAGAAAATAAATGTGATTATATTATATTACCTTTGCATCAACAAACACCAGAAGCATTACAGAATAATCTAAAAGGAAACAAATTACAGTCATTTTCTTCTGAGCTTACTGAGAGCAGAACTCAACAGAGTGGTTGAGGGAGGTCATAATATTAGAGTGGGAAATGTATTTACAAGTTCCACACATGCAAGATGTCCTGTTACTGCGTTGAGTGCACAGATTTACTCGCAATAAGCAATTTTTGTTCATTATTGATAGTTGTGAGGATTTTTGCAATCAGCGAGCATAGAGTTAAATTATTATAATGGTGATAAATATTGAATTCTAATTGAATTTTCTCACCATTTTCACTTTAAAAAGCTCTGGACTATATTGTGAAAGCATTAAATATGAGCAGCCTGTGGAGGTTAATTCCATTAAAAATGTTCCAAAAGGGACCAAAAGCACAAATGCAGTGAGAGCAGTTTTCAGGCCTGACAAACACCTTGGATGGTGTGCTGGGAGACCTGTCAATCAAATCTATTTCCATCAGGCTGTAAAAAAGATTTTTTTTCCCCAAATATTGCACGTTTGACATTTTAACATGAGACTCTCAGACTCAATTTTTCAGCTGCAAGATTGTTGGTTGATTCTGATAAAGAGGTAGAGTAACCTCATGCACAGTGTGTTTATATTTTGTTTTAGAACAAAGATTTGGTGAATTAACAGAAGAGATATTGGCTGTACAGTAGTTGGATCCAGGCTGCTTTACTCCTCAAATGACCTCTAACCTTTCACTATAGACATCTAGATTTAACTCATGAATCTTAATTTTAACACTTGACTAACACTAACACTTTAGCTCCCTGTGAGATGTGATGGAGTAGAAGCTAACAGAGGTGTGAAAAGCACAGAGATCTCAAACATGCCCATAAGTATAAATCTTAAGTAAACATATTTTGTTTTATTGCGCAACTGCCAGCATAGGGGTTAGAGGGAGACAAACACCACAGAGGTTTAATGTTTCATAGGTTTTATTATTCATCTGGAAAAGCCAGACAAGCACCATCCACAGCTAGAAAACAGGAATGCTGTCTGACAGGCTGACAAACATAAGGGAACGATGCGCCTCACCTTGGATGTATAAAACAACACAAGGCACGTTACCCTCTGTATGAAACCATCAGGCATTCTGGAGGATGCAGGAGCAGTCTCACAACATAAACATACATCAAAACAGTGGTTTTCTGTGACGAGAATAAACTCTACAGACGATTTTAATATGGACACCGCTGACTGAGTTCCTGAGTCCTGCAAAACAGATGACAAATTCTAGTGCTGTCCTTGATTGCAACCATGACAAAAAAGGTCAAAACTTTTAGGATAAGTTTGCAGTATTTTGTTATAACTGTTTTGCAATACTGACTTCTTAAGGAGAAAACTGTACCAGAGGGATAGCCCAGAGGCAGATGTGGATGTACTACAAATATAGAATTTGTTTTAAAGAAAAGAAGACAGAAGCCATCATTTTAGGTCCAGCAAGTTTCAGAATTTCCTGATGTCACACTCATCAGTTTACAAACAGAAATATCAATTATAAAACAGATACAGCTTTGAGTTGCTGCACTGATGCTTTAAATCAAAATGAGTTGTTTTGCTGTAACATTTCTTGATGCATTTGAATCTTCAACAAAGCTCAACAACTACTGAACATGCCCCCTCACCTCTGTGTGTGTGTGTGTGTGTGTGTGTGTGTGTGTGTGTGTGTGTGTGTGTTCAATGTTATTCTAATGAACCAGATAAACCAGAGTGTCGCCAATGTCTACAGTTAGGCCGTTGTCAGCCAGAGTGACCTTCTTCTCCTCCAGATTGATGTTGAACACAGATTTGTTGGAGATGAGCAGTTTGCCTTGTTCCTCCTGTCCCAGGACAGGCAGCCGGCGAGGGCCGAGCAAAGGGTCCTCATACCTCATCAACTTGACTCTGGACAGATCTGGTGGAGTGAAAGTGGAAGGAGACAGAGGTGAGGCAAAACAGACAAGAAACATGGGAAACAAAACAACTGAGAAATGCAGAAGTACTGGAGGTGGGATAGATAAACCAGTACAGAAACAGAAAGCTATGCTTGAGATTGGGGAAATTGGAGAATATAAAAGAAGAAGCAGGATGGAAAAATGAAAAGAAAGAGAGACTTCACTGAGATACACAGAAAAAAAAAATTGAGATGAGACATTACAGGCAGAGAACAGAGAAGTGAAAGAAAACAGGCTACAAAGAAAATTGGGTCATATATTGAACTGTTCTAAGCCAACATTATTCAGTTTTTCTTTTCAAATCTGAAAGCATAACACAAAACTAAAGCCAAACATAAAAGACAATATGGAAACAGCAGAAGCAGAACCTCTCAAAAGGCAGAGTGCCTGGTGGTGCAATCACAGCGGAAAGCTTTCTCAAGCGGTTCGCACAAATTTGATGAAGGATGGCTGGTGGTTGTTGTGTTAGCAACACACTGGCAGAGATATTTGCCACAGTTTTAACGGCATGATATGGCTGTCAGCTGTCATCAGAGAGCTCACATAAATTAGCTTGGAATTAAAGATGACTGAAGCGAAGGTAAATGAACGCTCTACAGTAAGTGTCTTTGTGCAGAGACACTGAGGCTGTCTAAATAGCTGAAAGAGAGTGAAAGAAAGAGAGCGAGGTGGTGGATCATCCCAATGCTACTTTGCTCAGCAAAGTTGTTAATGATATGAAGGAAGTTGGGACCACAGTCACCAAGAATACCATTGGCAACACACTACGCCGTAATGGATTGAAATCTTGCTGCGCCTGCAAAGTCCCCGTGCTCCAGAAGGCACATGAGGTCATGAACTGTAAAATCTTGGATGCAAACCTCCTTCCCCCACGCTGGGTCTTCCAGCATGACAGTGACCCAAAACATACCACCAAGGCAACTAAGGAGTGGCTAATGAAGAAGCACATTAAGGTCATGTGACCTAACCAGCCTTCAGATCTCAGTCCTATAGTAAATCTATGGAGTGAGCTGCTGAAGATTCAAGTTACCAAGCACCATCCAAGAAACCTAAATGATTTAGAGACTTTCTGTAAAGAGGAGTGGGCCAAACTCCCTCCTGAGATGTGTGCAAACCTCGTGACCAACTACAAGAAACATCTTACCGCTGTGCTTACAAACAAGGGTTTCTCCACTAAGTACTAAATCATGTTTGGCTTGGAGATCAAATACTTATTTCACACAATGACATGCAAATCAATTTATCACTTTTATGTAATTTATGTAAAGCTTGGGTTGGTATTGTCTCTCTTTATTAAAATGAAATTTTCATAAAATTAGAGATTGTTTATTTCTTTGTAAGTGAGTAAACTTACAAATTCAGCAGGGGACCAAGAAATTATTTTCCCCACTGTTTATTTAACCCCCTGTGATAAAGGCCCTTCTAGCTCAGTTATTCAGTCATGTTATTCTAAACTTTTCACAAATGTTAAGGCCACTGTGTACCTGGGGACATTTAAAACCTGAGGTATGGTTTCATACCCATCACACTGGCCCAGTCAATTCACTCTGTCACTCAAACCTTCCCCACTCCTATATGATTACAACAGGCTGGGGAAGAGTAGAAAAGATGGGTCAGAAAGATAGAAGAAAGATATAAGACAAATGTGTGTTGAACATCGCATGATGTTGGTTAATTGAACCCAAATGCTTTCAACTAAACTGAGCAAATACTTTTATCCTCTTGATTTAGTCACTAAAAGTCATTTTGGCTTTATTTATTTTTGTCTTACTAACCTTTAATGAGTCTGTTGACCTTGGCTAGCCTGCGGACGATGCTGTCTCTGCTGTCCCCCTGTCGGATGTCAACCTTTGTAGAAAACATGCCATTGCACGGCTGAGGGTTGACCAAGGACACAGAAACTCCAGGCTACGGGGATTAAAAAACGAGGAGAAAAGAAAAATGCAAAACTGGCTTTTTGATATGAGTATAAATAAAATAAATTTCTTTGTTCATCACTGGCTGCTGCACAAAATGAAATAGGTCAGTAAAATGAGCACAGCCATAAAGAACATATGAAAACTGTGGACAAACGTGTTAGTGAGGAAAAAAAGCTAAAAGTGATCCTCTAACACGCAAGTCTGGCCAAAGCTAATAAGCATTGAAAAGTATTTACCTCTGATCTGAAAACACTGAACGGTTTCCCTGGGCAACAGTCCTCCTTCACTTTGTCATCAGCCTCAGAAGCAAACAAGATGTCAATCTGCTCCAACTGTCAAAGAGAAACGATGGAGGGGAAAAAAGATAATCAGCTCAGCAGTGTAGTCCACAGGGAGTATGTTTACAGGTGCGTTTGGTATGCACACTGGCAAATGCTGGGCATACTAACCATGCTACAGTAATGGGAGACTAGTTTGTACTTGGGTCTTTAAAGAAGACCACAAATGGCAACAGACAAAGTGCTTCTCTCCTCATCTGTCCTATGATCTACAAGCCTATTTCAAGCCACACCAGTTAACCCACTTCTTAGAGTTGGTTTGTGAGTAAGGTAATGTATCACGCTTTTTTAGTCCTACATGATACAGCGTATTTCATTTCATTATGTCTTCCTTGTCATCAACTTATCTTTAGCTATGATCTATCAGAAACATGAGAATTTAAGCCGAGCTTTTGCTTTGATGTACATTAAGTGCAATTTTCCTTTTCTGTGGTTAAATCTGCTGGTTTTGCAGAAGTATCCTGGGGACTTTGGGCTTTTTTTCCCCCCCCTTTTTCCCCGCCTAGGCTAAGCTTTTGTGCAGACAGTGGTATTAAGGGGATTTTCTGCAGAGAACTGAGCTCAGGATTTCCTCAACTTACTTCTGCAAAGGGAGTAAAACTCAGCTTTAAAGCATCTCTGTGCGAGTTTGACATTTATGTGAAGACACACTGAACCAAAGTTCTGCACACTTTGCTGCACAGTTGTTGTCCAACAAATTTTAGACACCAACAACGTGGGGTAAAGGTTGGATCATAAAGCTTACCTCCAAAGAATTAGTCAAGTAGACCAGGTTCTCCATGAGAACTGCTCGCTCATCAAATTCCAGCTCCAAATCCAAAACTCTGGGTCCATTCTTCTCCAGGTTCTCCTAAAGAAAAAAAGAAGATCCCATCGTACATGATAAGAATCAGAGCTATCATCGCGAATGATCAACAAGGCAATGAATAATAACTCCATTGAGGAAGTGCAGAGGATTTCCTTGGTATAATTTTACACAGAAGCTGAGATATTTGGAAATATAAAAATTCATCTCATTACTGAGGCAATCGTGCTTTCGTTTATAATACAGCGCGCACACAAAGTTCATTGCTATGTTGATGCCACCACCACAAGATTATCAAGAAACAAATGTTTATGAGCCAAAAAAGTTAAAAACAAACAAATAACGCAGGGAGATAAATCAACATGAAAGATACAAGACCAGCTTGAGAGACAGACCGTGGATGAATACAAAGCTCATCATGACTATTTATTAGCTTCATTCTTTTTGATCACTGCAGTGAAAGAGCGAAACCTGAACAAAGCCCAGAGCACAAGAGATGTGGCTTCTAAAATTTTAATAAGCAACAATGCTTCTGATCATTTATTAGCACCACTTGATCTTGAGTGAATATGTAGCTTTATATAACAGAAACAGCAACTGCAGGCATAATGTTATTTGTGATATTTGCATCATCTGGTGGCTACTGCTTTTAGAAACGTTTTTGTAACATGAAAGGTGGGGATGAAAATTGTAAATTAAGACATGCAGACCTGCGGCCGAGACAGTGAACAGAATTTTTGTGGATGCTGCAAATAAATGGAAAGTGGTTGACACAGCCCATCAAAAGTGTTTTGTGTTCTTTTCAATCAATAAACACGTTAAACTGTGCAGAACAAGTATTCCTGAAATTTCTCTGTAATGTCAGTGTAACACTTGTTCAAATTTTTCATTGTATTGTCTACAGTTTTGTTATTGTTTAACACAAAGCACTAAAAAAAAAAAGAAAAAAAAGAAAAAAGAAAATAGCTTTTCAACTCCAATCTTCCCAACAAATTATCAGGGAAGACTTTCCACCAATCAGAAGTTGATCAGTGTGAAAAAACAGTCAACTTATGGGTTGGCTGTTGTGTAAGAGACTTATTAAAAAGGAAATCACAAGTGAAAAAACATCTCTGGAAAATTCCATCTATGTGTAAAGATGACAAAATGGTTTATGATCATTGGTGGAGAGTGGGCTGTGTACGTCTTCATAGTGAAACATTAATGTTGGCCTTTCAATATTTTTACCTTGATCATGGCTACAAAAGGCATGACTCTCTTCATGTATTTCTTCAGTTCTGGCAGAGCGCCTAGTTCACTCGCTATCACTTTGTTGTCCGGAAGGACCCCGTTGTTGGTCTAGACATACAAACAGGAACAGAAAAAGAAAAAAAGAAACAATTAATAAACTTAAACAAACAGGAGCATCGATAGGAAGACACAGAGAAACTGAAAGAATTCAATTACATAATCATTTAATTCTGAAATTACTGATTTACAGAAATAAGCATATTATTGCACCACTAGGCAGACCTGCAGTTCTTCAGCAAACAATAAATCTTCAAACCTAATGCTGTGAATAATGTTGGGCTTTGTGTGTTCGTTCCCTACCTTGTAGTGCTTGCCGAGCAGGGATAAGGCACTGTGCTGCCATGGAGGGTAGCTTTTGGCCACGTAGATGGTGCAGTGGGAGGGCTTGGCTGGAGGCTTGGAGTCACCTTTCTGTTGGAAGGAAAACAGGATTAATGTTTGTGTTTATAAGAAGCCTTTCACATTCATCTTGTTTATTCATACATCAGGTCCACAAAACAAGGTGGCCTCAATCAGATTCCAACAGGGTTTGGATTATTCAAGGAAAAAAGCCAAACAAACAAAAAAGCTGTTGTGTGTGTGTGTGTGTGTGTGTGTGTGTGTTCTTTAGCAGACATAATGATCTGTGAACTTGTATTACATGACAGCTGACAATTGCACTGTATGTTTGTTTTCACAAATGTACCTTCATATTATATTGTCACAGTATGTAAAAAGTTGCACAGGTATTATTCTATAATGGGAAAATACTGGATATATGCGGCTGTGGGAAATGATTTTACTGTATGTTACTTGATAAAATATTCCATATTTTCTACGTGGGGGTGGGGTTTAGGGGGCCTGGAGCCTATCCCAGCCATCATAAGGTGAGAGGTGGAGTATACCCTGGCCAGGTTACCAAATTTATTTATTTTTTTTGGTTTTATTACTTTTTGGTTTTATTATATTTTTAATTTTTTGTACATACTCACAAATCCCCTTTTCTGGGCAGATTTAGAACTCACATGCTAACAACATAGATGTTGCTGCTGAGAACGCTTATGGTATGAAAAAATAACTATATTTAAAAAAGAAAAAAAAAAACCTTTTCCTTTCTCCTTTTTCTTCTCTTTTCCCATCATCTTTCCAATCCTACCTCAATGGCAACAAAGCATTTCCAGTAAATCAATAACGGGGGCCTGGAAACCTGAGATATTGCCTGTCTTAGATGTTGTCAATACTTGTTTTGCTTTTCTCTAAGCTGCCTACAGCCACTTATTGAAGTGCGGAACTGTTAACAAACAATAGACTGGCTTTCCTGCTGTGAACACAGAGATAAGCTCGCAAGTGTATCAGAAAGGATATAGGATGCTGCTGTAGAGTTACATCAGTCTGTTTTATGTTGCAACTCAAAAGTTACAGCATATCCACGAAGGCAAAGTGTACAGACAACTTCATATCTTACCTTGCTTTTAGGCGGAAGCATGTAGGCTTTGAGGCGAAGACGAAGGTCGTGAGCAGTTTCCATCAAATATTGAGAGGAACGAATCAGAACCTCGTCCACGGGCCCAGCCACAGGCCATGATGCCTTCATCAGAGAGCCAGTCTGTCAAGCAGAAATAGAGAAGAAAAAACAGTCACTTAGTGAGCAGTGTAAACTTTTAAAAACTTTCATGGCTGGGCCCAGCTCCAGAATATCTGCTGGGACTGCTGTTCTCATACCAAGTAGTACACAGCCTCAGATCCTCAAGTAGAAACCTGTTAATTGTTCCCTCCTCAAGTTTAAAGACAAAAAGGCAATCAAGTGTTTGCTGTTAGCCCTGCCCAGGAAATCTGGCTTGCCTCATTAGTGTTTTCTTATTAATCATTTATTTAAAAAAAAAAAAAAAAAAAAAAAAGCTTTCTGGAAAAAGAAAAAAAAAAAAAGCTCATATGTAAGGCTTTCTATAAAATATACATTTTAGTATAGATTTGATTTCTTTTGACATTTTTAACTCCATCGTTTTCTTTTTACTTTTAGATTTGTATGTTAATTTGAAGTTATTCATTACAATTGGAATCACACTGTATCTTATTCCAATTTTGAAATTGCAGTTAAATCTTGCACGGCCTATGCTAAATTGATTAGTAATTTCTTTTTAAATTTTCTCCTAGTTTGTTCTCTTACTCTGTGTTTCTGTGAAGCATTTGGGTAGCATTGGTTTTGGTGACTGCTACACAAACTTTAGTGTTATCATAACTACACAACCAGAGGTCACAATGGTATCATAACAGTGGCATGTGTAAGTTCTCTGTGTACCGAGTGCCTCTTAGCTCTTTAGTTAGTGGTAGTGAACACATGACTGGAGAACATACTGGTGTTGGGGCTTTTTTTGTTGCCTAGCGACAGCCAAAAACCCATTTCCATCACAGCTGCACTCCTTCATATTCATAAATTTGAGTGTTAAAAATATATTTGTCTCCCTGTGCTATTTGAAGTGTGCACCTGTGTGTGCATTTGCTTCATGCTGCAGTGAGAAAAAGATCCATAGTGCGAAGATATGCTCCCAGTGGATATGTACATCAACAGTGAGAAAGTCAGTAACCATTTCACACAGGTAATAAGCAGCGGGCCCAGAGCTACCCAGAGGTCTACCTAAAGCTGTAGCTTTCAGCTCCTTGATCCCAATTCTACTCATGAATACAAACAAACACTGGATGTTAAAATGTTTCTTTTGACTGTATTCCTGTTTTACTCTAAAATATACAAGACAGATAAGAACTAAGGACAGAAAGGAGAAGTTAGATATGAGTCAAGTCAGAGCACAGAGCCAACTCAGAGCCTGAAAACAGGAATACGACGCTAAATCCATGTGTTTCTTACCTTGCCAAGCAGACCCCAAGTGTATTCACAAAGGTGCGGGCAGATGGGGGCCAGCAGCAGAGTTTGCCTTTCTATGAACTGGAAGACAAGGTCTCTGTGCATGCCTTCGATGGCCAGCTCCCGATACTTATCTTTGGCTGCCTAAATACACACAATAAAACAACACAAGGTTCATCAGCGAAACTCGAGTCAGTCTCTTCTACTGATTTAACGATGACCGCAGTATCTGGAATCTAAATGCTCTACTACTGTTGTAGATTATGGGTACTTGAAATCATGCTACATTGTCTCTTATATGATCTCATCAAATTATTAAGGACTCTCAGAGGTGGAATTTTATCAATTTAATTTACCTGAAATTCGAAAAAGCCACTTTTCAAAGCCTCCTTGTACATCATCCTCTCATAGTGCTGCTCTGTCTTCAGGATGCCTGAATTCATCTCACTAAACAGGAAAGAAAATTATTTTTTAAAAATGTACTTTCAAAACATTTAACCACAATCAGGCTTTCGCCTTACATTTATTAATGCAGACATAGCTGTGGATTCTTTTGCTTTATCAAGGCTGAAATTCAATAAATTTCAGAACTTGTAAATCCTTTTCATTCCAGACACTTTTAAATCCTCAGACTACCTGGAAAAAACCCGATCATTAAAGGTGTCTGCAGGTCCCGTCCTCAGGTTGTTCTGGTTGGCAATCATCTCCTTCACCCATTCCACCCAGGTGTAGAGGCGCAGGATGCCAGCATCAGCCATGGTCTCTACAAAGTTAGCATCCTCCACTGTGTCTCCAGCATCCGCTAGAGCCAGACGCATACCTGAGAATGGAAATGAGAACATGTGTTAAAACAGCAGAATGTACAGGTACAATATAATAGATGTAAAACTGATATACGGTCACTCTCACAAATGCAACTGCCTTTGTAATTTGCTCCAGTTTAATATCCAATTATCTGAATCCTCTATTCAGGATATACAATGAACACAGCACTTTTTTTCTATTCTGCAAAATAGTTCAACAAAAGGTGAAGTACAGAGGCTCTGTGGAAAATTCCAAAGCTTGAGAAAACGTCAGTTATTCAGCAGACATCCCTCCTAGCTTTAAGACAGGAACAACTTTATGTGTCTATCTGCTGGCAGACCATGAAGCTGTTTCCTCCCACAGCAGGATATCTTCTATAGAAGCATGAACTATCCATCTATTCTTCAGCTCACTGAAGATATATTAAAAAAAAAAAGAAGGTGGAAATTATCCATCTATCCATCGCTAACATAAAGGAAAAAAGTAAACATATAGAGAGGAAAAACACAAGTCTTCAATTCCCTGTGGATAATCAACATTATACCAAACATATAAGTTGTAATGTTCTCACTTTCCAGCCATTTCTAAAAACACAATTTATCTTCCTCTTATATTCTTCTAAATATTTTATTTGCTTTTTATCTTTTGAAACCGCATTCCTTGAATATAATACATCTGTAAATACATAATACATGAATGATAGAGGCAATTCTTTTGCAACAACAAAACAAAATGTTGAACACTAATTAAAAGCTTCTCATCTTAGAACACACATTGATATTGAGAACATCATGCATTCTCTATTTTAAAGTGTGCATATTACATAATTATACAGAAATGTCTTACTTACAGTCCACTGACTGACCTGACAAATACAACAACTCATAATACTCAACATCAAAACCTCATCTATCTTATCAAAATGGGTTCATTTTCTAAACACCATCACCAGGGGATAAGAGATGTTAACAATATAATCATCCATAACAGCCCATGCACTGGGAAAACACAGTTGAAATCTGTTCCAAATGTACACCTGAAGTGTTTTCTCCCAGGTTTCATGGTAAGATGAAAGCGCCATTGAGAAGAAAACTATGAAGAGGGAAAGAAATAAAAAAGACAGAAGGAGAGATAAATCAAGAAGAAACTGATTATACCGTCTGCTGAAAACTTGTCAATGGCTTGGCTGAGAGTGAGGAAATTTCCAGTTGATTTGGACATCTGGTCGATAAAAGAAACAGATGTTAGCAGCCGCAATCTTTCAGGTCTGCCCACCCACACAGTCTTTCTGTGTTTAAAACCACAAAAGAACCCAACTACAAAATACAATCAGCAGCAAAAACAGAAAATGGCATTCCTAAAACCATTCAGAACTTAAAGCTTATTTGAGAAATGTTTGGCTGTTATGTTTAAAATCTGTCGGTCAGTCAAGGAACACAAAAGATCCCATCAAATGAAACCAGAAAGAAAGCGAGATTTCATGTTAACCAGGTAACTTTAGCCCTAGCTTTCCTGGACTGTGAAGGCAGTTCTAACGGGGGGGACCTCTGTGCGTAGAGAGTAGCAGAGTCTAAAATTTTTCTATTGTATCTAATATCTTTGTATTTCTATGATGAGCATTAGTGGTCAAGGTAGAGTGGTCAGAGGCTCTCAAGGCCAATCCTTTCATGACAACAAGCACTTAGCTAGATTGGGAAA
The DNA here is from genome assembly GCF_965226115.1 of Aulonocara stuartgranti. Lineage (NCBI taxonomy): Eukaryota > Metazoa > Chordata > Actinopteri > Cichliformes > Cichlidae > Aulonocara > Aulonocara stuartgranti. The sequence continues at coordinate 13,884,532 of NC_138946.1, forward strand.
CCCTGTGTTATTTTAGTGAGATGATAAACTGCTTCATGTGACCTGCTTGACTAAACTGACTAAACTGCAATAACAGAAAGATATTTTTTTATTAGTCCTTCATTTATCCAGGTAAAAAAAAATCTCATTGAGATTAAAAATCTCATTTCCAAGAGAGACCTGGTATCATGGCAACAAAATATCCTTGTTTGTTTATATATGGGGTATGTTAGACTTGGGGCATGGTACAGGGTCCTAAACTTACAGGGTTATAACCTAATAGCAAATTAAATGATTTTAAAGTAATACATACAGCTTAATACTTCACATACCTTTTCAGAGTTGAGGAGCAGATGTCCATTAGCTCGCACTGCTTGTGGCCACTTCCCGCTGTAAAAAAGAAAAAAAAGAGAGAGAAAAAAAAATATTTTTTTTAGTGTTATCTTGTTATTTTCATCATTACTGCCATTATCATAGGGAAGTTTACCCAAATGCAAAGCTGAGCTCAGTTTATTAAAAAAAAAAAAAAAAAAATTCAGCAAAACAAAAGGAAGATTGGCAGTATGTTAAAAAACATCATTATGACACTGATAACATTACACTGTATTGTGATTATTGATTTACATCTTAAATGGTAAAAAGCACAGTATTATCACATTCTGATAATGCAACATTACCAAAACCTTAAAAAAGGCATATAGTACCTGACATAATTATAAATATTCTATTACTGAATCTGAATTATTGTCATCTCACCTTACTGTAGTGTCACCGTAACATAATGTAAAAAAAAAAAAACCCCAAAACTTATTTTAACTTATGTACATAAATACAGAAAGAGTTACGGAAACTACGGCAAAATAAGATCAAATCCAGTGAGTCCGAGCCAAGAGTGACATCAAATAAGGGTATAAAACAGACTCAAAAGGACTGTTTCCATGGCAACCACTAGAAACTCCAAAAAGTTACTCATCTAAGCCAAGAATTAGACCAGTGTACCAGTCGTGAACTGCTGAAATGTTTTTACACACTTACTTTTGCATGTATTAAACTAATGGGATATAATGTGTTAATTAGAGCTCTTTAGAGATGCTTGTTGTGTTGGGCACACTTGCCAAAAATATTCATTTAACTGTCAATCACATTTTTATGGAATATCAGCTAAGTGGATGTGAAAAAAATGTCACAATTAGACTAGAGAACATCATTTTTGTAGCATGATAAGAGTGTCATTCAAAGCTGATAGCTGGAGGTTCGAAATTTTGTTTGTCGCCCCTCATTCCTGTCCTCTTTTTTTGTTCTGGTCAGTCCAGTGGGCAAACTTACTTGTCTTTGGGCCACATGGCCACATGGTTGTACAGGTAATATGACAAATGGTTGGGCACCAGATCTTTGCCAGATACACGGACATCCACGGGGTACCAGTACTCAAACTCCCTTCTAAGCCTCTGCAGATGCTCTTTAGGGATGTTGGTCTTAGGGAACGGAGAAGTCTTAAAGAAGATGAAGTCCCACACCTCTCTAGTCATCTGCTCTGGCCTGTGGTAGAGAAAAAAAGAGAAAAGACATAAATGAGGCTAGAAACAGAGACTTATTGTGTTCAAGTGAGGTGAAAAGAAGAAATTGAATGCTTGGTATGACTGTGTGCATTTTATATAATTCAATAGCTGACTGTACATGCTTCATTTTAATTTGACATTTATTTTAGTGCAAAAGAAGGGACGAGACTTAAATGAACAATGATTTGGAATTACTGATTTCTGCATATTTGTGTGCACATGCATGTGATGCATCCATACCTGATTCCCAGTGGTGACTCTCCTTGGCCGTTAAGCACACCTCCCTGCAGAAGGTGGGCTACGGTGTAGTAAGCCATGTAGATGGTGGAGTCTGACAGGGACTCAATCAGCCACTGCTCGTCCCAAGGCAGCCGCGTTCCTATGGTAACCAGGGGATACACACACACACACACACACACACACACACACACACACACACACACACACACACACACACACACACACACACACACACACACACACACACGAAGGAGAAAGAAAACCAAAATTATTCATTTTATGACAACCGACATCTCATCTGTTTTAAAACAATGTTTTCTTGTCAAACTGTACACACTGGTGCCAAATATTGAGGAAATGTAGAACAAAGTCTTGGCTTTACTGTGTGATCTTCTGTACACAAGCCGAAATGTAACTCTGTTGTCAAATAAACCAAATCAAACCAGACACCAAAGTAACTTGTGCTTTCACACAAATAGTTTGACACTTTTTTCCACAGATTAGATTTTTAGGATTTTGGAATCCCTGTTTAGAAGAATTTACAAAAGATCAACTATTTAAGCAGCCTGAGATCAGCTAAACTCAGGTTGGTGACAATGTTAAACGTCTTACAGGCTAATTGTCTGGTAAAATGACTGGATAGACTTTGTGTTTTTTATTCTTAAAACATGTGGAGAGATTTATACAGTGAGGAACAGTTTACAGCTAGCCTAGACTGTACTGCAGTGTCCTGCGCTGAATGCCAGCTGGCCTTCAGTCTGCATCTATTCTTATAAAAACCATCAGAGATGGAGTGTTGCTAGGTGTCCAATCATTAGTCCTTTGTCTCCATCTATAGACCAAGAGCATCGCTCAAATACAAGTTCAAATCTTTATATAAAAAAAACTGTTTCCAATTAGACAATCATGATCTTAAAAGTGCCAGAAAAGCTAAAGATAAATAAGAGTGATGGTTAGTTACCGTATAAATATTTACTGAACACACACACACACACACACACACACACACACACACACACACAGAAACCACCTACCAAGACCATAGGTACGTGAGCAGGCATGCTCCTGCAGCCAGTCCAATGTTGCCTCAAAGTTTCTTCTGGTCTCCTCACAAAATCTGTATGGTGTTGCAAAATGAAACATAAAAACAAAACAAAACATGAATTAGACAAGACTTTGGACTGAAACATTTTATTTCCAGCATAAAGCTTATAGGCAAATAATAAATTGGTGTTCTGAACCTTTACAAGATCCCCCACAAAAACACTAGAAAAGACAAATTTGATATATAATGCAAATCAATTGCATCAGAGATCTTACGTTTCCAATGACTTCAGGGCTTCGTTGGCCTGCTGCTTCCACTCAGCATCCCCATAATCCAAATACCTGTGGGATAAACAAATAATATTTGCATAAGGCTTATTGAAGACAGTAAACACTAAAAATGTTTTTAAAAAGTTAAAATTACAAGAGTTTCATGACCAGAATGACTGAAACTAGTTTAAACTTAACCAGCTGTTAACTTTTTGTCACTTTGTAATTCAAAGTATCAAACACCAACAATTATAACTTTATTTTACAGTTCCAGCAGCACTCACCACTGGTCACAAAGAGCCACCACACACTCGTCAGCTGAACGTGACATGACCTGCTTTTCTGGCTCCATGTAGATCATGGCTTCTCCCTGGAATACATGAAAATAGAGTCAATAATAATAATAATACAGAAATAAATAAACAATAACTTTTTGTGACTCTGCAAATATTTTTTTTACCCTTTCAACCATCATCTTCTGGATGGGCTTCTTGACATCCTGGACCTTCTGGCCCTTGTAGCCTTCCACAAGCATGATCTAGGACAGAAGATTATTAGCAGAAAGTCAAACACACTGATGCACTGTTTGAACTATTTACAAGATTTACCAGCAAATGAGCTATGCCTCACAAATGGTTACAGAACTTCTTCTTGCTTCAGTGTTTAACGATGGTAAACAGAAGAAAACTACCTGAGGGTACCTAAAAATCCACAGACAGTTGATGAATGATTTAGGCTAGCCTTAAGCTTCGAACTACTTGATTTGTGCCTGGGAGATAAACAATACAAGCTTCAAACCTAAAACGTATACCTGCAGGGCTTTTGCAGACAGACCACATTTTGTTAACTAACATAGATGCTTTGAATGCTAATGGCACTCACCCCTTCATAAAATCCCTTCAGATAAACCTTCTCCTTGGCTTCAGCCAGTTTCTCCTTGTCATTCTGGCTCTGAATCTTCAGCTCATCACACACCACAGGAGCAGACAGGTTGCCATATCCTGGAATCTCAATGATAGGGATCTGCACACAAATAAAAGCACAATGACTTTGCATGGTGACACTGAATGCATGAATTTTGTGCAGCATAAGTAAAATGAATGGACTTTACTAGTTCAGCTTACCGGCTCAAAAGGCAGAACCATCTTGTCCTCAATTCCATACTTCTCCCGCAGCGCCTTTTATTCCAAGTCCAAGAAAGAACAGTGACATCAACAAAAAGGATGTGAGAAGAAATGACTACATTTTGCCCACAAAACTAACATCAAATTAAAATATTACGCACTTGAACTTATTGCTGGATGGTATCAGAACCTTTATATTTCTTTTGATTCTGATATGGAAATGGTAAATAAGTGTAGTGATTTATTGATACATCTGTACACATAAATGGAAATACAGCAGATAAGGCAAAAACAGAGTCTGCACAATTCTAATGAGCTATTCAATGCAACTTGAACCCTCTTAGGCAAATTTTCTTGTCGTTTCTTTAAGTAGCCTTTGCAAATAGTTCTCCAGGCTTCTTGGAGGACATTCAAAGCTCTTCTTTGGATGCTGCCTGTCTTTTGTTTTGTTCTCCGTTAGTAGGATCCCACAGTTTCAATAATGTTGAGCTCCGGGCTCTGGGGAGTCCATCACTTGACTGATGGCGTTCCACTTGGTTTTATTCATGATTAATTTACTGAAATGTGTCTGGGATCATGGTCATCCTAAAACATGACGACATTACCACAGAAAAAAACCTTTCTGGGTTTTTTTGTTTGTTTGTTTGTTTTTTTGGTGGATTAAAATGTCATGATACTTTTTGTATTCATCATTCCATCAGTTTTAACAAGATCACCAACATCACTGGCTGGAATGCATGACAGAGCCTCCACCGTGTTTTACAGATTTACAGCTATTCACACTCTCTGTTGTATTTGTCTCCTGACACCAAAATTCCAATTTGGATGAATCACTTCCTAAGACCTGCTGCCACTGATTCCATCATGTGGTGTAATTTGGCATACCTCAGCCTTTTCTCCCTGTTTTCTTTAAAAATCTTGAAAGCCACCTTTCCTGTGTCAGGTTTTTGCTGTAGTTTTTCACATTTCTTAAAGAAATGACTTTTAAATCATGTTCAACTGCTATAGATAATTTTTAGGACTGCCACTCCTTGTTGTGTTCTCCACTTGTCCAGATTCCTCAAAAAGCTAATTTCAGAACATACTGCACATCATGTCCAGATATGTTTTCCTCTAAAAGCTTATTGTAAATCACCTTGTTGGTACAAAAATAATATTTTATGACTGTGAAACTGTTCAATCATTAGCATTTTTTGTGTTTTCAGAACACGAGAAACTCGTTTTTTTGACAAGCTGCTAGTATCAAAAATGCCTGAAGTAACAAAGTTCTTCGATATGTTGACTGTCATGTGTAGACACAAAACTATTCATCCCTCGAGTTAGGTGCCTTTTTCCGCTTTGATCAGATCAGACAAAAAGACTGGATTAAAAAATGAGTGCAAAAGAAGTCAATATCCAAAGAAAAACTTTGAAAAATACAAAGAAATGCAGGATGGCTCAAGACCTTTTCGTAGGTTTATATCATCACCTGTTTTTTCTTGATGTCCCTGAGAGCAGCAATGTCATCAGGAGCATCAGATGGTACACTGGTAACAACTCCAGTACCTAAGACAGACAGGAAAGACACAACAATGCATAAAATCTATAAAATGATAATGCAGTTTTTTATTCTTTTCCCTTACCCTTCATAACCCTCAGAAACATGATGACACAGGGGGCATTTATTATTAAAATTGTGACATATCAACTTAGTCATTGAGAAATTCCAATTATTACTAACTCTACAGAGATTCATCAATAGGACACATGAGTACAAAGAGACAAACTACTACCCTGGAGCAACACAGACAAGAAAAATAGAGAAGTCTGACTTCTAACAGAATAGAAACACTCTGCAATAAGGTCGATTTTAAATGATTGCAAATGTTATGTGCTGGAGGGAAACAAGAACTTATAGCATCCATCCTTTGACATTGCAAACAATGCTTCTGAATTCTACCTTGACCTTGTCCTGCTATTTTGAGTCCCAAGAATTTTTCTATATAGCTCAAGCAAAATAAGACAGTGTTATAAATGAGGATAAATCAAATTTCAGTCAGATTCTGTGCAGAAGACAGCAAGAGATGGAAAAACTGAACTATTTAGAACTACTTGTGATTAGGGCTGTGTGATATGACCAAAATCTCATATCCCGATATAAGAATTCTATCGTCGATAACGATATAAATCACAAAAATGTAACATTTTCTGTAAATTCTGTGAATCTCGGGCAGCTCGACTTGCGTGAAGTGTTTCCAGCTGCGCGTCATGTAGCTGGAGTCGAGTGTTTTAACCGATGCATGAAACTATACATTTTTAGACATAAGTTGTAAATGCCGCCGTTTTCTTTGTGAGCATTTATTACACAGCGTGCTGCGGGGAAAAGCCTGTTCTAACGTTTGAGTCTAAAGGTTTATTTTTTAGCACCTGGCGGCTCTTTTTTACTTCTCATCCTTAAATAATCTGCTCTTTCACGTGATTCAGTTTATTTTGAAAAGTCTCAACAGGATCTTGAGCTTTATTGTGAAAGGTTTATGTGGAACATAAACAAGCGGACACGCGATGGTGTTACCATCCTTGTTGCTAACCACAACGCATAAAAAGAGGCGCTTGTCCGTCTGTAGTGTGTTTATATTAAATATAAGAGAAAGAGAGAACTTTAAGAAATTAATATAGTCACTACAGTGACCATCAAAACGATGAAAAAATATTACAGTAAACAGTTTATTTTGCGACACCACGAAACAAACGATAGCGTAAAATGAAACATAGACGTTTTTATATCGTCATCCGATATATATTGTTATATCGAACAGCCCTACTTGTGATTGCCAAGTACATAAGAGAGGAGGGTGCCACTCCTCAGGAATATTCCTGCTGTTTTGAGTGCAATCAGCAACAGCGTCCATCTACAACTATGATGCTTAAATGTGAGAAATTTCTGCCTCAAAAGAAAAGGCACAATTTCTCAAAAACAAAAATGTACTGAAATTTAAGCTACAAATCTAATCCTAGCGTTTTGGCTCATACCTTTATCCTCCTTGATGGTGAGCATAGGGAGAGCATAGATGATGTTATAGGAGGTCAGAGGAGCACTCAGGGCACAGCCGAGGATATCCTACAAAGACCAAAAAAAAGAAAAAAGGCCACTGAATTAGATACACGAACTGCTGGTTTAATATTAGATAGCATTTTATTTTTTATTCCACTGAAATTAAATAAATCCATCTAAATGATCTGAACTTATTTGCTGTAGCTGGAAGCAGCACATGAAAAAAGTAGTACCTGTCCCAGTACTTCCATTATTACTGGCACCACTCCATTTTCCTTGGTGAAGCCCTGGAAAGACATATTCCTGGCAGCCCTTCTGGTGGAGATGAAGACGTCCCCACTGGTTGTCTCAAAAGCAACATACTTCATGTCAGGTCTCACCCAGCAGTTGGTCTGACCAAACATGGTCTCTGGTCTAAGTGTAGCAGCCACCAGGAAGATGTTTTTGCCTTTCATACCGCTGTGGGAAGTACCGAAACTAAGGCTTAGTGACAGGATTTAAAAAGGATGACAGTTATATTCAAGGGGATTAAATCAGTCTTTCTTTGTAAACCTGTCATCTCCAAGAAAGTTTTGTTTTCTTTTTTGTGGAAGTACAGCATTAAGTATTTGTTACCTGCTATAAAAGACCTTGGATTTGAATTTTGCTGTGTAGGGTTCAACGACCTTCATCTTGATCAGGGTGTATTCCTGAGGTCCAACTCCCTATAAGTGAAGCACAAATGTTAAGGAAGAAAATTTGATAAATAAAAGTTCCTCAATCACTACAATTTAAATTGTAAGAAAGTTTTGTGGTAAAATAAGTAAAACAAACATTTTTAAGCATTTCCTGCAGTAAATCTGTGGTTAAATACACCTCAACATTGTCACTTTATTAGGTATTAAGTCACTTTGAATGTGGCATTGTTGTTGCTGCTGTTATTAGTCTACTTGGTTTTTATGACACAACCATCTCTAAAGACAGAATGATCCAAAAAGTAGAAAACTGCTTCGACCTGATAGGAAAGCAACAACAACTGAAATAAGCCCTTGTTACAGACAGAAGGACATCTCTGGATGCACAACATATCGAAACTACGAAGCAGAAGACCACATGGGGCCCCACTCCTGCTAGTTCTTGTTCTGACAAATCTGCAGCAACTATGTGATGCTATCATGTCAATATGGATGGGGCCAACCCTGACACTAGTGAGGTGTACCTAATCTTAAACAATACTACAGTTTCAGAATAAATAATTTTTTCTGTCAAGCTGAGGACGTCTACCTCTCCTGTCTGTCTGTCATGGTCCATGCATGGCTGTCCATCCTTGGGACAGTAGATAGTATACCTGCAGGGGAGTTCAGAATAGTCACGATATAGACTCAATAATATAAACAGAATATACAGACTCAGAATAGACTCAAAGAAGACTAAAAGGAAGACATCAAATTAAACAGAATTGGGAAAGAAAGCCACTTGAAAAAAACAGTCATATATAAACTATGATGATTTTTTCCCTATATCATAAAAAAAACCAAACCTTGTGGTAGACGACAAGAAAACCTGAAAGCATCTCACCTTTTACCAAATTTGATCTTTTTCCTCTCTTTTAGAGTAACAAACTGCCACCTGACAAAGGAGTCGTAGAAGGGGTTCACGTCTGTGGTGATGAATGAACGCCTCCAGTCCACCTATGAGGTAATGACATAAAAAGCATGTCAGCACAACTGAATAAATTCAGTGCCTTCCTTTAGCCATGAAAACATGGATGCATCAATGTCACTGTACTTTTTGTGTCTCTTATTTAAAAATTACAATGTTTTGCCACATGAAACTGCATGAATGTTTAAAAGGTATGTGCAGTTTAGTCTTAAAAATAATTTTAATCAAACCACAGACAGATAAAACAAACAAACAGAGAAAGCCACCTTGACTCCCATCCCTTTGAGATCTTTGACAGCCAAAGGAGGGAAGTAATCCAGCCAGTGTTCAGCATCAGCAAACTTGACAATCTCCTGGTCAGTTAAGCCCAGAGACCTCATGATGTCCCACTGGAAAGCGGTGGATCCAGATTTGGCCATTGCTTTACTCTGGCAAAGAAACAAGAAAGAGATTGCAGAATGTTAACAAACTTTCTTTTATCTGAAAAAATGAAGCCATACACTACTTAGATAACAGACTAATTTTTTACACCTTCAAACCAAATTTTATGGTACTGCTTTCATCTTAACTCTGCAAATTCTGTCCTGGGTAATAAAGGCCTTAAAAAAACAGCTCAAGCTTTTGTCATAATAGCATAAGTATAATAAATTCATTTTGAAAATAGCATTTCTGCCCTGTGATCCTAACCTTTTTGCCCTTTGCTTTGTCCTTGATAATGATTTCATCAGATGTTGTTTGCTGTTGTTTCTCTTCTTCCTCCTCCTCTGGAAACTGTGGAGGGTTTCCATACAACTCCATCTCTCTCTTCAGCTTGTCTGCACAGGCCTGATGGATACAATTATTGATTAAAAATATCAGAAAAAACACAAAGATCTGTTTAAGAGAGATGGATTATGACAGATAGATAGTAGCATAAAACAGTTATGTTAAAAGTTGATTTTGGGACAATAAGAACAAAATGTAATTGCATGTTTATATGATGAAAAGTGATAAGATTATGTCAGATTATAGACACCTAGAAATCTTATGAAAAGTTTCTGAATAAAAAAAACAAACCCAACATTACTTACTTTGATCGGCATTCCTGTACAGTGCAACCCGAATGGAAAGAGGCATTTCTTTCCCTTAAGAGACTGGTAACCAACAGCAAACTGCAGGAAGACAAATGAACAACAATCGGTAAGAGACCACATATCAAATTTCTCAATCTTAACTTATTTGCAACAGGTGGTGACTCAGGTCGATGTCTGCCTTTAAACTTACCTCACATTTTGAAAAACTGAATGTATGGCCAAGGTGCAAACGGCCATTCATGTAAGGATAGGGAAAGGTGACCAGGTACTTGTTTTTACTAGAAGGTAAAAAAAAAAAAAAGGTAAGGTAAAAAACAAACAAACAATTTAGCTGCAACCCAACAGGTTTTCCCAATATTGTAGTGTGAACTATGAAACAACATCAGACAACATGATTCAGCAACAAAAATGTACTACATACCTATTACAATATATTTAGTTCTACAAGGAAGTTCTACAGAAACTACTTTCACATTCCAGTGTGCTGCAAATCTTTGGAAATCTTTCTTTATATATGGGCTTACAGTTGCATATTCTCTATCTGGAACAATTTGAGAAATACTGTAAAACTGTTCAGAAAACTGATCACGTAGTTGTTCTTGAAAACTGAAAAGATACTCACTTTGTACTTTCCCCGACTGTTGTCGGTGCATCTTGCTCAAATGTTCTCTCCCTCTCCCATTTCTCCTGGATTTCCAATTCAATCTTTCTCAGGAAGTCCAGCTTTGCTGTTCCTTTCCGCTCCTGAAATGTACCGTCGAGCAAATAATCACAAACTGAATGCCATAACAATAACAGCCGCAATATCCAGCTTAACAGAGTCAGACTTTTTTTATTTCTGTAATTGTCTCAACAGCTCATGTTAGCTAACTTTGCTAACAGCCACATTGAATTAATGCTCTAAGGCAGAAATTTTCTTTTTTACAAAAAACTAGCATCAACCATTTCATACTGCGAGTAATTAAAAGATTGGACCTACCGTCATTTTGCAAGTAATTAGTTATACTGTTCAAAAAGAAGAAATAGTGTCTAGTTTGACAAGAGAAACCCACGCCACCGGTGCCTGGCTGATGACACCGTTCGCTTGGTTTTCTGGGAAATGTAGTCCATCTGACTTTTCAGACGTATCTTAACCTATCTGTTGTATTTGCACATTAATTAGAATAGCTAAGATTTATTAATCTTAATTACTTTGATAAACAAATACAAGCCCTCATATGTGCGGCTTTTTTTTTTGTTTGTTTGTTTAAATGCATAATAAACATCCGCCGTCGTGCTTGCGTTACGACAATTTGACCATGTTGCCATGCCGTAAAATATTTTGTACGACCTGCCTGTGAAGAGAGACAGAAGGCCTTAAAGCTTATAAATTTATAGACGATGAAAGTAGGGTTGTCAAAACGCTCTTTCTTTTTGTAGACAGTATTGTAGTCCTTCTCACAATGATCATAGAAAATGTTGAAGCCTTGAAATCGTGGCTGGCAAAGCTCCTGGAGCCGATGTGAGTATTGAAATGAAATGACATTTAGCGTGCATGCTACGTAGCTGCTTTAGCCTGCTAGCCGCTGGGTTAGCCTGGCATCAATGGCAGATTCTTGCACGAGTAGCTAACCATCGCTTGTTAGCCTTTCGAAGCACAGAGAGGCACTTTTACTTTTCATTAGTAATGATTGTGCATGATTTAGCGAGTTTGCTTGCGTTTGATGCACTGCGAATTCTTGATTCTGACACTATGGTAGTTAAGAACGCAGTTGGCGCACGGTAGTGTAACTTTATCACAGTTCTGTAGCAAGCTCCTAGCCTTCAACGTGTAGCCCCTCTTGCCTAAAACAGCTGTTGTATCTCTGGGAAAAGTTACTAATTAAAACTGTAGCTATTAGCTCGACATATTTCATAGTTAAATGCACACAAATACTTTGCCTTTGGAGTTTCCATAGTAACACATGCTTTGTAAGCGTTAGGCTTTGTCTGTTTTGCTAACGCGAGATCCTAAAATTCTTTTAAATATGTTGACGAGCTCAAATGGGTAATGGAGTGCATTAAAGGATTTAAGTTACCCCCTCCCTCTCTTTTTTGTGCTGTTGGGACAACACACAGTCACTGTTTAATCAACTAATGGAGTAACTCCACAATATTATCGTTGTGTGTCCGAGGTTCATCCTCTAAAAATAAGGAGTTTTTTGCATAGGGGAGAAAAAGTCCTTGCAGAGCCAAAGTGAGGCGTATTTAAGCTGCTTTAACTAAAGGCTGGAGTTCAAGTAGGCATAGTTTCATTCACATTGTTATTACATTTATATTGTTGGTAATTATTAATCATTGGGAATTTCCATGGTCAATGATCCTGTAGTTAAGGGTCAAATTTGACTGTAGCTTTAGTGAGTCAGCAGTTAATTAACTACTAGCAGCTTGTTGCTTGAACTTAGGGCTGTTCGATATAACGATATATATCGGATGATGTTATAAAAACGTCTATCGTTTCATTTTACGCTATCCTTTGTTTCGTGGTGTCGCAAAATAAATTGTTTACGGCAATATATTTTCATCGTTTTGATGGTCACTGTAGTGGCTGTATTAATTTCTTAAAGTTCTCTTTTTCTCTTATATTTTATATAACCACACTATGGATGGACAAGCGCCTGTTTTTATGCGTTGTGGTTGTTTATGTTCCACATAAACCTTTCACAATAAAGCTCAAGATCCTGTTGAGACTTTTCAAAATAAACTGAATCACGTGAAAGAGCAGATTATTTAAGGATGGGAAGTAAAAAAAAAAGAGCCACCAGGTGTTTAAAAAATAAACCTTTAGACTCAAACGTTAGAACAGGCTTTTCCCCGCAGCACGCTGTGTAATAAATCCTCACAAAGAAAACGGTGGCCGTTACAACTTATGTCTAAAAATGTATAGTTTCATGCATTGGTTAAAACACTCGACTCCAGCTACATGACGCGCAGCTGGAAACACTTCACGCAAGTCCAGGTTCCAGTAGTTCCATAGCTGACAGTCTCGGAGATCTTTTAGCTTGATTTCTATTTTTTAAGTTTAAAAAAGCAAATGTTGTGTAAGTGGAACTTTTAAACTCATAAATTATTTTGAAAAAGTGCAGGTAAACGCACTGAAATCGTTTTACCAGGCTTTATATTAAATTTAAAAAAGGCATTCGTGCTCAAACTGCAAAGATTACTCTGCTGTTAATTGATTTATTGAGCTTCATAATGCATTGGTCCAGTGCTATATGTCTGATAACTTTGATACTGAAAACCAGCCACAGACTTTTACTTGCATTTTGCAGTGAAGTATAACAAATTCATCCTGTCAGTTTGCATAAATACAAATTACTCTTAAGAAGACAGCGGTCGTAACTGCAGAAGAAGCCATCTAGTTAAGATGCATACATCTTTTCCCTAGGAGACTGTAATGTTTCAAACATGTCAAACAAACTCAACCATTGGCTCAGTTTAAAAGAATAAAATAGGTTTGATGGCTAATAACTATTGTGAGCACATGATGCAAACTGCAGCAAAACTGTATACCAGTGAGCATAAGATGATAATGATCGTGTTTTACGCTTTATGGGCTCTGAAGCTTACATATTTTGTTGTTTTTGTATTTTATTTTGTATCACTTTTGTTTTCCTGTACTTAATTTATGTATTATTTTCTGCATTCATTTGTGTGTTACTAGTTTATGGAACTTAGTTGATTTTGCAGCTGTCTGTCTTGGCCAGGACACTCTTGTAAAAGATATTTTTAATCTCAAGAGTCACATTTTCCTGGGTAAGCAAAGGTTAAAAACAGTGTAGATAACACTGAGCTTTTTTTTATTTTATTTTATTTGAAAAGCTAGCAGTAAGTTAGACAGACACACCTTGACATGTCCCTCATTTTGTCTTGACATTTAGCTTACTTTGCAGGAACATCTGAGCATTTTTTTTATGCCCACAGAAAGGGTGACCAGAGTGACCAGCTGTAACACAGTGAATTGCAACGCTTGTGTAAAAAGCCAAACCACAACGACACTTCAGACATAGTCACTGCCCTATGTCATTTCTTTCACATGCTCAAAACCCCCTACATTGCATGCATTGTAGCACATCAGAGTTTTCAAAGAATGTGCAGAGTTTTCAAAGAATGGTCATCAAACTTAGTTGTAATCATAATTAGGGCTGCCACGATTAGTCGACTAGTCACGATTACGTCGACTATCAAAATCGTCGACGACTGATTTAATAGTCGACGCGTCGTTTGAAGCTTTGTAAGATCCTGAAAAACGCAGGAATAAGTAGCAGGATTTAAGAGTGTAATAACGGACTGAAACAGAAGATGGCAGCACTGCATGTACAAGGATACCAGCTGCCGTTAAACCCCGAAGAAGAAGAAGCAGCGTCCCAGAATTCATAGCGCAGCCCAGCGCAGTTTCCAACAATGGTGGCAGCTAGTTAGTTTTAATATTGCTCTTATTATTCTTTCTGGGTCACAAAATAAACATTTAACATATTTTCAGGCGAGAATGTAGCTGTGTAAACCTCAAATATCTGCTCAGTTTATCAAGACACCGCATATTTTCAAAAGCGCTCCGACGTTTTCGGAGACGTCTGTTACCCACTAGCTCGATAGCTAGCCGGGGGCTAGGCTAACTAGAGCCGTGAGAACACCGGACTCCCGGCAAATCTTTTTCAAACCCACTGCCATCTTTCGCTACTCAGGTTAAACATGATATATGAGTCACTTAGATAACTTAAAAATGTAATTGTTTGGCTTTTTTTAGTATTTTATTTGTTCCTGAGTAAATCGGTTTGGCTGAGATTAAAGTTATAGTTTTTACACAGCTGAATAAACATCAAGCAGACAGCTGATCATCAGAAGTGTGAGATGCTCCAGAATTTACTCCGGTGTCCTGTTATATTTTAGATAGCAAGGAGTTTATTAAACTTCACCGAAACAATCTGCAAATTTCATTAAAATTTAATAAACTATCATCTTGTCTTTATTTTTAGTTAGCACATACCTTAAACAGTTAAAGCTGTAAGCTAATGATAGTTATATAAGAGCAGATGCTGCTGGTGCAATAAGCTGTAGGTTTTACCTCCAATGGATGATGATCTGATTAGTCGACTAATCGCAAAAATAATCAGTGACTAGTTGACTATCAAAATAATCGTTTGTGGCAGCCCTAATCATAATTAAATTTTAAGCTATATTACCAATGTTAAGAAATGCTACCATGGAAACCTGTACTCCTTTCCTTCCTATAAGAATAATAACCTTTCTTTTACTTTATGCATTTGGTGGATTGTTTAAGTTTTGTGGCAATGATCTGTCCCCCTTTGAATTTTACGCTTTGCATACATAGATATGTAAATGAATTTGATATGCATTATATTTCAGTTGGTTCAACTAAAACATTTCTCTCAGTTTTAACAGTTTTTTCTTATTAGATATATGAATGAGTGTGTGTGTATAGATAGATAGATATGTTTTAATATATACATTTTAATCTGCAGATGTGATGCTGACCCCTCTGCATTAGCCAACTATGTAGTTGCTCTTGTGAAGAAGGACAAACCAGAGAAGGAACTGAAAGCACTTTGTGCTGATCAGCTTGATGTCTTCCTACAAAAAGGTATACATTTTATTTTATTTATATAAAGCTTTTCTGCTAATGTGTCAGCAGGCAATTTTGACATTTTGTAGCTCTTCCTGGTTAAGGTGGAGGAAAAACTTTTGCTCCATCATTACGCTAACAAGGGATTTATTCGTACTCCCCTTGCACATGTCAGACAATAGAGGCTTTGCAGTTAGGTCACAAATCCTTTGGGAATCAGACCTGGTGGCATTGTCGAGGTCAGTGACTAAACTGATTATTAAAAATTAGTTGCTAAGTTTAGACAGATCAGAAGTTTTTTCCCTGCATACAAAAAATGCAGTACCCCTGCAGAGGGGATTTAGTTTTCTTTTTTCCCCTCATATGCCACCAAGACTGTACTATATAGTTTAAGTAGCTCAAACATGGAATACATGTGGTTATCATAAATAATATTGAAATTATGCAACTTGTTTGATATAGTAAAACAGGCTCTTTGTCTTAACAATGTTAAAAAACTTGATTGAGGCTAGAAAATGACCAATATGGAAATAAGTTGATCAGAAGCATTTGATCCAATTGATGTGTCGTCTTGGCTTCAATTAAACTGATAATGTTAGCCATTACCTGCAACACAAACTGCTTTTCAGCCCCCAGAACTCATATGTATTACCCATTAACAGTCACACTGATGTAGCCTGCATTCTGTAACAGGCCATGTTAATGAAATATCACCTGTATAAATATAGTGAGGCAGGCAGAATACAATGAAATGTATAGTCTTAAATTTGAAGTGGAACATCAGCAATGCTATCTTCCTCGTGGATGCCATTTGTGGACCCCACATGTGGCCACCAGAGGGAGTGTTGCATCGTTTGATAGTGACTCTGTATCCAGTGTGATGTGTCCTGATTCAGTCTCTTTATTTTTAGCTCTACACTATTAAAATTAGTTTAGGGGTTTAATTTAGTTGGAAAACATGTTGATGGTTATTACATATGTCTCCTGGATCACTTTAGAATTTTTTAATGTTACATTTTTTTAATCAGGTAGCTTTCCCACATGTCATGGATGCAGTGTTCATATGTGTTATTTTTTATGTGTGTGTTATGCTTTTAGACTTTTGGCCCTTTTTCACAAGACTGAAAACTGCATGCAGTTTTTAATGTGTTCTCGTGATTAATTTTGTCCTTGCAGAGACGGTGGGATTTGTTGATAAGCTTTTTGAATGTTTGACGACCAAGAACTACCTGGGAAATCCTGCTGCCAAGGAAACTCCCAAAGAGGAGATTAAACTGCCTGCAATCAAGGCTGAAGTTGTTGAGGTACACCCTGAAATTGAATAGCTCGCCTTTTGAAAATGAGTGCGCGCACACACACACACACAATTTTTTTTTTTTTTTTAAACTGGTTGAGTGGTTTTGTTGGAATGGGCATTTCAATTTGAAATCAAAGCTTTTGATAAAATCACTTATTTTGAATGCTTTTTTGTTTATTAAGGCTACGTCCACACGTACATGGGTAGTTTTGTAAACTGAGATTTCTCATTTTCATTTAAAAAAAATTAAAAAATATCTCGTCCACACGTGCAGTTTTCTAAAATTATCTCCGTCCACATGTAAATGCAGAAGTAGCTCACAAAGAGCCAAAGTGAAATCCTCGACCTGTGAAAATTATCTCGCCATTCTTCTAGAAGAAACGCGTGTGAAAGAAAGGCCCAAACGCATTGAAAAGGCTACGTTTTTAAAAATACCCATGTATTTGTGGACGTAGCCTAAGTTTTAAAGTTATATTATAGCTGATGTTTTTTGTTTTGTTTATTTTGTTTTTTCCCCCTCAAGGCTGAAACACCCGAGGAAGAGAACAGGCGAAGGAGAAGTCCTCTGAGAAATCGCTCTGACTTCAATGAATCCAGGTATATGGCTTGCATTTAACTTTGTCTTTATAAGCAGCTAAAACATTTGCAGGTAGGACACACTTGTTGAACTGTTTAGTACATATTGATGTTGTGTAGTTGTATAGCGATCTTACCAAGCAGCTATATTTCCAGCCCTCCAAGTCCTGCTTTTGGCTTGATTAGGCCCTCGTGTCCACTAATGTGTCCCTTGGCTGTGGCATATCTAGTGTTGGGTGCAGATGGGAGAGTTCATTCACTGATATACGATAATTAACGTAATTTGAAAAGAGTTACGTCTTTAATATGTAGGGTATATTTTCTGCATATTTTTAGAAATTAAGTTGTTATTAATTAATTTTTTTACTTTATTTTACTTTCTTGAGCTTCTGCTGTGAAAAGCTTCTGTTAATGAAACTAAGCACTTCCCAATAGTTTTAACACAAACAGCCCATTTGGGGACTTAATGGGATTGTGCACACATAAAACAAAGGTAATTAAGCCTTTCCCTAATAACTTGTTTCAGATAAAAGCGTACTTCTCTCAAACAAAGATCATTATTTCAGGGTTCATGTTATGTTAAAGACACACAGAAAGAAATGATCCTTGCGTCTTCATTTGTTATAAGAAGACCCACATTCGTGTCTGAAAACCTGTGAAGTATTCCTGTGTGATTTATACATTTAAAATCAGCAACGCCTCTAACTTCTCATCATCCACACAGGAACCGCGATGAGAGGAGGCGAGACGAGCGCAAGCGCCGTGACTTTGATCGGCACGGGAAAAGCGGCAGCGACTCCCACCGGGAGCGCCATGAGCGGCGCAGGGGCAGCCCCCGCGGGAGAAGCTACAGCAGGAGCCGCAGCCGGAGCGGCAGTCGTGGAAAGAGCAGGGATAGGGAGCACAGAGGAGGCAGAGGTGAGAAAGTCCCCCCTCCCACAACCAATAACAACAACAGCACAGGGGAACAAAGATTGAGGCGCGAAGAAGCTCCTGAATCTCTCGTCAGCACTGCTAAACGGTGCATTAGTGACGGTGACGTGCTGTTGGAGACATGCTGGTGTGAGGCGCTTTAGATGAGAAGACTTGTAGAAATTACGGATGTAGCCGACTCTCATTTTTATTCCTGTCGGATTGTTGGACAGTGTTGCTGGGAGTTGGTAGAAAGGAAGGGAGAATGTGGACAGCTTTGCAGTCCTATCACTGGGGGTTCAACAACATGGGTTGGGATTGGTCTTCTTACCACCAAGGTTAATCTGCTCATCTTTGTCATTACAAGTTTCCCTCTTTTTGTAATCTATCATTTAATGTAGTGCTTTTAAAAGTCAGCTATGATACAGTACACAATGATTTATGTGATTTACTTGTTTTCAACAGACTTCAAGTCAAAGTTTGAGGCAGAAAGGAAGGACACTGACGGATACAACTCTTCCACCACATCTGGCTCTCAGCAGCAGCAGCAGCAGCAGCACCCGCCACCTCTCCTGCCCTTACACACACCTCTGCATCCCTTTTCCTCTTCTTCCTCGTCTTCAGGAGCTGGGGGTGTACCGGTAGCAACACTGGCTCACTTGCCCGACAGCACTACAGACAGCTGGTCTAGCTACTACGGAACGAGGCAAGATGGTGTTTGCAAACCTTTCAGCAAGGCTGCTTCACTCAAACAGCGCTGCAGGGATTACGATGGTAGGAGCAGAGTTAATCATCCTGTTCTCAATTCCTTTGATTCCTTCTTTCTGTCATTTCGTGTGTCTGCGTGTCTTTTATTTTATTTTTTATTTTTCCATCTGAGAGCCTTTTATCTGCTACAGCCCAGTAGCATTAGGGAGATGTTTTCTGTGCATTTCAAAGGGGATCAGAATAACACTGGAGCTTTTTGATGAGATTTAAAGGAAATGTTAAGTTTATGACGGCTGTTGTACAGTTTGCTCAAGTCTCTAGTTTAAACACTACCTTTTTCTTCCCCTGAGGCTTCTGTGCCTTGTTTGGTCTCTTCACTAATGACCACTGCTTAGCACTCATCCTCTTGTCCCCAGTGAAAGGTAGAAAAGCAAGCTGGTTCCCTCTCACTCCCCTCTACACTGAGGCTCAGGAGAGTTTAAACTTACCCACTGTCCCTGAAGTACATTGCTTTCTGTCACCGTGCTCAAACACAGCCACTTGGGACCCAGTTCCTTAATGAGGCTTTGGTGTAAATACATGAACTGTGTGACTTGGCTGCTTTAAACTTAGATGTTTATTCATTTTGTTTAATTCCCATGAATTTTTTATGTTATTGTGTGTGGTGTCTTTTTGTTTGTTTGGCTTTATTAATGTGTGTGTGTGTGCATGTGTGTTTTGTGACTGTAAAGCAGCAGTTTATATAAACTCCATGTTGTGTACGATATTTATGAATAATCGCTTCTCTCCCTCACACAGAAAAAGGATTTTGTGTCCGTGGTGACCATTGTCTCTATGATCACGGCAGTGACCCCCTCATAGTCGACGATGTCAATCTACCAAATATTATTCCATTCCCACCCCCACCGATTCTGCCACCCGCCGGGCTGCCCATGCCCCCCATCACTGAACCACCTCCCAACCTCAGGATGCCTTCTATGCCACCCTATGGCCAGCCACCACCACCAGGTGTTTTCCCTATGACAGGTGAGTATTAATGCTCCTCTAATCCATAAGTTTGTGCTTCATCATATTGCGAAGTTTTACAATTTGCATCTACAAAATAGTGAAGCCAGAAGAACCGTGTTCCTCTCTCAAACATTTGGTTTTGTGTGAGACGCGTTGTTCTTCCACTGGCCTTTTTCAGTCTGGTCACAATATACATACCTTTCCTTTGGCCTGTAGTATCATTGATTTATGAAGATATTTTTGCATGAGTTTCCCCAATGTTTGAGAGCTAACAAACATCTCTTTAATCTAATAGAAGTAGGATTAAATCATAAATCGTTTTCATTTAGAAACAATTTTGTCCCCACTCACAACAAAATCCAGCTAACTAATATGGTAAATAAATGGTAAATGGCCTGTATTTATATAGCGCTTTACTAGTCCCTAAGGACCCCAAAGCGCTTTACATATCCAGTCATCCACCCATTCACACACGATGGCGATGTGTTGAAAGTGTAGCAGGTCACATGTAAGACATCGTGGCCTCAGTAATGTGACACTGTACTCCTTACTCTGATGGCTGATTTGACGACACCAGAGGTTTTAAATATGTAAAGATTCAAATGAACGGTATATTGGAATTAGAGCAGGGCGATATGGCCAAAAATATTTATCACGATATATATTTGAAAATTTGCGATAACGATATAACTGACGATATAATTGATGCGAGACAAAATACAACTCCACAACATTACTAGCGCAAAAAGACAACCTATCATTTATTTTCACTTAAACAAGAAGCTGGTTTTTATGTACATTAAAGCTTTATAAAAATGTAACAGTGCAAATGCAAATTCCTTGCTGAAAGTTTAACCAAAAGGCATTTCCAGTAGAAATGGGCTGACATATCCTGAGCATAACCATGTATAATATTCACTGAAGTTAAAAAGAGGTGCTTTGCAACATTAAACTGCAGTGTGCAGTACGCATTTTTCGGACCATAAGGTGCACGGGATTATAAGGCACATTAAGCGAAACAAAGCAGTCAGATAAATCAAACTTTATTAAACTCATTCTTCTTGCTTCCTCCACTTCTGTACCATTGATTCATTAATGTTGAATTCTCTGGCAGCGGCTCTATTCCCATGTTGTTGCAGTATATTAATGACTAACCTCGTATTGTGGATGGATTATCTCAGTTGTTCTCCTGACTGAAGATTGGTCCTTTTACAGCATCCTGCCATGCGATTGCATTTGTCTCTAACCATGAGGAACCTTCACGTTAACTTTTATAAGTGGAAAAGTGTTAGTGTTCGTCCTCCAGCTTCACTGTTTATGTTATGCTAACATAGCTGTGTCGCTAGCGATCACGTAGCACATAATTATATACCAGCTAGCCCAACTTCAGTAACCCTACAAACGTCACTGCTGTTTAGTTTCCTGTCTTCATTTATGTTGGAAGTGATAGCAGAGCTGTACGTTTGATTTTTTTCAGAAATCTCTCAGTCAGAACATGCTATATCATGCTTAGGTAACTAGCGAAACTAGCGAGCTAACTTCCGCTAGCTTCCTGCTAGCTTCTAACTCCGTTAAATGTAATGCATTTTGTTTTCATGGATGCCTGGAAGTTAAACTTCATAGTTACACCTGGTAAAGCAGCAATGCTGATCGTTTTATTAAAGATGAAAGAATTTAGACAGTTTTTAACTCTTAGTGATGCTGCAGTGTTCGTTTGACCTGAAGCATACGGAGTTTAGGACCCAGATTACTCCCAGATTTAAGGGCATCTTAGTCCGACGACCGCTTGCATGTTCTGCAAAAAAATGTGCTTTGTCGTGTATCTGACGGACAAACACCAAACCAGTTCCACATCACTGAAGTTGCACCATTTTTACAAACCAATTCTGGTTCATCTGTTTCACTCAACAATCGGCCATGTGCGTATGAAAACAAAGGCACTGCGCATGCGCGTTTTACTCATATTCTATCGCGATATTTCATTTTCATATCGTTGCCTAACATTATACCGGTATTACCGTGAACGGTATAATATGGCCCAGCCCTAATTGGAATGAGATGTCACCACTCTGGTGTGTAGAAAAGCAGCTGTCTTCAATATTATATGTATGTATATGTGTGAGTGAGTGAAAACACTTGCCCGACTTGACAACGTGCTCAGTTGTAAAGAGTTTTTGTTGAATTTCTCAAGGGAAGAAATCAACCTGTGCAATCTTCCTGCCTTTGAGTTGCACTATTGCCGATCAGTTTCACACTGGCTGTGTTTTGTTTTTGCAAATCATCATGATGATTTAAAAAGATGTATTTAAATCCAAAGCGCAAAAATCTTATGTATCTACATACGTTTAGAGTAGACGTGCTACACAGTAGATAGCTGCCCATTGATCATAAACAGTACATAAAAAAAAAAAAAATTTTGCCTTTTTTTTTTTTTTTTTAAATATATATTTCAAACATGGGGGGTGATGACTGAAACATTTGACCTGATAGGCTTTTATTGTTTCAGCTACTTTTTAAGGCTGTTAAAGTTATGAGATTTCTATCTTCCACTTGATAAATGGATAGTGTGTCATAAAGTTTAAGCAAATCTATCGAGAAGACGCCGCAGTTTCCTGGTGCATCTGCTTTTATATTAAAGCAGTCAGATTTTCACTGAAATACTTCTTTAATACTATACATGTAATATACTATAGAGTCATTGCAAATTTGCATTTTGTCATTTCCTTTTTTTTTTTTTTTTTTTTTTTTTTTTTGGTAATTTTTATTTCATTTTGATTTTTTGGTTTTGATTTCAGTTGAGTTTCATTTAGTTTCCAGAGTTGATTTTTCTCATTTATTAGTTTTATCGCCACATTTAGTTTTTGTTGTTATATTGACTCCATTTTATTTCATTTTAATTTTCCCAGTTCACAAAATAATTTTAGTTGGTTTTAACTTTCTGTTTTGTTTAATCTAGTTTTTAGTTTTCATTTAATTGACAAATTTATTTTCTTTCACATCTAGTTTTAGCTTTTAGTTGTAGTTAACTATAATGACCTTTTGTACCTGAGACATCAGCTTGGGCTTGTGTCTCCCTCAGGACCCCCACTGATAGCAACCAGTGGGATTGATACCCCCAACCACCAATCTGCAATCACTTCTTCTCCTCCCGTCGGACCGCCTGGTGTGGGCCGACCTCCTACACTTCCTCCTCCTCCTCCACCTCCTTCCTCGACCTCATCTGTGTCTCTTCGTCCCCAATATGTCCAGTCTGAATGTAAGCAGGGCTGCTTTTGCTTTTCAGATTGGGACTGTGCATTTGGAAGAGATTTTGCTGTGTTGCTTTTTATTTGGGTGTTCCTTTTAGTGTGTTTATGTTGTTGAGTTGTTATTTTTTACTTCTCATTTCTGTGTGCTTTAATAGTTACAGTATGATAAAGGTTAGTTTACTAAATATCTAAAATAACTAAGATGGTAAGGGTTATTTAAAACAAAACACTTTTTGGTTCTGTTTCTGTTTCCTGTCACTGTAAAGTAGTTGTTGTATGCCGTGTGTGTTTGTGTGCACAATTGGCATGTGTTTCTTGAGCCTGCAGTAACAGTTGTGGACCAGAAGGTAGCGCTGTGTATTAACCTAAAAACAAAAAAACCAAGCATCTCTGGGAAATTTTGTCATGACTCATTTAGTTGAGTGCTTCCTGCTATGATTATGCACATGAGGGTTTCAGTTACAGACTCTTTAAAAGACTTTAAAGAACTAAAAAGAAATTGGTCTATTTGGTATTTGCAAACTTTGGGTTTGTGATCTGTTACCACAACTGCCGTGAAGGGCCTCTTTCTGATAATTTTGCACTTGTGTGTCACAAATGTAGATAAGAATGAAAAGCATCATCTTGGTTGTTAATTTTTATCTTTGTTTGTTTCTTGCTGGGTTATTTTGCGCACTTACAATAACTGTAATTTTTATTTCTCGCATTTTGTAGGTTTTGTTTATAAATTTTATCCTGGACTACATGTTAAACTCATGTCACAGGTTGCTACCTATTCAGTGGTTACATTTAAAGTCAAAGATTCTTTTTTTATTAATATGTTTGCTTGTATTCACTTTTTCATATTTTTAAATGTTTTCATATTCCCCCCTAACGGTATGTGCGTCTGTTCACTTTTACACATTAGACAACTACGATGCAGAAGGCTACAACCCAGAATCTCCAGGCCTGACTGTAGCAGGACGTAACCCATATCGTCAGTTTATTCCCCGGGTGCAGACTCAACGCTCCAACCTCATTGGCCTCACCTCCAGTGAAGGTCAAGGCTCCAGAGGTAACAACCTCATTTACAGGGTTTTTTTTTTTTTTAATTCAACCTGATCCTGGGAAATTGACCTTCTCAGACTGATTTGACTTCTTGCGTATCTTCTAGCTGCCAACATAGTGATCCAGACAGAGCCAGCTACTGCACCCAGCACTCCTGGAAGTAACGTGTCCCGTTTCAACACAGAGCAGGACAGCAGGAAGAGGACCATGGGACCCAGTACAGCTGAAGGGCCAGCACCTAAAAAACCCTGGATGGAAAAGTAAGAGATTAAAGAAAAAAAATCTACATATTTGATTTAGGATGTCATTTATTCTGCACAGTGTTTTGTTTTATGTGAAGAAATTGGAGTACGGTAGCCAGCTGAAATGTAATCAAGTTGGTGCCTCACCCCATTACTTATTACTGCTCAGGAGGTCAGCAGCAAGTGTTGTCTCAGTTGTAAGCAGGTAGATACAAGCATCCCAGTCATGAGGATTTCTTTGCATTACCTCTACTTGGAGTACATTTAAACTGTCATACAGGTTGTAGGTTGGAAGTAGTCTTCTTTAAATAAAACCATAATATGGCCAAAACTTGAATCCCAGATCATCAATCATCGCTAAATTTTGATTAACTCATCTGCTTTTTTCCTTCATTTATTTTTTTTTTTTTTATGAAAACAAAACTACCAAATTAGTGATGTCAGCACTGAAATGTTCTTTTTAGGCCAAGCTTCAACAACCAGCATAAGGGTGCTTTTCCCAAGAGGACTTTTTATGTGAACACAAAGTTGGAGGTGCGCAGGATCCCGCGCGAGCTCAACAACATCACCAAACTCAACGAGCACTTCAGCAAGTTTGGAACCATCGTCAATATACAGGTAAAATGCATCCAGTTTTGGTTGTTGTTGTTGTTTTGCTTTTTTTAATGAGTGCTCCCCACAAAGTTCATAGACATTAGGCCTGCAGGAGAATGAATTCAAAACATTTACAGACTTGCACGTGCACTCTCAATCCAGGTTGTGTTTGGCGGAGACCCAGAGGCAGCATTGATCCAGTACACAAAGAATGAAGAAGCCAGACGAGCCATATCCAGCACAGAAGCGGTCCTTAACAACCGCTTTATCCGCGTGTACTGGCACCGCGAGCTTGGTGCTAATGCCACAGGCCTTCAGCAGCAGGAGCAGAGCTCAGGGAGCCAGGTTGCCGGGTCAGTGCCCAACCAGGGGCTGCAGCACAGCAACATGCATAAAGTTGGTATTAACAGCGGAGACATTGAGAATCCTTTGATGACAATTTTATATATATTTTTAAAATATCCATTGATTTACCCTCACTCGTTTTATCTGCAGGGGATCAAGCAGCACAATCCAGCTGCTTATGTGTTGAACAAGACTGTACCCAAGCATCATCTGTCTGCAACAGCTGGGGCCACGACAAATGCCAAGTCGGACAACCTGAATCCAAACACGGACACGGCTGCTGTATGTTTTAAGTTTATCTTGCAGACAATATCAGGCAAAGTGGATATTATATAATATACAAAAGTATAATATTATGATGGCACGTGTGTTACAACATTTTCACAGTGATTTATGTGTGTTTGTTAGCTAAAATTGTATTTGTAAAGAAATTAATTATATATTAATTTTCCTTTTTTTGCCCCTCCACCTTTCTCCTTAGGTGGTGCCTGCTACTACGAACACCCTGAAGGGACACTACACTTCCACAGCCGCCAAGTCTTCCTCAAAGAGCCTTGGGAAAACGGGAAAAGCACTGGAAGCACATGAAGCTCTCAAGAAAAAGCAGGCACGTTGCTTAACTTGGTTACGCATTTTGACCATTAAAAGAATAGCAGAGCTAAGCCATTTCCTTCTCTCAGGAGCCACAGCTAAGAAGGCTACTACCACTGAGAGAGAAAACTGTTTGGGGGGTTTTGAATGTTTTTGATTCCCTTTTTCTTTTTCCCCTCCTTTAGGAGGCACTAAAACTCCAGCAAGACATGAGAAAGAAGAAACAGGAGATGTTAGAGAAACAGATTGAGTGTCAGAAAGTAAGACATTTAACATTGAAACTATTCTTATCTGTAATCCTTCCTCTTTTTCTCCAGTGTACTGTCAACGTTCTTTCTGATACCATTTTTCGTGCCCTTCCAGGCGCTGATAAGTCGGCTGGAGAAAAACCGAGGCATGAAACCTGAAGAGAGGGCCAACATCATGAAAACGCTGAAAGAACTAACGGAAAAGATCACCCAGCTCCAGAATGAAATGAACCTTGCCTCCCAGGTCTCAAGCGCCAAAACTAACCACAGCCAGCCCAAAACCAAGACTGATGTAAGTTTGGCTTCCTTTTTGTCTTTGTACGTAACTGAGAGTAGGGGCGGGAAATTTAGGCCGAAAATTATATCACACATTGGTAGAGTTGTTTATTTGCCTTTTTTTCACACTTCACAGGTCCTTTTTAAAAAGGCGTTTCTTCACATAAAAAACATTTTTATATGAAGAATAAAACTGCATACATTGAGTAGGTAGATGTTTATGAGTTTAAATTTTTTTATATACATTTTGTGTACTCTAAACCTTAGATGCTGGTGGATTAATGTATTTATGGGGTCTTTATTAAGCAGTAGAAAGAAAGACCCTCCAGATCTCAATTTATAATATCTTAAAAATATTTGCTGTGTGTTTTCTAAGTTTAAGAACTATATAATATCTCTGAGCCACTGGTAAAGGAGAGGGGGAGTACATTTCTTTCTTCTTTTTAGGGTTAGACAGCTTGCCTCGAGTGTGCTGACCGCATCAAGGGGGGGGGGGGTGAGAGTGCGTAGGATTCCACTGATGTTAAACCAAAATGTGTCAAAAAACATTCTCTATAGGCTCTAAAACTACTTGGCCACAAGGTATAGACATTTACGTATATACAGGATATGTGCACACAGGCTGTCCTATATACCAAGTGAATAACCAATAACCGCTCAGCCTCAACAAATCTTTGCTGTTTTCACATTCGTTTTCTCCTCTTTGCATGTAGTTGTGTCCTAGTCCTAGGCCCTTTTCAAATTTCAGCTGTATGAGTTCCTATACCTGGGATTGGGTCCTTTTTAGTCTGAATGCAATGAAAAAAAATGGTTCTTTTGGGGGGGGGGGGGTTGTTATTTTTCCTGGAAATTCCAAGGAATGCTTATCTTTTAATCCATATTGAAAGAAACGGTTCTTACACTAATCTTAGGTTTGCAAAAATTGAAAAAAAGATCAAAAAGTCAATGTTGGTTCTGTACAGGACCGAAGTAGAGGATCTGTTTGAATATTGGGTGCATAGGAATAAAGTTTTTTTTTTTGGGGGGGGTTTTTTTTTGGTTTTTAATCACAATTTCGATTCACACAGTTTTGTCTTGATTGACCTTGTTAGACCAACAAGCACGCTCCACCCCCCCTCCTTTATTTGTAAACACAAGTTGATATTTGTGTATTTAATTGCTTCTCTGGATTAAGTAAACAAATTTCTTTTCTATGACATGCGATCAGGCCCACAAGGAGCTGCTAGATGCTGAGCTGGACTTTCACAAGAAGATGAGCTCTGGAGAGGATACAACAGACCTCAAAAGAAAACTGGGGCAGCTACAGGTGGAGGTAATACTCTGTCTGTCTGTCTGTCTCTCTTTCTCTCTCTCTCTTTCTCTCTCTCTCTTTCTCTCTTTCTCTCTCTCTCTTTTTCTCTCTCTTTCTCTCTCTTTCTCTCTCTCTCTCACACTCTTTCTCTCTCTCTCTCTCACACTCACACACACACACACACACACACACACAGACACACATTCTCTCTCACACACACACACACACAGACACACATTCTCTCTCTCACACAGACACACATTCTCTCTCTCACACACACACACATTCTCTCTCTCACACACACACACACATTCTCTCTCTCACACACGCGCACAGAAAATACACATGGATAGAAACAGACACAAAGTTAATCATTGACAGCATCTTGCATCATCAACACTTTGGTTGAGAACTGAATTAGAGGATGTGATACCAAGAAATGCCTTAGAGGAAGTGTGCAGATGAGATTATAGTCGCAGCCTGTTCTGCAAGGGGTGGAAAGAGATGGTATCTGTCCACCGATTAAAATAAATCAAATAATATATTAAATTCATTAGTTTATTTGTGTTCTGTCAGACGTGTCAGGCAGAAAGGTTTTTTTTTTTGTTTTTTTTTTTAAAACCATCTATGTTCTGTTTGTTTTATTTGACTGTGATAACTGGAACCTGATCCTGCAGTTTCTGCACAAGCTCCAGATCCGCTGTGTTTAGTGTTATTCGCTCAGCTCGAAGCTTCATAAGAGTCCTAATGAATCTGATGCGAACGTCTTGGTGATACCACAAGACACCTACACAAGATGTAAATGACCTATTGCTTCCTTCCTGTTAAAAGGGAGTTTCTCTTTCCCGCTTACCCCAATCGCTACTCATAGGGGACCGACTGTTGTGGTTTGCACACTATCGTCACAAGCATAATTGCAGCATAATTGCCTTGAGGCGACTGTTTTTGTGAACTGGCCTTATATAAATAAACTTGAATTGTATTCAGTAATGAAAAAAAAAAAAAGAGTTTTATGGTAAATTTTCAGTTTACCTCTGTACTGTTATCTTAGTCGGCTCCAGTAGTTGCCAGACGCACTCCTCCAGATGCTTGCTTTGTAGTCCCCTCGGGGTTTTGACACATCAGATTAAACAGCATTTTATTACTACACTCCATCAAAGTGTAAGGAGGTAGACTTACACACACTTATCTACTGAATTGGTGGCTTTTCTTGAGGTAATTAGTATTGCAGTTTTGTTTGGAGTATTTGTACATTATATTTCATGTTCTATAACTTGCATTTAACCTCATCTTTGTTGCATTCATTCTGGATCAGGTCTCTTGTAAGTTAGCGTGGTTTCCTGGTTAAGTGAGCAATGACACATAAATAACACATCTTCCCAGTGATTCTGCCAAAAGTCATTAATTAGGTTTCAGGTTAGGTCATGCAGCCCATACAGTTATTTATTTGTATTTTTTGGTGTTACACACAGTGTTTTCTTCTTCTTTATCCTCTAAATTTGCTGTGCACGCAGACGGCTGTGGCTTAAGATCAGGCTAACAACAACATAGCTTTTGTTAGCAACAACCTGCTTTGCATTTTTTTTTCCTTTAACCCCAGGGTCTTAAATTGGCTAGTTGTTTAAAAATGGATATGCATCCCCCATCCATCTAAACTCGGCCCGCCTTCTGCACATTAAACTGCAGCCACTTAAGCAAGCCCAGAGGAACATCTGCTAACGAAGCCAAATAAGACACACGTCCTACACTGATGGAGCTGCGCCTCATTAAAGTTTGAGACACTGGTCCTTGTAAGAAAATCGCAGGATGACAATTAAAGGGAGAGTGGTTGTGAGCTTGTGGAGTGTCTGAGAAGGAAGGAGATGTTTTTAAAAATGGAGGAGTGACAACTAGTGGTAAAGGGCAGAAAGTGAGAGAGTAAGGGTTTGTAGAAAATGTTTCAGCTCTGAAGGGTTGTGATGGCCTGCTCCTTTTTGTTGTTGTTTTTGTATTTTTCCATAAACTTTTTTTTTTTTTTTTAAAGTTATTCAATATATAAATTAGACACACAGTGGTGCGTAATTGTGTACTGAAATCAAACAGCGTCCAGTCAACCGCCCTTTCTGTCCTCCTTTAGGCAACACGTTTGGGTTTGATCTGGCCTCCAGCAGGTCGAGGTCGCGGCCGAGGAAAGCTGGGCCCAGATCCTGGTGCGATGCACGTGGGCCGTGGCCGGAGTCGAAACCGGGAAATGATGGCGCGCGGCGGGGCTGTGAACCGTATGGTGGTTGATCACAGACCCAGAGCCCTGGCTATTTTAGGGGTCACTCAGGAGGAAAAAGAAGAGCTAATGCCGCACTTTGTGGTAAGAATATGGCAGGATCTCTCCCTCCAGTAATACAGCACGATGTTATTGCTAAGTAATAAAAACTGTAGTAATAAATACCACTTTATTCCCTCTTATATCTTTTAGATATGTTAAGTGAATCATTTTCCCTGTGATAAGTCATAAATGTTTTGATGTGTATAAGTATATCCTGATTGGCCAACTGATATTTTTAAACCTAGAAATTTGGTGAAATCGAGGATCTCCGTGACCAAGACGCCAACAGTGTCGTCATGACCTTTAAGACACGGAGTGAAGCAGAGAATGTAAGTCACATGGCTCCAAATGTGTATGGGCTACATGTTCTCTTAATCTTGCTGCTTTTCCTCTAATCCTCTTCTAATAATAATAGAATAAATTAATACATTAAAATAATTAAAATACTCCAGTATAGCATCTAAAAGAGCTGTACCTCTCTTTGGTGTTCTAGGCAGCAAACCAGGGAGCTAAGTTCAAAGGTCGTGTTCTGCAGATTTCCTGGTACAAGCCCAAGACGCCCTCTGTTACAACGGAGCCCGAGGAAGAGGAGGCTAAAGATGAGGACAGTGCGGTATGACAAATACACACACAGCTTCATGTTTTCCCAGTAACTAAAACAAATTAAGGAAAGGGCGTTGTGTACGACACAACTTGAAAATCTGAGTTGGGGAAACTTTTGAAGTTTTAGTTACATTCACAAAATTTTACTTGGTTATTTCTTTCTGCTGCTTGTTAATTTTTAACAGCAGCTCCCAAAGGAAAAGGAGTGCTAGCCTCTCAGTACTAAGAGCATCTTAGCCCCATGAGTAAAACTGCATTACTGTCAGGTGAAATCCTTATGCTGTATTTATTTAAGGGGTTTGTTTCCTCCTTTGAGGTTGTGCCATTTCTTATATGTAACTTTTGTTTTTAAAGGTACGGTTGCCATTCTGAAAATGTGTCTGTGCACAGGTAGAGATTTGTGGTCAGATTTCCTCTGACTGCAGATCTACTTATAGCCACTTCATGCTCATCACGTTTTATCACAGGAGCTGAAACAGACAGATTTCTGGACAGGTCTACAGACTAGTTTGACTGGCAGAGATTAGGATTAATTTCCTGAGACTGATCAGCAGGTCACCTGTCATGGTGGATTCACCGATGGCTAACCAATAGAATGGAGGATGTCTAAATCTAAAGCATAAGAAATATCAGAAGCAGGCAGTCTGACCACTATAGGATTTTTAAGATCAGTACCAATATTTGGTGATTTTAAAATCTGATATTCCAGTATATTTTTGGATTGTTTTTTTTTTTTTCTTTAAACAGTTACCTAACATTTTTTATTTGTTACAATATTATTAAAAATAGCTAATATCAGACTAAATAATTTCCCTCTGCTACACTTTGAATCACTTTCTGTTTGCTGTGTTCTAAACATGCATGTTGCCAGGAGGAAAGCTGACTTAAAGTTTCCAGAAAAAGCATAAATATAAATGCTAACATGGTATTTATTTCTACAGAAGGAAGCTAGCTCGTATTTACCTGGGGAGGAAGAGGAAGAAGAGGAGGAGGAAGAGGATGACGATGAAGACGATGAGTACGAGAGTCGATCTTGGAGGCGATAATGACATTCGTCATTATCATTAACTGCTCTCCGTCAGAATCAGTGGTCCCCCACTCCCACTCCCACGCAGATTAAAATTGATGTAAAGGAACTCGCATTTTTTTTTTCCCTTTCCAGTATTTTCAAAGTAATTTTAGACTCTAATCAAAGTAAAAGAAAAAAACGTCTTTACTTTATTGTACATGAAAAGAAGTGTAGATGGTCAACAGTTTTTTGTATCCCTCAACTAAACAGTTGTTTAAAACATCTCACTTTTGCTGAGAAAGATACATGTTTAGTTGTTCTTATAGCTAGAAAAACTTATGTAAGTTTCTGTGTGCTTACCAGATGGACAATATCAGTAATGCACAACATTTGTGTCGACTGTGAATAGGTATTTTTATACATACTGTATTTAAGCTCTTTTTCTCACCAGTTTTTGTAGAATCTTGTCCTCCGTTCAGGGACAGCCATTCCATCACCAACAGAACGTTCTCTGCCGCTACCACAGAGAAATTTATTTATTCTTTTTCCACACTGCATAAATGCACTGTGCCGTACCGATATTGGCAAAGTATGGTACAGCTTTCACTTCGCTCATAGTTTTGATGTGGTAAAGCCCAACGTGTTAAAGGATTGCATCTTTCTTTTTCCCTAAATGTGTGCTGGTATGAATATTTGCCAGTGCACATGCATGTTGGTGTTCCTAATAAACAGACAGACCCATAGAGATGCTGCACCGTGGCCATACAGCCAGTGCAGGTACAATAGGATACCAGTGCAATAAAAAAAACACAATCAATGTTTACAAACTTCCATGCACTTCATATACAGTCATGTAGTCATGTTCAGGAAAAAATCGCCCCCACACACTTGTATTTTGTTGCTCACTCAGTTGTCCAGTGCCACTCTGTGTAAATACACACCCAAACACATGTTGTAATGTTCATCTGCTAAGAGTGCGTAACATTTTCACTTGTTTTCTTCTGTCACTTGGTCATTCAGAGGCCCTGACGGGACAAAGATCAGATCACCCATTTCAAAAATGTGAGATCCATAGACAGGTGTTTGAATGTAATGCTTAAAAAGAAAAAAAAAAAGAATATATAAATAATTTCTTTGCCTTACACAGTCAGCGGATTGCTGAGTTTTTACAGGACGTGATTTACTTTTGTAAATTTTGTAAATGCTTGAAAGAGAAATTACTGATCTTTTTTTTTTTTTTCTTTCTAAGTTTAATATTTTTTTGTTTTGTTTTTTTCCCCCCCTTTTTTTGGGGGGGGGGGGGGGGGGGGTTAACGACTGATGAGGTTGTGTCAGGTAGAAAATGTTGAGCAGGAGAGCTTAGTATCTCTGCTTTAGTCGCAAGAATTTTGTATTTTCAGTTTTCAACCAGTTCATATTGTTATTTGACTAAACTTGTCATTTAAGTAGGTTTTTGTTTGTTTGTCTGTTTACGAAATATAAGAGCTGCTCCGAGCTGTGGAAAACACTCTGAAAGACACTGAGTCATGCCCGTAACAACATTGATTTAGCTTAAGTGCAGCTTTGCCTCTATCTGAATATTGTCAAACTGTGCTGCGAAGCCACTCTGTGAGTAAAACCACAGTGTGTGAGTTCATGATAAATATTTTTATTTTCTGCTTTGCCTTTTTTTTTTTTTCCCCCCCATATACTGTATTTTAGAATCCTCAAGGTGGGAGGAATCAAAAACCATTAAAACTCACATACAAATGTATTTGGTTAAAGAATTAGTCCTGTCCCTTCCACCAGATGCATTTACATGCAGCTTAATGACGTTTTGTTTGATTTATGCTTTTTGTAACTCAGCTAAACTGATCATATCCAGTTTGAATGAAGCACCATAGGAGAAGAAAGACTTTAACTTATTACTGTGCAGACTTTACACAAGACATGCGTGTAGAAATGTGCGCGCATATATATATATATATATATATATATATATATATATATATATATATATATATATATATATATATATATATATATATATATATATATATATATATATATATATATATAATTTTTTTTTTTTTTTTTTTTTCAGTCAGTGATTACAATTGGTTTTCTTTGCTCCCTAATGCACGCTGGCACCACATCTAAAAGGGTGCAGATCTTCCTCCCACCTACAATGTTGGTAGTGCTCTTGTGTGGATTGCATATCTGACTGTTGACTGATACTCAGACGCCTCCTGCCAGCGACCTCATTGTCCCAAAGCTGATGTTTTTACTTCCGGCATTAGCGTCAGAATGATGTGTGTGTGTGAGAGGAGAGGCTGTTGCTTTTCCCTTTGTACTTCATTATGATTTTCTCATGTGATGTTTTTGTTTTGTTTTTTAAATTTAATGAGGTCACTGGCAGGTTGAAGGGATAAACCTATACTGGCGAGGTTCTTGCTTTGTGTGAGTGAGGATTCAGAGAAGGTCTCCCACTTTTTGTACTATCACACAATGGTGTAAAAAATGTAAAGTGTTTATTGGATAATAGTTTTGGATTTGTTACTGTTTATATTTGCAGGATGTGGATGTATTTTCTTCATGTATTTTGTTTGTAAAAATGGATTTCTAATTTACTAGCATGTTTGCTTTTGCCAATAAAGATGGAGGAATTGGGTGCTTATAAGGCCATAAAAAAAAAAAAAACAGAAAACATACATAAATATAAATTGGATCTGGGAGGGAAAAGAAAAGGTAAAGAAAATGAAAACATGTCAGCATTGGCAAGGGGGGGATTTCCAGGCAAAAGCATTCCAGAAAATATGAACCTATTCTCTTGTGTGGTCTCATTCTTCTTGCATGTGCTTGGTAATTAAATAATTCACACTGCAGTATTAGTACTTATAATTAGGCTATAGCATTAAAGATTATACCTGTGCTTAAAACACATCAAATGTTATGACTAAACAGTGGAATTACTGAAAGCCATTAGATTTTTTCCTTATACTTTAAGTACTTTGATGCATGAGTGCATTAACCTTTTTTTAAATGGTGTGTTTATCAAACCTTCTGACAATTTTGTTTTGCTACATCTGGCATTTTTTGCAATTTATGCTTAAAGTTCGGGGTGAAGGCACTGATGACGTACAAGTGTCAGAAAAGCATATCACAAATGACACTTAAACCCCTTATAACACTGAATTTACTTATGGTAGAACCTACTTTGAAATTCTACTCTACGTGTGTATTCACATTTATCCAAGTGTTATTGGGTCAAAATTTTAGCTCTTTTTATTGGGGGTGGGAGAGCTCGAGCCTATCCCGGCTATCATAGGGTGAGAGGCAGGCTGCAACCTGGACAGGTCATCAGCCTGACACAGGGCTAACAGAAACATGGACAATAATTCACACCGATGAGCTATTTAGAATCATCAGTTAACCTATCTCCACTGCATGTCTTTGGACTGTGGGAGGAAGCCAGAAGAGAACCCAAACAAACAGGGAGGCCCCAGGCAGATTGTGGGGTCGAACTCCCGACCTTCTTCCTGTAATGCAACAGTGCGTGCCACCATGCTAGTCTGGGAAGTGTTATGGGGTTATTTCCAAGTATTTTGAAGTCCATCATGCCATCAACATGATTATTCACAAGTGGAAAATATTCAAGATAGCTGCTAATCTCAGGAGTGGAGGTCCCAGCAAGTTTATCCCAAGGTCAGACTGAAATACACAGAGAAGCTGCAAAAAACACGAGCTACATCTCCGACTCTACTGGCCTCAGTCAGCATGTTAAATAATAAAGTTCATGACAGTACAATTAAGAATAAGACTGAACAAGTGTGGCTTGTTTGGAAGGGTTGCCAGGGGAAAGCCTCTTCTCTCTGAAAAGAAGATGGCAGCATGGCTTAGGTTTGCAAGAAATTGGATCTGAACAAACCACAAGATTTCTGGGGGGAAAAAGTCCTCTGACCAGGGGAAACAAAAGTGGAGTGTGTGCCCATAATGCAAAAAATTAAGCACAACATATTAACAGCATACCAACTGTCTGTGCACTTTGCAGTCACTTCTCTGTATCCCAAAGTATTCTAGAGTAAAATGTGAAGCCATCTGCCCAACAGATAAAGCTTTGCACAACAGCTGAGGAAAAAAAGAAGTGAGATTCTGCAACGGCCCAGTCAAAGTCCAGATGTCAGCTCAACTGTACAGTCATGCATAAACAAACGACAACCCTCAATGAACTGAAGCAGCACTGTAAAATCGAGCGGGCCAAAAAATTCCTCCAAAATAACATGAAAAACTGAAATCATACGGAAAACGATTACTTCAAGTTATTAATTGCAAAAGTAGTTTGATTCTAACAGATAATTAACTGTGCGACCTCAGAGTAAAGTGATTCATTTAAGGAACAGTCAAGTTTGAGAAGCATCCTAAAGAACATTAATTAAAGTAAGATGGGTCAGCGCCCCAGCGTCGCTATGTGATAATGATAATGTGAATAAGTAAATGGGATTTTTTTTCATAAATTTCCAGAACACATGAAAACAACTTTTGCATTTTTATTTTTGTAATATTACACAATGAAGAATAATATTAAAAAGAACATTTGTAAAGGAGATCGAGTTACATAAAAGTAGGGTCAAAGCTGATTTATGGCTTAATAATTAGCCAATAAGACAAGCCGTTATGGTCATGGGCGTCCACTTTGATACGTTCCCAAGCAAATCCCAACGCATCTGAGTGAAGACACCACAGAGCAGCTGCGACATATTAAAATATCACTGAATAATGCATGACCATTTCTTACTTTAGGAAGTCAAGTGAAAACACTCAGAATCTGTTTAGCTTAATGCAAGAACTTCCAGCTCGTCCCAGGGGAAAGGACTTGAAGGGCTTGACAGTTCAACATTCCAGATTTCATTCTGACCTGGTTACTGGGAGGTGAAGGAACAAGCACTGGGAGAATTGACTGTGCTTGTGTATTTAATTATATCATCAAAAGTAAGCTGCTGATTGGTAGCGCGCTTATTTATTTATTGTTTCTTTCCTGAAATTATTCATCACGGTGTGTAATGAAGGCTGTGACAGTATTTAGATCGTCTGGTGGAACTGAGCTCCAGATGTAGCCTGGCCAGATGGATGGGCGGTGCTGATGGCGTGGTGTGGGGACACGTTGGAGAGGTGGTGCTGCAAATATGACAAAGCTCTTTATAAAACACGCCAGGGCATCTTCAAACTATGAAGAGTGCAAAGATGACATAGTACAATGACCACTAAATTATGAATAACCCCAGCAGTGTAACAGCAAGCAGGGGTTTCATGCTTTCTACAGACTAATGCGGAGATTCAGGTTCTTGTATCTGATTTTTATTCTCACGCTGATGAAAAATGATATCTTCTGGTGAGATCTCACGTGTTCACAACTCAGTTTAAATAACACGTTGGGTAACTAAAAGTATCGCACGAGCGATCAGACTCAAAAAAGCCAATCAGGGGTCAATCTCTTTAATGCATTTAAAAGGAAGAAACTTTGAGGGCGTTTCCTTCTGCTGAAAGTGAAAAGTTTCTCAAAGTCTGAGAGGCGTGCTTTGTGACATCACGCTTCAGCCAGAGGCTATGTGGAAAGCCTGTATTCACATACAGTGCGGATAGTCTGTCAATGATGCAGAAGATTATAGTTAAATTTTCGAAACTAAAAAATATTTAGTTTAATATTTTAGAATATACAACAAATTATCGTTCAAAGGACGTATATCTGCGTTTGAATTACGCCAGGAGAAGATCATTAAAGGTATTTCTATGAGTCTGTGTTGAGTTATTTGAACGCAACACTCGCAAATATGAGTTAAGGCCACATGCTCTTCGCAACCAAGTCTGAAAGTCAAAGTTTGCCCGGGTCGAGAAGTCCTTGGCTGTTTTAATCTGTGTAATGTATAAGAACCTGCCAGTGTGGTAATGGATGCCTGCCACGGTGGTGCTAAATTATTCACAGTCTGGGGAACCAGAGAGGCAGCAGGATCGGATAGACTAGGCTGTGTCATCGGGAGCCTCTGCCAACCTGGCTCCTCTTTCGGACCGTCCAGGCCGGCTTCGTGAGTTTTATCCAGGCAGCCACATGAGAAGACCGTGAAACAGCCCGAGGACTGGCGTTTACAGTGGATGGGACAAAGCCAAGGCCGTTGGGTCGACCGGTCAACCAGCAGGCCTTAGATACAGTTTGGAGCACGCAGGACCAAATCCATCCATAAAGTCATCCAAACATATCCATCCACGGTTTAATACACACTCAGTACTACTACTCAAAATGCTGCGCTGTCCTCGGTGCTGAAATGATTGAAACGGTCTTTGTGCTGCATAATAATTGCTACATTGCAGCCTGCTGTAAGCCTTTCACTCTGCTTGTCACCTATGACCTCATCGTTGGCAATGGTGGGGAGCTCGGAGGTATCCTGCATGAACTTAACACTGGATTTATAGAAATAACATAGGCTGTAAATGTCGGTGTGATAATACACATCTATATCTGAGGGGAAAGGAAATTACACGACTCCAAATATCAAGGATGCCGTCGATAAATAGCCTTTTAATTAAAGAATTGTGGGGCTTTTTGGTTTTGCTTATTCTTAGACGCTTGCGCACAGAGTCCACGATTCTGCAACCTGTAAGTTGAGCAGAAGAGAGGGTGGGTGGGAGGAGGGAGACTGAAAGAGGAGGAGGGGAGAGGGAGGAAGCGGGAGAGGGGAATGCCGGGAGGCGCTGCTGATGTTAACTGTTCAGTCTGGTGAAGGAGAGCAAAGGAGCCGTGTAGCTGTCCGTGCCCCAACTTTTATGTCAGGGGCCACACTGCTAGCGAGGTGCTTGCAGGGAGGATGATGATGACCATGAACGGCAAGCAGCACTTCTCCATGCACCCGGCTCTGCACGAGCCCAAGTATCCCGGCCTGCACTCAGGCTCGGAGGGCATGCGCAGAGTCTGTCTGCCCGCCCCACAGGTACGTTCAGGTCAGGGGAGAATGACTGGAGTATACTGGGTGAGAGAAAGGGGAAAATATCACACTGGAAATGTCTGTAAAGTTGATTTGACAGGACTTTGTTCTATCCGCTATCTCTCCCTCTCTCTTCTGTCTGTACCCCCCTCCCCCTCCCAACCCCATCCTCCCCATCTCATCCACATGTCTATTCAAGCAATGCTCTTGCTTTCATATTAATTTTTATGACCTGCGCTTTGAGGAGGGTTCTCTTCTCTCCTCGGCGCTGCTTGCCTTTGGAAAATGTTTTTTAGATCCTGAGAGCTGCCTGACAGAATTCCCCACTGACTCCAGTATGCGCACTCTTGCTTGCAGCTGCAGGGCAATATATTCGGAGGCTTTGATGAGAGCCTGCTGGCACGGGCAGAGGCTCTGGCGGCTGCTGACAGCATTGTCTCTCACGGCAAAAGTCACCCGTTCAAACCAGACGTGACTTACCATACCATGAACAGTGTCCCCTGCACCTCAGCTTCATCTTCTTCCTCTACTACCGTGCCCATCTCCCACGTTCCTTCCACCATCGCCTCTCATCACCACCACCACCTCGGACAGACCCTGGAGGCCGGAGACCTCCTGGACCACCTCTCCACCAGCCTGGCTGTGACCGGGATGGGTGCCCCAGAGCCTCCAGGGATGACCACGCCGGCGCACCACCACCAGCACCCTCATCACCACCTGCAGACTATGGGGCAGCTGCACCAGGCGATGGCCACTATGGCCCACCCTCACTCCCTGTCCGTTCACGGCGGTATGGCTTGTGTCAACGACGTAGAGTCGGATCCCAGGGAGCTGGAAGCCTTCGCCGAGCGGTTCAAACAGAGGAGGATCAAACTCGGGGTGACCCAGGCGGACGTCGGGTCAGCTCTGGCCAACCTCAAGATCCCAGGAGTGGGGTCTTTGAGCCAGAGCACCATCTGCAGGTTCGAGTCCCTCACCTTGTCCCACAACAACATGATCGCGCTCAAGCCGGTTCTCCAGGCCTGGCTGGAGGAAGCCGAGGCTGCCTACCGGGAGAAAAGCAGCAAGCCGGACCTTTTCAACGGGAACGAGAGGAAAAGAAAGCGCACGTCCATCGCCGCGCCGGAGAAGCGCTCTTTGGAAGCGTACTTTGCCATTCAGCCCCGACCCTCCTCGGAAAAAATTGCGGCGATCGCCGAAAAACTGGACCTGAAAAAGAACGTGGTTCGAGTGTGGTTTTGCAACCAGCGGCAAAAACAGAAACGAATGAAATACTCTGCGGTGCACTGAGTTACACAGATCATGAATAAAATAGCCTACTACATTTTTGATCGAGTGATTAATAATAGCCTAAGTAACCTAACTAACAGGGATTTTGCAACGTGTCTCATTTTGGATTGCTCCCAGAAAGACTTTTACTTCATCCCCATTTCGTGTCACGCACTCTTCATTGTTGCACTTTTTCGATTTTGTTATTAATACGGGACTGATAAATGTGTTATAGATCTGTAAGGAGGATGACATTGATGTTGTTTGTCTTGTATCTTGCACACTCTAAATGTGGATTTTTAGGAAATTCACCCTGACAATTTGTCACATTCAGGGATTATTAACTCACTTTTTATAAACCATTACTTGGAGTTCATGGAGGCTGAATTTATGGGCTGTTTAAATGTTAAACTGATGTTATCTGAAGAGACAGACAGAGTCTTCAGGAATTCGAGAAGAAAAGAAAAAATACGATTTTGTAAGATAATTGGTTGAGACCTGAGTTTGTCCTCCACATCACTGGCTCATATACACTGAACTATATGTCGTTTTCACCGCTTTCTTTTTCACCTCTTTTCTTTTTGAAAACTTCAGTGGAATGTGTCCTCAGTGTGTTCACCTTTTTAAATCACTATTTTTTCTCGGTATTTTTCTTTTTTGCGAACTAATCAGCTCTCTTCGTGAACTGTGTGAAGGTAATTTACGCACAAGCAACAGTGACTCTTTCACAAGGTATATGACACTGTGAGTCTGGCTATCTTTAATTATTTAGAAATGAAAATGACACCGTCTTATATATATATGAGGCACAGACGTGTGGCTTTGGCTGCTGCTATATTTTAATATTTTGATGTGAACGTGTTTTGGACCATTACAGGTGAGCTGTATATTTATCATATTGGTGAGATATATCCAGTATACAGGCCTCCATCACCTGATCTAACTATTTATTTTTTCTCACTCTTGATTTCATTTGGAAAAAACATGTGTGAATTTTAAACTTAATAAATTATCAGTTATTTTTTAAAATCCCACTGGGGCGACTTTATTTCTGTGACTTATGAAGCTGCATTCATTTACTCTTGAAGTTACAGCGCGAGAGCCGTTACCGTGACGAACAAATCGCAGGCCGAACCAATGGGCCACAACTTCATTGTAAACAGTTTGTTTTTATGGGACCTCGCCAGACTGTTTTATTTATAAATCCCCAGACCTCTGCTGGAATTAAATATGTATCGTTGTATATGATAGCCGACAAGGACCAAAGAAAGAGACGGGCCTCCGTTTCTACAGCGATGTTCACACCGCAGAGCGCTGACTGTGTACACGCTACTTATGGCCCCTTTCTCTAATTAGCACGGTTTTAATTATGGATGCCCTCATGTCACCGTGCATGGGCTTTGAAATTATTAAGTAATGACGATGCAATATTAATTATATATTGGTATAAAACGAAGTAATGTGGAAGAGTTGGAAGTAGAAGCCTGACTGGGAACTCTGGGAACTCTAGGGAGACATTGGCTGTACCACAGTTTAACGCAGGAAAGATGGGAATGGTTTTTATGATTTTCTTTTCTGTTTATCTAAGTAAGTATTTAATTTTATTTTTTGCTATTTACATATTTTGTGTAGTTTAAAACAAATATTTTAATATTTTGATATAATTATTTGGGGGAAGCGCGGAATAGCCTATCGCACCCAGCGATTATTATTATTATTATTATTATTATTATTGTTGTTGTTGTTGTTGTTGTTGTTGTCATATTTCTATATGGAAAATATCCCAGTGCTTTTAAAAATAGGCCCAACCAGTTTGTTTTAGTTTTAACAATAGTATTATTAAATTAAATTAAAATAAAATACATTTGTTAATAGTTTCGGATCAATTTACAAATACACGGAAACGTTTTGGGGTTTGTTGATGAGAAGTGAATACTCACAGTGTAATTTACGGGGAACAAAAAGAACTTGAGAGAAGACGGTAAAATAAAATGCAAATTCTCGCCCAGTTGATTTTTGACCTGTAAACGTTAATTTCATTTAATTAAGTGTTATTTTATTGGCCTGTAAGAAAACATTTCACTTTAATTGTTATTAAAAATACTCCATTAGCGTGAAACTCTTTTCAAGACCAGAGCCAAATTTCTCTCTAACGGCCGGCACGTTTGTGGCATAAAAATGAAGATAAAACAAGAGCTTGGCGGTGTGAATAATTCATTTTTGGAATACCTGCATTGATATCATAACGTCGTCCCTATGCGGTAAGTTGAGCTGAAGGCTTGTGCGTTAGCGACATGTGGCGACTGAGGGCACCTCAATTATTCAGCAGCAGCTGAAAGGTATATTGCGTTTTCTCGTGCAATAACAGAGACGTGATCAGGGGCAAATTCATGCGTCATCTGCAAGGCTATATATATATGTGTGTGTGTGTGTGTGTGTGTGTGTGTGTGTGTGTGTGTGTGTGTGTGTGTGTGTGTGTGTGTGTGTGTGTGTGTGTGTAAACTCACAGCTAAAATAGTGACGGGTGAAGGACTTGAGACTAGTAATAATAATAATAATGATGATGATGATAACAGTGGTAAAAAGAAACAGGGCTAACACTGCGATAAAGGGAGCAGAGCTCTGTGAAGATATAGTGAAGATGTTTTCATGCTGGGATGACTATTTTCAGAGGTGGCTGTACTTAAGTAAAATTTTCAGGTTTTTGTACTTTACCTGTGTATTTATTTTTGTGACAGCTCTTTACTTTTACTCACTACATTTCTAAACAAATATATGTCCTTTCTACTGCTTACATATTCAAAACAGGCTCGTTACTTTGGTTTAACACATTTGAGTGGAGTTATTAGTTCACCTCACTGTGGGTCTTCAAACATCAAACTGATCTGAGTCTAAACAGTAACACATAGACAGGCAGTCCCGTTTGTGTGTTAGTTACCACGGAATGAAAGGTGCAAGGCCGTGTGCGTGTGCCATAGTTAAAGGGGTTAAAGGTTGTTTTCGTTTTGTTTTTTGGCACCGGAAGAACTGAAAGTGTACATAAGTTGCATTATCGTGATACTTCAGCATCTTCAGCACTTCAGCCCTAGGAAGAGGAGCCAGCATAAACATACAAACATTTTTTAAGCGGCAGGTCATTTCAAATCCAACGTTTCCATCAGCTTAACAAACATTAGTAGTTTGTCTCACAGTGTGTTGCTAGCTAAAAGTCCAGCTGCTGTATTTTACAGGGAGGGAAAAGAAAAAGAGCTAACTTCACTCAGAGATGGAGAAAGATAAGAAAGACAGGACAGGAGAGGAAGAGAGGTTAGGTTCAAAGGTAAGGCTGCACATTTAAAGCGTACATTAAGTCCTCATGATTTTAAATCCGATGTATGTTTTTATGTTATGTTTTTTCATATTGTGAAACGTGCTGTAAAACAAATTGAGGCAGACTGGATGGAAATCCGCTGCAGGTTAGTGCAGGGTAAACAGGTTAGTTTGCTGTACTGTGATGAATTTAAAGTAAAGAACAGCGTGAGACTGGTGCACAGCTGCTGTGGGTTAATGCTCAGAGAAACGTTACTCTAAGTGCCTCAGAGATGAGTTTGAAGTTGATGATTAGATTCATTGACTGAATTCCACCTTCATACCAACTGTATACTGTCTAATATAAAGACAGCATATAGTACAGTTTACTGTCAGTGTAGAGGATGGAACTCAGCCAGGGCAATTCATGAAACATCTGTATGACATCTGGTTGAATATATATATATATATATATATATATATATATATATATATAAAAAATTGTTTTTATTGTTTGTTTGCCTAAGCCTAGGCTGCTGCCCTGGCGACCCGGCCTCGGATAAAGCGGATGAGGATGGATGGATTGTTTGTTTGTATTGTTTAAGTGAATATATTTACGAGAATCCAAATTTAGACTCATATAAAGTTTGTAATTCCATCTACTAATATAAATTAATTATTACATTAATATAATATAAATAGGTTCAGTTAGCTTTGCACAAAAACAGGTGGTAGAAACTTCAACTTTTACCTGAGTACTTTTCTAACATTAGTATATGTACTTCTACTTAAGTACAAACTGTCTGACTATTTTTGACAGAATGAAGATGAAAGCTCTGTTTAATTGCTCAAGAATAGGTGCACATATATGTACCCCCTCTCTCTTTGTCTCTCAGTTTGCTTTAAAATACGCACTCTCACAGGGTGGCTGTCATCCGTGGGAGCACACTAAGGGAATGTGAAGGGAGGGTAAAGCCAAGACACCCCAAACTCAATAATTCATCCCATGCCAGTAGCAACAAATGAGAATGTGACCAGAGCGAGGGAAGACAGCTACCTCTGGGCTCTCTATTAGTCACCTTCTATTATCATCAGAAGCCAAACCGCTGCTACACACACACACACACAGAAATATACACACACCTGTGTGCAGCACAGACCTGGATACACATGCTCACAGGCACACAATGAGATTG
Source organism: Aulonocara stuartgranti (assembly GCF_965226115.1). Lineage (NCBI taxonomy): Eukaryota > Metazoa > Chordata > Actinopteri > Cichliformes > Cichlidae > Aulonocara > Aulonocara stuartgranti. The sequence continues at coordinate 13,929,098 of NC_138946.1, forward strand.
TGTTACTCTCTAGAAACTTGAAGCCAAGATGATGGATGAATGTCTTTTAAAGGTACAGCAGGTGATGCTCTCTGCAGTTTCTGTCGCTTTTTCCATGGTTGGATCCACATTCTTTCTGTTTCGCTAATGCTACATTCTTTCAAATAACTCATTGCATTAGTGCAGTTCTGAAGTCCTTTTGTAATTAATTGTTTATTTACAGGGTAAGAAAAATCTACAGATTTTATAGTATAATATACTAAAGTCCATTTTTTGTTATAAAGCAAATTAAAGTATTTGCATTTCTGCAGTACTGTGCAAAGGTTTTTTGGCACTTCAGATTTAGATTCTTATTCATTCCATTAGGGACACAACTGACAGTCATGTATCATTGCAGTATTTTTAGCAACAACAATAAGAGTCCTGCAACAGATGTAATGTCCTCCACAGAGACCTTATCTCAACATTATGGAGTCAGTCTGAAATCACATAAAGAGACAAGACACTGAAGTGATGTAAATCCACAGACACATGGCAGTCATGTTGTGTGTGTGTGTTTACTGTACTTCATATAAAAGTAATAGATAAATAAACAGAAAATAAATCATTAATAATGGGGATAATCTTTTAATTCCACTGCCTGATGTGAGAGTGCTGCCTTTATTTTCTCTTTTTTGAGAATGTTTTGTACTGCTGGTCAGGCAGTTTGTGAGAATGGCTGACAGGTTTCCAAAATAACGGAATAATAATATTAATGGAGACAAAGTTATAGAGGGTAGGCTGAAACTAAAATGAACTTGCTTATAGCACTTCCTGTAATTATAGTAGTCTCTTGTTCCAAAGGAACTCAAATCAGTAATTTGACTTTAAAATACAAATATTCTGAAGCACCAGCAAACTGTCATTGCTTCCACAGAGAAAATTAGAAATGTAGGATAGAAAGAAATTTAGACTCTAACACCCTGTGCTTGAGGCCAATCGTATGCAGATACGATTCAGTTGTGGAAACATGTCTGAATAGTCTGTGTAGAAATGGCAACACTGGAGGCTGCAGGCGAGAGATCCTTCCTGCCTGATGACAGATGAGAAGCAATTAAAAAAAAAAAAAGAAATAGCAAAAATTAAAAAACATTTCTAGCAATTTCATTTCTTTCACAGAAGAGCACATTCATGTTCCAGCTCCAAAAATAGAAATAGAAATGTAGGGGTGTATATTAGAGGCACTCACAGAAACTCACTTATATGCACTTGCTAAATTCATTCAGCGGGTCTGAAGAACAGTATTATATACCCCATTCATTATTCAAATCCTCTCCATTATCAAAGTGCCCAGAGAAATAAAACTAACCCAGTCAGAAATAATTCACTGTGGCGTGATTTTTTTTTCCTCTACAAAGCACTTAGCTGGTCAGAAGATGAGCTACACACAAACCCAGATTAGAGTGTGAGAACGCATAATCACAATAAGGTCTTCTGAACATAATCAAACTCCATAACTCCACTCACATGTGGCTGTAGTGTGGCAAGACAAAGGAAAGGAAACGGGAGAAAAGGACTTGTGGGAGGCATAAGTTAAGAAACAGACTAAGGAAAGAGAAGATGGAGGAACAAAAGACAGAACATACTCAGAGAAAATGAAATTAGGATAAAATGAACGGTAAGAGGAAAATAAGGTAAAAAGAAAAAAATGGAATCAGCAGAGAGAGTAAAGGAAGGTTGGCAATGTGCAAATGAAAAAGGAATGTAAAGAGAAATAATGTAAAGCGAAAGTGAGGAAGAGCAAGAGTGAAAAGTCAGGAACGAGCAAAAATATGAGAGAAGGAAGGAAAAAATCCCTAATGGCTGACATGTCTGTTACCCTGACTGTCTGGATTTAGTTCTTTTCATTTCAAGGTTGATCACGTCAAGGTAAGCGCGTCCCTGCTGGCCACGGACAGTTTGACACTAAACACCTGTGACAGCAGGAGCACCAAGAGGGTCCACTATGAACAGGAGGACGGGAGGCGGGGCATGAGGAGCGTATACCAGCCAGCAGAGTACTGTAAATGCAAAAATAAAGCTAGGGGGAAGCTATAGTATGTGACTGACCTAGAGCTATAAAAAAGAAGAAATGAGTAGAAGCATGCACTACATTATCTATTTATTTGATTAATGATGCAGCTAATTAATATTCCTCAGATGTACAACCTCTCAAATGCTGCAAAAGTGTATTTTAAAGTTGATAACTGTGAAACCAAAATGAATCATTTGCAGTGTATGAATGATAATCATGCCACAATTAAAGTATACATGCCATAGATAGATAGAGAAGTGAAAAGCAGCTCAGAGTTGACATGCTCCATCATCCACATATTGTGTATTAACAGAGGGCACATGGGAAACTAACAATGGCAGTGCCACTGCCGATGTACTGTCTTCTCTCTGTTTCTCACCACAGGGCTGTGCCTTTGAAGACAGACATGAAAACTGAGCCAGGCCACTGCGGGGCCCCTGAAGGAGGTCCCCTAGCAGATGCAGCCACCCGCCCTCCCCCTGTCTGCTCCCACCGGCCCCAGGCCCTGAAGACAGCCCCGAGGCTAATCGACCAGGAACACAATAAAGAAGCAGCAGAGGCAGGCAGTGCTGAGCATGTATGTCTGTGTGTGTACAGATGAAGGGGAAGAACATAAAACGACATCCATCAAGCCCCTCTAAAGACAAGTAATGATCCAGAATCAGCATGGTTGTCGCACACTTAAAGAGTTTTATGTTTACACGAGCCTGGTCAATGAACAAAGAAGTCCTATTGTTCGCTATGAAGCAGAGAGGATTCTTTGAATGACAGCACGGTATCTCCTACATCCCATCAGATCTGCCAGGAAAAAAGCCGGTTTGTATCGTAGCAGAATAACAGGTTATGTTGCCTTAGGCTAAATCAAGCTTATTTGCATGCCTGCAATGATTCCCACATGGAGTTTTTAATTTGTAGTCCTGATAATGTTTTCTTTAACCCAAACTAATAATAGTCAATAGGCTTAAAAATCGTATTTTATTCTTTGATGACGATATAATAGCAGTATCACAGATTGCTTAAAAATATGGATTTTCCAATATTTCCGAACCTTTTTTATTGTGATTTTTTTACAGTATGAAATATTGTAATAAAGATTTATGTAAAGCTTCTACAGAAACATGATAAATCTGGAGAGAGAGTAAGTAAATAGATAAGCCATTAATAAAGATGAATAGTCTTAAGACTAATAACCAGAGTTGGTTAGAAAAAGGCAATATATTGGAAAAAAAGAGAGAAATATCTAGACATTTAATTCATTTTTCCAATTTAAGGCATTTTTCATGAGATAATATGAAATAAAAAATAAACTTAAAAAACAAACCATACAACTAATGGCCACATACAAGCCTCAGCTCTGTGGCTACATATGTTTTAAGTTTATTTGGTTAGTTTGTTTGTAGTATCCAAATCTAACATAAAATATAGAACACATTACACAATGATTGTTGAAGGGAATTAATGCAAATGAAATCAAACACATTCAAAAATATTTTTAAAGCTTGCTCTAACATATATACACACATGTTTACAAAAAATAGCCCTAATATTAAACAATGTATACATGGATTTTTAAAGACAATTATATACCTCATAAAGCAAATCCTGGTTATTTAATACTTACGAATCAACACCTCTTGAATGTGGATCTGTTGTTTACAGTGGATAAAATATACTAATTTCCTACTCAAGTTCTGCATCTCACATGGATTTGAAACTTTACCTTTTGGTCCAGGGGCAGTCTCCATATAAAAAAATCCACTACTTTACAAAAACATTTAACATAAAAGAGAATAAATCACCAACAGAATTGTCCAGAATGCAGTGGAGTGAATTTAGCCTTTTCTTACTTTACATAAATACTTAAACTGGGCTCCTCTTGACCTGCAAAAACATGAAATAATATTTAAATAATATAATGCTTTCAAAATTTAGTAATTTTAAGTATATAATAGTAAGAGATAAAAAAAAAAAGTCAACTTCTGACCCCAACATACTGTGTCGCATTAAAATGGTAAAATACTGTAGAAAGGATTGCATTCTTGGCAGCATTTTCTGTTTCTAGTAAAATACTAAAATACACCCATAATGTTTTTTTTCTTGTTTTTTGCTTTATAATGGAAAGCAGTAATTTAACTGGTTTCTCACAGCACTTTGTCAAACATTTTTTGTTATTTATGTAACACTGCGATTGCTGGACTTGTGCTTATGCGTCTTGTACTTAATCAAAAATGATATTTATTCCACTAAAGGTTAGTTGGGTTAGTTTATATCTTATAAGAAAGTTATCACGCAGTGTATTGCCTCTGTTTATTCTCTTTACACAATGTTAAATGAATATTAGAGCTGATCTGTCCTTCAAGAAAAAATGGGTTACACATAGTTTTGGGAATATTTCAACAGTTCTATAAAAAGAACTGGAAAAGAAGAGTCTCTTTATAATTAAGTAATGAGGGAGCCATGGTTCAGTAGCGCACATACACACAGCTGAAAGCCACAAAGAGACCCAACCACCACCAACGGCAAGCCTCCCCATAGCTCTCACATTGCATCAAGTCACTGAGTGATGGGTAATTGTGTAAGGCAAGAGGGAAAAGAGTGGTGAAACGTGTTTCTTTCAGAGAGGGTACCAGCATTTGCACAAATGTATTTCTGGGGTGCCCCGATTAGTTGAGTGCATTCTACTAAAAAAAGAGGGTTCTTTAGAAGTTCTGTGGGCTGAATGATTTACAGAATCATTAATATTTGAGCAATCATTTGAACTTCTAAACGCTTCTGCAACGCTTCTTCAAGACCCATCACGGCTAGTGCACACAAATAAATGACATGTAGACTCATTATAGTTCCTCCTATTAAAAAAGTAAATAATTAAAAAATGTAGTTTCACATTTTAAAGTGCAGTTGAAAGTTGTCTTGGTCTTATTTTGAATTAACACCTCTAGACTTTTTAGGTACACTGCTGTGACTGTGAGTTCGGCAGCTTCAACCAGCTGCTTTGGGAGGGGCAGCCAATCAGAAGAAAGTCTGCTTAAAGGGAGCCATTTCAGACAGTGGATGACCTCAGGGTCTGCACCATGTTCTGGTGTGAGGGAATCCTGCAAAGTTACTCTGATAGAGAACAAGAATTAGACCATAACCAAGAACTGCTGAAAATGAAATTAATATGTTCCCTTAAAAGGACAGAATGAGAAACGATGGCATGCCAAAAGTTCAGCATTATGAAAATACAACCAGAAGCCATCAGAAAATGGGTACACTGTGGTCATCAGAAGGATAGACATGATCAGCAACAGTACTAAGGCTTTTACAGTTTAATGATGCTCAGTAGGTACAAAGGAACCCAAAGTGTGCCAAGAAGATATCAATTATCATTGTGCCATCACCACCACCACCACTAGCTTAGACTGTTGATACAATGTAGGATGGGTCCATGCTTTTATGTTATTTATGTCAAATTCCGAACCTGCCTGTGTGAATGTTGTAGCAGAAATAAAGTCATCAGACCACACAACATTTTTGAAACTTTCCAGTCTCTAACTTTGGTGGCACTGTGTGACTTGTAGCCTCAGTTTCCTTTCCTTAGGTGCCAGCAGTGCGACCTGGTGTGGTCTGCTGCTTGTCGATCGTCAGGGAACAGCACCCCAACACAGGAAGCCTGGATTGGCCTTCTGCTAAAAAAAATTGTTAACATCTGATCCTATTGATCTTACCCAGTAGGCAGTGCAAAGCTGATGAAGCCTGAGAAGTGAGGGGGCATGCCCAGCTGTAACTACCTCAAAGGCTAGACGTCTTCACTGCCTCCACTGATAATGTCTTGGTTAGATCATGTTTAATAAATTAGTTTATATTTAAGTGAACTTCTTGTCTGAACTCCCTTCCTGTCACCTATTTTAAGCCTTGGGGACTGCACATTGCCAGACTATAATATTGCACCTGTCCCAGTTGACATAAAGACAAACCCAGTAAAAGAACAGAATGCTGTTTAAAATACGGCCTTTAATGTAAAATCAACCAGGGAAGAAAAAAAATGACAAGAGGAAAGAAAAAAACCAGTGACACTATCACGCTTTCAGCCTGTCCTTCAACTCACTGATATGCTTGCTGTCCTCTTAACCATTACTTGAATCTCTGCTTAAAGGCAGTATAATCACAGCGTGCTTAAATGGCAACTAGATCTTCTCAACATACTCTCTTTTCACACATCTTCTGAAATTATATCTCTTCTCACCCATAGAGACATCCAATCACATTATTAATATCTAATCACCAAATATCCAGCCACACCTCAACATCCTCTCTCTATCCATCTGACCTTTCCACATACATGATTTAATATAGGATTTAAGCTTAAATTGCAAACTCACGTCATTGCATTTCTTCCATATTTGTTATATTGGTTAAACTTAAATGTACTTATTTTTTAAAATATTTGATTATATTCTGGTAAGTATTAAGCATCATTTACTATCAGCAAAAATCACATATAAATTATGCTCAGTTTGCCATTTTTATTTATTTATTTATGTTTACTTTTGCTGCTGTGTGATGTCATGGTTATCTCAAGTACACAGCTCTGACTGCCAGTATTGCACTTCCACCCACCTGCAGTTCAAACCTTCTTTTAGGGATGGGCAGCCAATCAGAAGAATGTTGGCTTAAAGGGAGTACAGATATGAACTGAAAATGAAGGCTTGAACAAAGTATATAAAACAACCCCCCCAAAAACTGTGTGTATGAATGTTAATAGTTAACAGTCAAGAAAACATTTGTGCTTATAAGATGAGCCCTTACTTTAGTGAGAGTTTCATTGTATTGTTCAAAGATATGTTTAGAATGTCATGATAGACAGGATTTCCAGTACAAGGATGGATTGCCACGACCACAGCAGACACCAGCATAAACATCATCATCTCATAAACAATTTCAAGAAACTGGCCTTGAAGACCTTGTTTCTGTTGTGTTGCTCAGCTTGTAAGCTGTTGCGATGTCTTGGCTGAGAGCAGATTATTTGTATTTGCTTTGCCCATACCTTCATCACATTCACCAGTTACAAAAAAATCCAAATGCAGACAGTAAGATGAAATGTGTAATTAATTTGTGATCAATGAATAGAATCAATGTTTCTCCAAAGAACAACCTATAGACAGTAGAGAAAAAAAGTGGTACTTTCAGAAGAAAGTTGATAACAGAATCCACAAAGTAGTAAACATGTTTTCAAGCAGAAGCCCTTAAAGTGGTTGTTTTGCTCAGTTGGCAGGTTGTTGTGAGATGTTGGTTCAGATCAGATTACTTATACTTGCTTTGCCTACGTCTTTGGCATGTTTGTCGGTTACAAATGCAATCTGAGGTGACTGTGAGATAAGGCTTATGATGAAGTTGCGGTCAATAAGCAGAAAAGGAACTGTTTCTCTAAAATGAACGTATATGTTTGTTTGCATTACATTTCCCCCCTCATTATCATGTTGAATAAACCACTTTGAGATTACTTGAGCTTTACTTGAGTCATTCTGCGCTCCAGATGGGTTAATTGCTTTAATCGTGTTAATTGTGATGATGGATTGATATGCGTTAACATTGACAGCCCTAATTTATTCATGTCTTACTTGAATCAATGTATCAGTTTACACAATTGTGACCTCTCTATGATATTCAAAACTTGTATTGCATTACCTTCTGGGCAATTCTTCCCAGACATTTTTACAGTTAGTTTGAGAGGTATATGGCTCAGGTTAGCATTTCTACAACTGTAAACCAGTTTGTACTGGCAAATATAGGCTATAAATTTCACCAATTATGGAATTCTACAACTTTGGACTGTTTGTGCTATCAAAGCGACCCATACTTCAAAAATAACCAATTTTCTACCCACCATATGTCACAAACCTGTCAAAATAGAACACAAAACTGTCAAAGTTACCCAGTATTAGATCTCTAAATAAGTTTCACTTTAATAGGTATTAGAATTGACCTAAGTATGTGGGTAATAAACAATTTGAATAGATGATTAAACTGCTCAACGTTTTAATGACAATATATCCATTCATCTCTTTAGCTTAAGGGTCATGGGGGGCTGGAGCCTATCCCAGCTGCCATAGGGCAAGAGGCAGGGTACATCTTGGACAGGTCATTTGTCTAAAAGGATGATAAAGGCATAAAAAAGAAAAGAAAATACTAATAGCTTACTAAACTATACTATAAGCTAAAACAAATGTCCAGTTTCACAACCATTGTTCTTTTTGTTGTATTCCAAAAAGGAATTTGTATTTCTGGCCAGAATTGAATCGGAAACTTATGCTTGGCAAACAAATGGGCTAACCCGTACACTTTATGAATTATGAAAAACATTCAAGTGATCACATATCAGACAGTTCAAATATCTCTCTAACATGGTATTTTCTTGAAACAAAAGTAAAAGTCTGAAAAAGACTTGTCTGTGGAATCCATTTCAAATGGATTATACCTCCTTATAATACATTTGTTGAGGTTTCCCAGCAAATCAGGTAGTGGCTGTTCTTTTTCTGACGGCCGTACTTTCTTTAGTACTTCTTTGCAGTCCATCTGAAAGACAGGAATCTGTGTTCAGTATATATGCTCAGTTTTGCAGATGTATTTGTCTACCTAAAGTGAGATTAGCACATTGTCTCTAAATATTTACAACACAGACTGACGCTTTTCTTTCCAAACTCCTTAGACTATGATGACCTGGATGACTGAGAACCTTCACAGACTACACAGATTTGTTGTTCTTAAGTTAGAGATGTGTCAAAATAGATAACTTACATCTGATTTCTTAATGAATATTTCCAGGTTTCTCACAATTTCTTTCTCGTTGTCATTTTTGGCATGCTTTTGTAGGATGTCATTCACTTTGCAGAAGAAGTTATTCTGTACGGAACACAAGGACGGATTTATAAGCTTTTAAAAACACATGCATTTACAATTATATAAGTTGGCTAGTGTTTTTTCTGCAGTTTGTAAAAAAAAAAAAAAAAAAGACAACTCAAACTTCCAATCAGCAGAACAATTCAAGAAAACTGAATGAATTAAAAGGAACATTGTTTCAAAGACATGAAAAAATGTCTCCTCACCCCACATCCATTGTCAGCCAGGTCAGACACATCCTTCACAAAGAACCTCTGTAAGATCCAAGAAAAAATTACTTTGTCAGGTAACACTTTTAACATATTGAATCAGATAAGGCACCAAAAAATTTAATAGAAAAAATATTTGTAACTGAACATTGCAAACACTTTTTAAAGGTTTTAACAAGTTAGGGCACCAAAAAAATGTTACAACAATTTCAAGCTAAGTGTCACTCAAACAATTTTGCTTATACGATGAACCCTTACCTCATTCAGATCTCTGTTGTATTTCTCAGTCAGGTCAATGATATGGTTTAGGTTGTCGTTACTGACAGGATTTGCAGCATATGGATTGATCAGCATGGCCACAGCAGACACCAGCATAAACATCATCATCTCATAAACAATTTCAAGAAACTGGCCTTGAAGACCTTGTTTCTGTTGTGTTGCTCAGCTTGTAAGCTGTTGCGATGTCTTGGCTGAGAGCAGATTATTTGTATTTGCTTTGCCCATACCTTCATCACATTCACCAGTTACAAAAAAATCCAAATGCAGACAGTAAGATGAAATGTGTAATTAATTTGTGATCAATGAATAGAATCAATGTTTCTCCAAAGAACAACCTATAGACAGTAGAGAAAAAAAGTGGTACTTTCAGAAGAAAGTTGATAACAGACACGTAATCCACAAAGTAGTAATATACTACGCAGACCATGTCTTCAAGCAGAAGCCCTTAAAGTGGTTGTTTTGCTCAGTTGGCAGGTTGTTGTGAGATGTTGGTTCAGATCAGATTACTTATACTTGCTTTGCCTACGTCTTTGGCATGTTTGTCGGTTACAAATGCAATCTGAGGTGACTGTGAGATAAGGCTTATGATGAAGTTGCGGTCAATAAGCAGAAAAGGAACTGTTTCTCTAAAATGAACGTATATGTTTGTTTGCATTACATTTCCCCCCTCATTATCATGTTGAATAAACCACTTTGAGATTACTTGAGCTTTACTTGAGTCATTCTGCGCTCCAGATGGGTTAATTGCTTTAATCGTGTTAATTGTGATGATGGATTGATATGCGTTAACATTGACAGCCCTAATTTATTCATGTCTTACTTGAATCAATGTATCAGTTTACACAATTGTGACCTCTCTATGATATTCAAAACTTGTATTGCATTACCTTCTGGGCAATTCTTCCCAGACATTTTTACAGTTAGTTTGAGAGGTATATGGCTCAGGTTAGCATTTCTACAACTGTAAACCAGTTTGTACTGGCAAATATAGGCTATAAATTTCACCAATTATGGAATTCTACAACTTTGGACTGTTTGTGCTATCAAAGCGACCCATACTTCAAAAATAACCAATTTTCTACCCACCATATGTCACAAACCTGTCAAAATAGAACACAAAACTGTCAAAGTTACCCAGTATTAGATCTCTAAATAAGTTTCACTTTAATAGGTATTAGAATTGACCTAAGTATGTGGGTAATAAACAATTTGAATAGATGATTAAACTGCTCAACGTTTTAATGACAATATATCCATTCATCTCTTTAGCTTAAGGGTCATGGGGGGCTGGAGCCTATCCCAGCTGCCATAGGGCAAGAGGCAGGGTACATCTTGGACAGGTCATTTGTCTAAAAGGATGATAAAGGCATAAAAAAGAAAAGAAAATACTAATAGCTTACTAAACTATACTATAAGCTAAAACAAATGTCCAGTTTCACAACCATTGTTCTTTTTGTTGTATTCCAAAAAGGAATTTGTATTTCTGGCCAGAATTGAATCGGAAACTTATGCTTGGCAAACAAATGGGCTAACCCGTACACTTTATGAATTATGAAAAACATTCAAGTGATCACATATCAGACAGTTCAAATATCTCTCTAACATGGTATTTTCTTGAAACAAAAGTAAAAGTCTGAAAAAGACTTGTCTGTGGAATCCATTTCAAATGGATTATACCTCCTTATAATACATTTGTTGAGGTTTCCCAGCAAATCAGGTAGTGGCTGTTCTTTGTCTGACGGCCCTACTTTCTTTAGTACTTCTTTGCAGTCCATCTGAAAGACAGGAATCTGTGTTCAGTATATATGCTCAGTTTTGCAGATGTATTTGTCTACCTAAAGTGAGATTAGCACATTGTCTCTAAATATTTACAACACAGACTGACGCTTTTCTTTCCAAACTCCTTATGGTAAAATGGTAAATGGCCTGTATTTATATAGCGCCTTACTAGTCCCTAAGGACCCCAAAGCGCTTTACATATCCAGTCATCCACCCATTCACACACACATTCACACACTGGTGATGGCAAGCTACATTGTAGCCACAGCCACCCTGGGGCGCACTGACAGAGGCGAGGCTGCCGGACACTGGCGCCACCGGGCCCTCTGACCACCACCAGTAGGCAACGGGTGAAGTGTCTTGCCCAAGGACACAACGACCAAGACTGTCCAAGCCGGGGCTCGAACCGGCAACCTTCCGATTACAAGGCGAACTCCCAACTCTTGAGCCACGATCCTTAGACTATGATGACCTGGATGACTGAGAACCTTCACAGACTACACAGATTTGTTGTTCTTAAGTTGGAGATGTGTCAAAATAGATAACTTACATCTGATTCCTTAATGAATATTTCCAGGTTTCTCACAATGTCTTTCTCGTTGTTATTTTTGGCATGCTTTTGTAGGATGTCATGCACTTTGCAGAAGAAGTTATTCTGTATGGAACACAAGGACAGATTTATAAGCTTTTAAAAACACATGCATTTACAATTATACAAGTTGGCTAATGTTTTTTCTGCAGTTTGTCAAAATAAATAAATAACCAACTCAAACTGCCAATCAGCAGAACAATTCAAGAAAACTGAATGAATTAAAAGGAACATTGTTTCAAAGACATGAAAAAACGTCTCCTCACTCCACATCCATTGTCAGCCAGGTAAGACACATCCTCCACAAAGAACCTCTGTAAGATCCAAGAAAAAATTACTTTGTCAGCTAACACTTTTAACATATTGAATCGTTTGTCTAGATAAGGCACCAAAAAATTTAATAGAATTTAATAGAAAAAAAGTATTTGTAACTGAACATTGCAAACATTTTTTAAAGGTTTTAACAAGTTAGGGCACCAAAAAAATGTTACAAAAATTTCAAGCTAAGTGTCACTCAAACAATTGTGCTTATGCGATGAACCCTTACCTCATTAGGGTTATCTCTGTTGTATTTCTTAATCAGGTCAATGATACGGTTTAGGTTGTCGTTACTGACAGGATTTGCAGCATATGGATTGATCAGCATGGCCACAGCAGACATCAGCACAAACATCATCATCTCCATACTTGTTGTTCGTTGGCTGAAAAGCAGAAGTCCTTGAAGTTGTTGTGAAGTGCTGGCTGAGAGCAGGTTATTTATACCTGCTCTGTCTACGCCTTCATCACATTTGCCAGTTACAAAAAACCAAAAAACAGTCTGCAGCTCCTTGGCGATAAGATCCATGATTAGTTTGTGGTCAATGAGCAGAAACGAAACTATTTTTCTCAGAATAACCAATAGACTTGGTTGCATTACAGAAAAGATGAAAAAAAAAAAATGGTACTTTCAAAAGAAACTTCATTACAGACTGTGATCCACGCAAAGTGATACTGCTGAGAAAAATGGGGGAAGACTCAAACAATCTTAACTTTGATTTGAGGTGTGATTTTAAATCTGGCCAAAGGGGGGAGTCCGGTGACGTAGGCTGTCAAGATGGCAGCTTGAATGGGGAAGCTCCGTCGCAGTGGCAGCTAATTTGCGTTAGACTTAGAACATTGCGCTACACAACACTTACAAAATATCACCCCAGGGCTGTGGGAAGCTTGAAGACTCTTTGTGAAAGCTCATAATGCAGAGTCACTAACAAAAACTTACGCTTCAACGGCAAGAAGGCGCTAGCAAGGAAACCTCGGCGAAAGCTAATGATGTGCGCCCGCCCTCACCTTCAATGTCGGATACTATCCAGGCTGCTACAACTGAACAAATGGCCAAGGACATTGCAAGTCCATTGCAACCGAGACACAAGAGAGCAAACTCAATTCTATCCAAATTGCTACGAGGGCAGTGGAGGCTAAGCTAGAGGATATGGCTACTCGAATAAGCAACGCTGAGTCTCACCTGGATTTCCTTGAGGATGCTAGCAGAGTGCTAAAGGAAAATCCTCCTGCTACTAGTGACGAGGTAAACGCTCTACGACAGAAATTAGATGATCTTGAAAACAGAGGATAGAGAAAAATGCTGCACTTTGCTGGCTTTCCCGAGGGCTGTGAGGGTTCGGACGCTCTGACACTCGTGCACAACACAATTCCACAACTCCTTACAACTTCCTGGGCGGGCTGGAGATTGACTGCGCACACCGCAGCCTAGTGAGACGCAAAACTGACAGTCATCCCCCAAAGATCATCATCGCCTGATTTCTACGGTTCCAGGACAGGGAACGGATCGTGGAAGCTGCGCCGAGGCTGGGGCAGCTGAGCTGGAACAACCACCACATCATGATCTTCCCCGACTACTCCAAACTTGTCATGGACAAACGAGCAGCATTTAATCCCTGTAAACGGTTGCTGCACGAAAGGAAAATGAAGTTCTCCCCACTTTTCCCAGCAGTGCTGGTGCTGAAAATGACGGCGGGCAGACGTGAGTTTACCAACCCAAAAAAAGCCCAGGACTACATTCTGTCTTTACCTTAAGGGAGTTATTTACAGTCATGGGCTTGGATTTAAACACAACCTTTTTTTTTTGCCCTAGTGTTAATTAACACGCTATACACGATATACTTTGTACAAACTGTTTAGTTTCAATATTATAGGGCTTCGTGGTTTGATTTCTTGATCAATCAGCTTGATCATCAGCTTGATCAATTGCGATTGCAAAATTCTGGCCAAGGTACTAGCAACCAGATTAGATAAGGTCAAGACTTACCTAATACACCCCGACCAAGTCGGTTTTATTTGGACTCGCAGCTCTGCCGATAACATTAGATGCCTAATTGATATTATGTGGGCAACCCAGAATAAATCCCCTACGGGGGACTCTTCTCCAGCTATAGCCCTCTCCCTAGATGCAGAGAAAGCATTTGACAGGGTAGAGTGGTGTTTCCTATTTTGTGTAATGGCTCAAAATTCACAAGGTGGATCAAACTTCTCTACAACAATCTAAGAGCATTACTACTAATGAACCGTATTATATCACAGTCCTTCGACCTCCACAGAGGTACAAGACAGGGCTGCCCACAGAGTCCTCTGCTTTTTGTTCTAGCTTTAGAGCCTCTGGCAGCGACAATACGTAGAGACCCTAATTTTCCAGGTATCCAGGTCCACAATAATAATCACAAATTGATGCTCTATGCTGACAATGCTCTGGTCCTGATATTGTAGCCAGAACACTCTCTACCTGCTCTCTAAAGAATTATTAACCGGTTCTCTAATATATCAGGATATAGAGTAAATTGGTCAAAGTCTGAAGCGCCCCCTGTGACAGCCTTCTGCCCCAAAACCCTGTTCCAGCCAGGGGATTTCAGCTGGCCTCAGACTGGTATTAAATACTTGGGCATTACGTTCCCCCCTTTGTTATCTAACATAGTTCAGGTTAATTTTGAACCTCTATTGAACACGTTCAGAACCAACATAATTAGATGGTCCCCTTTGTTTCTCACCCTTTGGGGCAAAGTTAACATCATCAAAATGAATTGTGCTCCAAAATTTAATTACCTACTACAAACACTCCCGCTAAAAATCCCATGGTTTAGTCTTGAGAGTACTTTGTGGTCACCACTCCCTCCGATGCACATTTTAACCACCAAGCTCTCACCAGATATACAAACCCACCCCATTCTTTCGTTCCTGTAGACAGTCTGGAAGAAGGTGGCCTTGCTATTAAATTTTAACTCCTACCTTCATACTAAGGCCTCCATATGGCTCAATCCCAAACTCTGCATTAATAAGTCTCCGTTCTTCTGGAGACTGTGGGTCCAGAGAGGGATACTTGTTCTTGGAGACCTGTATCAGGGGAGAATTCTCAAGTCCTTCAACGACCTTAAAGCACAGTTTCAGGTGCCACAGAGTCAGTTTTGGAGATACTTGCAGCTCCGGCACTTATTGCTCAAAACCTTTGGTTCTTCCTCCTCACCACCTCCAATTATTGAATATCTCAGCTACATCAAAAAAATCTTTGGGGGAAGTCATGAAGTCTCTAAATATTACTCAATGCTTGTTAAGGGCACGAGTAAAGGGCTACCTGCCCTCCGATTAGCTTGGGAAGCTGACCTTGGTGTGGTTTTTACAGATCAGGAATGGACTACAATTTTGCAGAATAGTAAAAAGGTGTCCAGGGAACTTAGAACGAGACTAATCCAATTCAAATTACTACACCAGATTTACTGGTCGCCACACAGACTGTACAGGGCAAACCTCATACAGTCCCCTGAATGCTGGGGATGTCAGACTGGGGTGGGCACATTGACCCATATGATTTGAAGCTGACCTAAAACCCAAATCTTTTGGACTGAGATACATGACTTTATCAAATCAACCATACGATGGGATATTCCTTTTTCACCAAGACTACTCGTTTTGGGGGACCCATCACTCCTTAAACATGCTCTGCCTAAGGCTGCTGAGTGGGTACAGACTGCATTGATGCTGGGGCGTAAACTCATTATCTCCCAGTGGAAGGCCCCTTCCACCCCACCTGTCTCTGTATGGCATGTTCAACTAGGGAGACTTGCTGCACTAGAACAACTCTCATACAGGCTTCTGAATAAAGTGGAAAGCTTCCACCTGAAGTGGGATCCATATCTGTTCAGAGTAAAAGGATCAGACTAGAACTTAGAGTGGCACAGACATTGGGATTCTGACGAAGCACTCTCAGGGATGACAGAGTGTGGCATGCAGCAAGACCCACGTAGTCAAAGGATGGCTGTGTTTTTGTTTGTTTTTTTGCTTGTTTGTTTATCTCTTGTTTTGTTTGTCCCCCTTCATTTTGGGTTTGTATTCTCTACTGTTCTGCTGATGCTTTTTTCATGTGACGTAATCTGTATCTACAGTGGACCGTAGTGTTCTAAAAATACAATAGAATATTAATCACAAAAAAATCTGGCCAAAGGGCCAATGATTTTGGTTTCCACGGAAAATTGTTACATCACTTCCTACTCTACAAATTACAGTGAATGGTAGTAAAGATTTTTGACTTGAGACTTTGACTCTGAAAGGGTCTACATGACCGTTCACATTTCAAAAAATGAAAAAAAAAAAAAGCAAGTTATTAACAGACTGCCATCCACTCAAAGTGGTTACCTGGAAATATACTGTTCAAAGAAATTAGCAAATGTTATTTATTGTTCTGTAAACACTTGTTACAATGCGGCGTGAGATAATTACAATAAAAATATCACACAAATATATTACAACAACCAGAATTTATGACTTTCACTTAAAAAAGAAGCAAATTTGCAGTTGTACAATAACACATCAAGTTGGTTTCTTAAACTTTGTAATGATCAAAGACAGCTACAGATATATTTCTGCTTTTGCAGTTAAAACATAGTTCAACCAAAATAAATCTTTGTCTTGTACTGAATTTAGTATTAATAAATAATAAAAACTGCATTAAAAAAAGAGAAAAATCAGTGATAACTTACCAAACTAATAAAAAAAACAACTAGAATATGAAAAAAATCTTAAATTATAAAAACCCATGACTTTTGAAATACACTTAAAAGAGTTATCACGTTAGCCAGTTCAATGATCTTGAAGGTATTCAGGCAGCTTGTGTTACGTTTCCCATGAAATTTCTTCTCTGAATACATTTGGTGAGGTTTCCCAGCAAATCAGGTAGTGGCTGTTCTTTTTCTGACGGCCCTACTTTCTTTAGTACTTCTTTGCAGTTTATCTGAAAGACAAGAATCTGTGTTCAGTATATCTCTCACTGTTTTGCAGATGTATTTGTATACCTAAAGTGAGGTTAGCACATTGTCTCTAAATATTTACAACACAGATTGACGCATTTCTTTCCAAGCTCCTTAAACTATGATCATGGTTGACTGAGAACCTTCACAGACTACACAGATTTGTTGTTCTTAAGTTGGAGATGTGTCAAAAAAGATAACTTACATCTGAGAAAACCCAAAAAAAACTTACATGTGATTTCTTAATGAATATTTCCAGGTTTCTCAAAATATCTTTCTCTTCGTCATTTTTGGGATGCTTTTGTAGGATGTCATGCACTTTGCAGAAGAAGTTATTCTGTATGAAGCATAAATAAGTAAACTAAGCTTTACAAATAAACATAAATAAAATGTAAAAAAGAGACCACTGTTCTTGTTGTAGTCTCTCAAAAAAAAAAACCTGAATGGAAAACTTGCAAACTGTTTCAAAGACAAGAAGTTTTCTCACCCCACATCCAGATTCAACCAAATGTGTCACATCCTCCACATAGAAACTCTGCAACATTGGTGAGACAAATTGTCACAAACAAGTTTTATGCACCAAAAACGTGAACAAAGCAGAAAAAACACGAGTTAACTAACAACAACAACAACAAAAAGCTCTATGAGTGTTAGGAGTCCAGAAAACAGTTGTGCTTATAAGATGAGCTCCTACCTTAGTGAGATTTTCACTGTATTGTTCAACAAGGTCAATGATACTGTTAAGACTATCGCTGAGAGTAAGATTACGGACAGGATTTGCAGCACATGGACTGATCAGCATGGCCACAGCAGACACCAGCATGAGCATCGTCATCTCCACACTTGTTGATTGTTGGCTGAAAACCTCTAGAAGACGTGTCTTCAAGCAGAAGCCCTTAAAGTGTTTCTGTTGCTCAGATGTCAACTGGCAGGTTGTTGTGAGGTCTTAGATGAGAACAGATTATTTATACTTGCTTTGCCCATGCCTTCGCCCTAATTGTTGGTTACAAAAAACAGCCTAGATACAATCTGAGGTGAATGTCAGATAAGGGACATGAGGATGTTATGGCCAGTAAGCAGAAAAGCATGTCGTGGTCTGGGTGGTTTTCCACAGCATCAGCTCCTCCCCACTGGGTGGAGTCTTTGTTGTTCCTCACCTGATGGCAATCGGACCAGCAGTATTTATGACCGGCGCACTCAACTGGTCTTCGCCAGATTACCTGCCAACTTTAGTCAGTTCTCGGCCTCACGTCCGTTCCTTGGTGACTAATCGTGTGTATTAACCGTATCTCTGTTTTTTTCGTCAGCCTCTGAAAACCACCTACCAAGCTCTCCTGGATACCAGTTTGCTGCCACCGGTAATCCCTCTCCGTTTTGGAGCTGCCATTTTCTCCTGCCTGCCTCCCTGCCTTGCATGCAGCACCCACCTGGACCTCTCCTGCCTCCCCCCTCCACGCAACCCCCACCTGCAAGCTTGTAAGACAGCTCAGTGTACTATTTTTTAGATTCACTCGCAACCCTCTGTGGGATTCCCCTGACTGCTCTGTCCTCTGTTTCAGTGCCCGGGCCCGCCACAGTTTTCCCTGCCCAGTACCTGCACCCAGTTATCCCTGCCATCTAGTTTTCACCACAGTATTTTTCTCTCGCCTCAGACATCTAGTTTATGTTCATTGATTCTAGTCTGCACTTTCTGTTAGCCTCTGAGCATTGTAAAAATAAAGTCTCTTTTCGTTACACCTCACCCCTGGCCTCCGGTTTTGAATCTGCGCTTGAGTCCATCCCATGTCCACGGGCCACTGCGCCTGACAGTATAATCTGGCCAGTATATGGACTCAGCGGATCAAATCCGGACTGCCGTCTCGAAACAGGGCGCCATTCTTGGTACTCACGAGGACGCGCTCCAGTTTCTCCTGGCGAAGGTTAACTCACTCACTGACGAGCAAGAGAAGATGCAATCCGCGGTTCAGAACCTTCAGTCAGCCACTGCCCCTGAACCCGAACCCATTCCCAGTACGTCGGCACCGGTACCCGCGCCGCCGCCTCAGCCCGCTGCGGATTCTGAACCTCTGCAGACGCCGATGTTCCGCGATGCCACCTCCCCGGAGCCGGAACCCTTTTCTGGCGGCCGGGGGGGATGCAGCGGTTTCCTCCTTCAGTGCGAGCTAGCGTTCGGTCGCTCACCCCGCTCGTTTGTTTCTGATACTGTGCGGATTTCTTATTTAGTCGGGAAACTGCGCGATCGCGCCCTTACATGGGCAGAGGCTTATCTAGCTAGACATCCGTTACCGACTTGTCATTATGATGACTTTTTGAGAGAGTTTAAGAAAACTTTCGCTCACCCGACCTCTGAATGCAGTTCGGCGCGGAGGCTGTTGCATCTTCGCCAGGGACGGCGGAGCATTGCGGACTTCCTAATCGATTTCCGCATCGCCGCCGCCGAGGCGGGCTGGTCTGATCGGGCTCTGCATGGGGTGTATTTGCACTCTCTCAACGATGAGATGAAGGACCACCTGGCCTCCCGGGATGAGCCCGCTACTTTTGAGGAGTTGGTTTCCCTCACACTTCGCATTGACGGCAGGTTGCGGGAGAGAGAGTGGGAGAGGGACTACAGTTCCCGTCGGTCCTTGCGGCGGTCATCTCCGGTCGTTTCTCCCCCGCCACCGCTTCCGGTTCAGCCGTCCACTCCCATTGCTGGCACCGGGGGTGGTGAACCGGAACCGGAACCCATGCAGATCGGGCGTTACCAGCTGACGGTGGAGGAGAGAGAGAGGCGCCGCCGTTCACGTTCTTGCTTTTATTGTGGCTCCGGTGAGCATTTGATTTCTTCCTGCCCTAAGAAGGGAAAAGAGACCGCCCGCCGGTAGGTCCGGGGATATGGGTGGGCGGTACCAGGGTTAACGCCAAGCCCCGATTTTTGCTTTCTGTGACACTCTTACTCGGTCAGGGAGCCCACGTCTCATCAGCGCTGGTTGATTCAGGGGCCGAGCAGAGTTTGATCGACAGGGGATTTGCTGAACAGCTTCAGATCCCTCTTTTTGAGTTAACTCCGTCTATTCCAGTTAGGGCATTAAACGATCAGGTCTTTTCTTACATTACTCATCGCACTGCACCGGTTACCTTGATCACTTCCGGCAACCACAGAGAAACACTGATCTTTTACACCTCACAATCCCCTGACACGCCCATAATTTTAGGTTTCCCATGGCTAAGACATCATAATCCTCACCTGGATTGGGTGGGACAGAGGGTCGTGAGTTGGAGCCCATATTGTCATGCCAACTGTCTCGTCTCAGCTGCCCCACCTGGGGCCACTGAGCCCTCTAGCAAGGAGAACTGCACCCCTGACCTCTCTGCGGTTCCCCCCGAATATCATGACATATCAGAAGTTTTTAACAAAGATAAGGCACTGTCCCTACCACCCCATCGCCCTTACGATTGTGCCATTACCTTGTTTTCCGGCTCCACGTTACCTTCCAGCCGTCTCTACAACTTGTCACGCCCTGAACGGGCTGCCATGGAAAAATACATCGGAGACTCACTGGCGGCTGGACTCATCAGACCATCGACTTCCCCCGTGGGTGCTGGCTTCTTCTTCGTGGGTAAGAAGGATGGCACACTCCGTCCATGCATCGACTTTCGGCCCCTTAATGACATCACAGTTAAAAACAAATACCCATTACCACTCATCAGCTCCGCTTTTGAGCCCCTCCATGGGGCCACCATTTTTACCAAACTGGATCTCAGGAACGCATATCACCTAGTCAGAATCAGGGAGGGGGATGAGTGGAAGACTGCGTTTAACACACACTTAGGACATTTCGAGTATTTAGTCATGCCATTTGGCCCCACTAATGCACCTGCAGTTTTCCAAACCCTAGTGAATGATGTCCTTAGGGATTTTCTGGATCGTTTTGTCTTCGTTTACCTCGATGACATCCTGATTTTTTCCAAGGACCTCAAGGAA
This sequence comes from Aulonocara stuartgranti, assembly GCF_965226115.1. NCBI lineage: Eukaryota > Metazoa > Chordata > Actinopteri > Cichliformes > Cichlidae > Aulonocara > Aulonocara stuartgranti. Next base: position 13,950,114 of record NC_138946.1, read on the forward strand.
CACAGAATCCATGTCCGGGCCGTACTCCAGCGGTTGTTGGAGAACAAATTATATGTCAAAGCCGAGAAATGCGAATTCCATGCACCATCTGTGTCATTCCTGGGTTACATTCTTGCAGGGGGGCAGGTGAAGACAGATCCGGCTAAAGTGAAGGCAGTAGCGGAGTGGCCACTACCTACCTCACGAAAACACTTACAAGGGTTTTTGGGCTTCGCGAACTTCTACCGCCGCTTCATCAGGAATTACAGTCAAGTAGCCGCTCCCCTAACTCGTCTAACTTCCTCTAAGCTTCCTTACCATTGGAGTCCAGAGGCCGACGCCGCCTTCTCCCAGTTGAAAGAACTGTTTACCTCTGCGCCGGTCTTAATCCATCCCGATCATAGTAAACCTTTTGTCGTGGAAGTAGACGCGTCAGGCGTTGGGGTCGGGGCGGTGTTGTCCCAGCGTTCAGGTTCATCTGCTAAGCTTCAGCCCTGCGCCTTTTTCTCCCGCCGCCTCTCACCTGCGGAGAGGAATTATGACGTTGGAGACAGGGAGTTGCTTGCTGTAAAGCTAGCGCTGGAGGAATGGCGGCATTTACTTGAGGGAGCAGAGCATCCATTCACTATTTGGACTGACCATAAGAACTTAACCTATTTACGCACAGCCAAAAGGCTCAACTCGCGCCAAGCTCGATGGTCCCTATTCTTTACTCGATTTAACTTTTCCATCTCTTACCGACCAGGCACCCGCAACACCAAGCCGGATGCTCTGTCCCGCCAGTTCGACCCTGTGTGTGACCCGTCTGATGCACCCACCATCTTGCCGGCAGGAGTCAGGATCGGTTCTGTCGCCTGGGACGTGGAGGAGGACATCCGCCGTGCGCTGGAGACTGAGCCAGACCCCGGCACGGGCCCTCCGAACCGACGCTATGTCCCCACCGTGGCTCGCCCTAAGGTGATCGATTGGGTCCACAAGGGCAAATTTTCTTGCCATCCGGGTGGGGGGAGAACAGGCTCACTCCTTAAAAGGTATTTCTGGTGGGAGACTATTGATAAAGACGTCAAAGAATATGTAGCTGCCTGTCCTGTCTGTGCACGTAACAAATCGAGCTCACTACGCCCAGCTGGACTTTTACGACCCCTCACTATACCTCATCGCCCCTGGTCTCACATTGCGTTGGATTTTGTCACTGGCCTTCCCGTCTCCTCAGGTAAAACCACGATTCTCACTGTGGTGGATAGATTCTCCAAAGCTGCACACTTCATTGCCCTAAACAAACTCCCCACTGCAACGGAGACAGCCAAGATTATGACTGAGCAGGTCTTCAGACTCCACGGCATACCTTGCGAGATCGTGTCAGATAGGGGCCCTCAGTTCATTTCGCGAGTGTGGAGGTCGTTCTGCACCGCTCTCGGGGCTAAACCCTGCTTGAGCTCAGGATTTCATCCACAGACGAATGGGCAGGCCGAACGGCTCAACCAGGAACTGGAGGCCACCCTCCGTTGTGTCGCTGCCTCCAACCCCGCCTCATGGTCCTCGTTGCTGCCGTGGGCAGAATACGCTCACAATTCGCTTACGTCTTCTGCTACTGGCCTCTCGCCTTTCGAGGCCTCCATAGGTTACCAGCCGCCTCTCTTCCCCGACCAGGAGGCCGACCTCGAGGTTCCCTCGGTCCAACACCATCTCCGACGTTGTCAGCGGGCGTGGAGGTTGACCCGTCGGTCGTTGTGCCGGTCCGTTGCTCGCCAGTGCCTGTACGCGGACCGTCGCCGCAGGGCAGCCCCTGCCTACTCCCCTGGGCAGAAAGTGTGGTTGTCTGCTAAGGACGTTCCCCTCAAGGTGGCATCCCGTAAGCTGGCCCCGCGTTTCATTGGACCCTTCGAGGTGGAGCGGGTCCTCAGCCCTTCTGCGCTGCGGTTGAAGCTGCCTTCCTCGCTGCGCATTCACCCGACCTTCCACGTCTCCCAGGTCAAGCCGGTGGTCGTGAGTCCGTTGTGCCCTCCTTCCGCTCCCCCTCCTCCCGCCCGGCTCGTGGATGGGCATCCTGCCTTCGCGGTCCGGCGCATTCTGGACGTCCGTCGGCGGGGACGGGTCCGGCAGTTCTTGGTGGACTGGGAGGGTTATGGGCCTGAGGAGCGGTCCTGGGTGTCTCGTTCCTTGATTTTGGATCCTGCTTTGCTTTCTGCTTTTTACGGGGCTCGACGCGGGCCGCGGGTGGCTCGGTCGCCGGGGGTCGACCCTTGATGGGGGGGTAGTGTCGTGGTCTGGGTGGTTTTCCACAGCATCAGCTCCTCCCCACTGGGTGGAGTCTTTGTTGTTCCTCACCTGATGGCAATCGGACCAGCAGTATTTATGACCGGCGCACTCAACTGGTCTTCGCCAGATTACCTGCCAACTTTAGTCAGTTCTCGGCCTCACGTCCGTTCCTTGGTGACTAATCGTGTGTATTAACCGTATCTCTGTTTTTTTCGTCAGCCTCTGAAAACCACCTACCAAGCTCTCCTGGATACCAGTTTGCTGCCACCGGTAATCCCTCTCCGTTTTGGAGCTGCCATTTTCTCCTGCCTGCCTCCCTGCCTTGCATGCAGCACCCACCTGGACCTCTCCTGCCTCCCCCCTCCACGCAACCCCCACCTGCAAGCTTGTAAGACAGCTCAGTGTACTATTTTTTAGATTCACTCGCAACCCTCTGTGGGATTCCCCTGACTGCTCTGTCCTCTGTTTCAGTGCCCGGGCCCGCCACAGTTTTCCCTGCCCAGTACCTGCACCCAGTTATCCCTGCCATCTAGTTTTCACCACAGTATTTTTCTCTTGCCTCAGACATCTAGTTTATGTTCATTGATTCTAGTCTGCACTTTCTGTTAGCCTCTGAGCATTGTAAAAATAAAGTCTCTTTTCGTTACACCTCACCCCTGGCCTCCGGTTTTGAATCTGCGCTTGAGTCCATCCCATGTCCACGGGCCACTGCGCCTGACAAAGCAAGCGTTTCTCTGAATTAAAAAAAATGAAAAAGCAACTTATTAACAGATTGTCATCCACTCGAAGTGGTTACCTGGAAATGTACTGTTCAAAGAAATTAAGGGAAGACTTGAACAATCTTATGTTTGAATTAATGGGCTGATTTTTTTTTGGTTTCCACTGACTGTTGTCACGTCATTTTTTACTCAACAAGTTACGCAGAATATGGCACTAAAGATTTCCAACAAGAATATTTCATTCAGCAAAATCAGATGTTTGAAGTGTTTGTTTGTTGTTAACTTTGTGAGCATATATTGAGTGTAACTGGCAATTTTGCCTCACTTTCATGTTCAAGAAACCAGTCTGAGATGATTTGAGCTGTGAGACATGTTCCCTTGTCCTGCTGGAGGCAGACATCAGAAGATGGGTACACTGTGATCCTACAGGGAGAAATGGACATGAACAGCAACAATACTCAATCAGGCTTTTATGATTTAATGATGCTCAGTTAGTACAAAGTAGTGGTGTGCGACATTGCATATTTTGGTATCGATTCAATACCAAGTAAATACAGGCCAGTATCGCCGATACTGATACTTTTCAATAAATAAGGTGGATGCACCATTGAATTGCTAAATCTCAATTAATTTTCATGAACTTAAGTTTTTTTTATGATGTTTCCTTTTTTAGTATGAAATAGTTAAAACCTAGGACATAATTAGGACAAAATTTATAATTAAATAGAAAATACTTATAGAAAACCAATATTATCAATTTTTTTTGACAAAACCTAAAATGAAAAGTGCACGCAAACCAGTAAACAAATTAAAACAAACAAGTACTGTTGAGAAACTGTAACACAAAAATGACATCTAAAATTCTCAACAAAAAAACAACTGGTGAAAATATAAATAATATGTAAACAATTTAACAACCCCCAAAGCATCTGAGTCACGTCACATGATGGCGCAACATCTAAACACAAGAGGAGGAGGGGGAGTAAAGTGTGCCTGCTCTGTGCTGACACAGGAGCGGCGAGTCCGGCGACCTGGCTGTTTCGTCTTTTCCCAAACCACAGCACTGCTAACAAGAGTGGAACTTAAAGTATAGAATCAATCTCACCAGGCTAGTATTGATCCGATATCGATGCCGACTTGGTATCGATACAATCGATATTTGGATCAAACCGCCCACCACTAGTACGAAGTGTGCCAAGAAAATATCACTCACATTGCATCACCACCGCCAGCAGCCTAGAGCGTTCATACACGGCAGCATGGATCCATGCTTTAATGTCATTTACACCAAATTCTGAAGCTACTGTCTGAATGTCACAGCAGAAACTAAATCATCAGACCAAACCACATTGTTCACATCCTCTATTTCCCAACTTTGGTGAGCCTGCATGATCTGCAGCTTCAGTTTCGTGTTCCGAGATGTCAGGAGTGTGACCTGGTGCAGTCTTCTGCTACTGTACTCAATTTGATTCAAGGTTCAACATCTTGTTGCAGTTGTGTACCTGACAAAATGCTGGTGATTATATATATATATAACTGATAGACGTTTTTCTGTCAGGTTCGGTGGCTTTTCATCCACATCTACACCCCTTACATGTGGGGTCCCTCAAGGATCTATCCTTGGCCTAGTCCTCTTTTCTCTTTACATGCTCCCATTGGGCTCTATTTTCAGGAAAGATGGAATCTTATTTCACTGCCGATAATCCTCAAATCTACTTTCCTCTTAAAAGAATTCTACAGACTCTCTAAAAGTTTTGCTAGACTTCTTTGATGACATTAATTCATGGTTTGCTTTCAATTTTTTGAATATAAACGATCAAAAAACTGAGATTGTACTATTTGGACCTTCTAACCCTTGTTTTTCTTTTAAGGGTACGGTGGCCCTGAAAGACCAAACGAACTGCAATTTAAGAAAACACCAGCAATAAGAAAAACGCTGCAAAAGCACACAAAATGCAACAGAAATAGGAAAAACGACAACGGAAAAAGGAAAAAACTAAACAGAAATAGGAAAAATGACTACGGAACTAGGAAAAACGAAAACAGAAATAGGAAAAAACATATTTCCAAAAGCACAAGGAAAGTGTTTCTGTGGAGACAATAACCCGTCGGACCAGTTGCAGGAACCAAAATATGCTAAGAATTGCACTGGGAGACTCTTAAAAGAAGTGGAGGATCTATCAGTTTTGTGAGGAAAGAAAAGGTGAGAGGTAAGTTTGTTAGCCTAACTATTAGCCTAAAAATCCGTCATCAGTTTTATATGAATCATGATAAAACACACCTCCCATGTTTTGGGTTCTCAGGGCCACCATATAAGGGTGACCTTGGGCCTCTGGAAAAGTCTAGAACTCCCACTGCAAAAAATCTGGTAGTGTTCTTTAATAGCAATTTTTGATTTGAGAAACAAATAAATTCTGTTGTAAAAGCCAGCTTCTTCCAGCTCAGGGCCTTTGCAAAAATTAAGAACATTTTGTCATCTGCTGACTTCAAGAAAGTAATTCATGCATTCATTTCATCCAGGCTTGACTCCTGTAAAAGTCTTTATTTTGGTATCAGCCAGGCTCTGCTCTCTCGTCTTCAGCTTGTTCAGAATGCTACAGCCCGACACTTGACAGGCACTCGTAAACATGACCATATTTCCCCAGTCTTGGCTCATTTACAGTGGCTTCCAGTACTTTACAGTACAGTAGAAATGATTTTAAGAATTTACTGTTTGTTTTTAAGTCTCTAAATGGATTAGCTCCATCAGACCTCTCTGCTCTTTTAACTAAAACTAATCCAAATAGGTCAGCTGATAAGTTGCTTCTAGTTGTCCCTTGAAGCAGGCTAAAAAACAGTGGAGACCAGGGGCCCGTTCTTCGTACCTCGCTAAGTAGGTTAGCTGGATTTGATTGTTGACGATTTCGCGTGATCTTGGATCGCTCGGTTCCCCGAAGCTCATCTGGGACTTGCTGCCATAGCAACAGAGCCGTAAGCGTAAACCTGCTCGGGAGCAGGTTTACTTTATGTAAACAGGATTAGATCGCGGCCACGCAGGTATGTCCGCTTCATTTATACGAAAGCAACAGCGATATTCCACCACTGTTTCACCATAAATAAAAAACATCAATGTAACTAAAGATAATGCAGCACCTGATCCATTTATTGATTCCATACAGATACATACAGGTCATTTCCTAAAAAAGGGAAATGTACTATTAACATTCTATTACATGTATGTGATTATTACAGATGTAATTCATATTTCAGAGTAGTAATTGTAAATTACTTTGTGTAATCAAGATGAGAGACCACGGCTATAAAAGCGAAGGTGGATTTGGGAAGCCTGTCGCAGCCATGTCCTGTCCGTATACGCGAGCAACCCATTGCGGAAGGTGCAAGATTGATAAGGAGAGTCCTCAGAATTCAGCGTATATTGCGGGATAGACAGGATCCTTTAGCTCAGCGCGACAGTGTGCTCATTGAGAGATATCGATATTCCCGTGAGGGTATTATTCACTTAACCAACTTGTTGACGAGGGGGTGCAGGACCACCACCTGTCTTTTTTTGCTCTGCCCTTTTCTTGGTTGCTGTTATGAACAAACAAACAGATTATTTCAGGGTCTCTTTTCAAGAGAATAAAAGCAATATAAGTGATAAATATTACCATTCTGTAGAATATTCTTATATTTCACTTTTACTTGTTCCCATGTTCTAGTGGGTCCTGTTGTGGCTCTAATGTGAAAGGGGATATAATATAATATAATGTAATATAATATTGGATAATATAGTGTAATATAATAAATCTACCCTACCGCCTACTGGTGTTGGCCAGAGGGGCCGATGGCGCGATACGGCAGCCTGGCTTCTGTCAGTCTGCCCCAGGGCAGCTGTGGCTACAACTGTAGCTGCCTCCACCAGTGTATGAATGTGAGAGTGACTGAATAGTGGCATTGTAAAGCACTTTGGGTGCCTTGAAAAGCGCTATATAAATCCACTCCATTATTATTGTTATTATTAAATTACTTACGAGTTTAATTTGTCAGCAACTTTCTGCCAGCCCTCTCTCCTTGCTTTTGCAGCCTTTGCAGTGTTCCCTTGCGTTTTAATTAAACTCTGAAACTCCTGAAATCCCTCACTCAAGAGTTCTTGCTCTTCTGCCGAAAAATACTGAGCGCGCTCCTTCGACATTTTCGCCGACCAATCAGAGGGTTGCCGATCAATGTTTCTACTATCGATGCGTAGCCCCTTTTACGACACCCAGTGATCTCACATTACTTCATCCAGCTGTACTAATCGTCAACAGCAGGTGTGTTCGGAGAACCGGATTAGCGAGCTCACGGTTAGCGCGATGATTTGATCTTGGATGTGTCATTTGATCTTGGATGTAGTAAGCGACGTACGAAGAACGGGCCCCAGGCCTTTGCAATTTCTGCTCCCAAACTTTGTAATAGTGTCTCTTCAAATTAGGATCTGATCCGTCTGAAAACACATTTTTAATCACTAGCTTTTAATTGTGACTGAGTTTTTGTTTTGTTCTTTGTGTGTGTTTGTTAGACTTATAGTCAAGACCGCCTAAACCAAGACCAGGGCAATACCAAGACCAGAGGGCATCGAGACCAAGACAAGACCAAGACAGACCGAGTCAAGACAAAGATAAAGTCGAGACAAGACAGAGACCGAGACAAAAAAAAAAGTCTTTATACTGCAGCCAGATGCTGCTTCGTTTATGGGTGTCAGGCATATTTATGTGTTTTTGCGATGCACCTGCACAGCCCTTCTCACCGCTGTCTACTGTCTCACTCACTTACTGAGAGGACAGACGCACGCTCCACTTGACTGTCGCGTATCTCACCCTCTCTGTTTTTCACATAATGATATTATCCTATATCCTCGCATGTGATTGGCCACAATATGGAGGAACTGGAGCATAGCTGAGCCACTGTGTGAGAGCTGAGCAGTGAAAGGAAATTAAGTGAGGAGGTGGCTCTCGCTCAATGGGAATCGACTCTTCTGATTCACTACAAAGCACTCTCTAAGCACGGCTTTTAGAGCTGATGCTTTTGCGCATGACACATTATCGAACGTTGTGTATCATGGATACTGATTAATATTAATACTGTTACATATTAAACCTAGCCATATTTTCAAATTATGAGGAAAGTTTATATATACGTGATACTGAAAGCTTCAAACCACTATGAATGCTCAGTTTGCGAGTTCTTTTCTATTTACAGAGCTGTGGGATGTCACAGCTGTGGCTGTGAGTTAGCAGCTCCACCCACCTGCTTTGGGTGGAGCTTGTGGTTGTTTTGATTGGACTGCCAATCACAAGGAAGCTGACTTGAAATGCATGCAGTATCAAAGCCAAAGGTTCACTCCAGAGCATGGATGGCATGGGGAACTCTGACAGAGACCAAGAACTGCTGCAAATGAATATAATATCTCCCTATTAAGATGTTGAAAGGGCAGAATGACATGAAATGGTCTGCGAAAGGTTCAGTTTTATAAAAATTCAGGTTTAAAATAAAGAAAATGAAATGTTTCTTACAGTAGATTGACACAAAGCATTTCCACACAAATTCCACTTCTGGGCAAATGTGATTTATTGTTCTGTAAACACTTGTTACAATGCGGTGTGAGAGAGTTACAATAAAAATATCACACAAATATATTACAACAACCAGAATTACTTTTACTTAAAAAAAGAAGCTAATTTGCAGTTGTACAAAAACACATTAAGTTGCTTAAACTTTGTAATGATCAAAGACAGCTACAGATATATTTCTGCTTTTGCAGTTTAAACATAGTTCAACCAAACAAAATCTTTGAGCTGTACTGAATTTAGTATTAATAAATAATAAAAACTGCATTAAAAAAGACAGAGAAAAATCAGTAATAACTTACCAAACTATATAAAAAAAACTAAAATATGAAAAAAATGCTTGAATTATGAAAACCCATGACTTTTGAAATACACTTAAAAGAATTATCATGTTAACCAGTTCAACGATCTTGAAGGTATTCAGGCAGCTTGTGTTACGTTTCCCATGAAATTTCTTCTCTGAATACATTTGGTGAGGTTTCCCAGCAAATCAGGTAGTGGCTGTTCTTTTTCTGACGGCCGTACTTTCTTTAGTACTTCTTTGCAGTCCATCTGAAAGACAGGAATCTGTGTTCAGTATATATGCTCAGTTTTGCAGATGTATTTGTCTACCTAAAGTGAGATTAGCACATTGTCTCTAAATATTTACAACACAGACTGACGCTTTTCTTTCCAAACTCCTTAGACTATGATGACCTGGATGACTGAGAACCTTCACAGACTACACAGATTTGTTGTTCTTAAGTTAGAGATGTGTCAAAATAGATAACTTACATCTGATTTCTTAATGAATATTTCCAGGTTTCTCACAATTTCTTTCTCGTTGTCATTTTTGGCATGCTTTTGTAGGATGTCATTCACTTTGCAGAAGAAGTTATTCTGTACGGAACACAAGGACGGATTTATAAGCTTTTAAAAACACATGCATTTACAATTATATAAGTTGGCTAGTGTTTTTTCTGCAGTTTGTAAAAAAAAAAAAAAAAAGACAACTCAAACTTCCAATCAGCAGAACAATTCAAGAAAACTGAATGAATTAAAAGGAACATTGTTTCAAAGACATGAAAAAATGTCTCCTCACCCCACATCCATTGTCAGCCAGGTCAGACACATCCTCCACAAAGAACCTCTGTAAGATCCAAGAAAAAATTACTTTGTCAGGTAACACTTTTAACATATTGAATCAGATAAGGCACCAAAAAATTTAATAGAAAAAATATTTGTAACTGAACATTGCAAACACTTTTTAAAGGTTTTAACAAGTTAGGGCACCAAAAAAATGTTACAACAATTTCAAGCTAAGTGTCACTCAAACAATTTTGCTTATACGATGAACCCTTACCTCATTCAGATCTCTGTTGTATTTCTCAGTCAGGTCAATGATACGGTTTACGTTGTCGTTACTGACGGGATTTGCAGCATATGGATTGATCAGCATGGCCACAGCAGACACCAGCACAAACATCATCATCTCCATACTTGTTGTTCGTTTGTTGAAAACCAGAAGTCCTTGAAGTTGTTGTGAAGTGCTGGCTGAGAGCAGATTATTTATACCTGCTCTGTCTACGCCTTCATTACGTTTGCCAATTACAAAAAAACCAAAAAGCAGTCTGCAGCGCCTTGGCGATAAGATCCATGATTAGTTTGTGGTCAATGAGCAGAAAAGAAACGATTTTCTCAGAATAACCAGACTTGGTTGCATTACAGAAAAGATAAAAAAAAAATGGTACTTTCAAAAGAAACTTCATTACAGACTGTGATCCACGCAAAGTGATTTCTTGGAAGTATACTGCTGAAAAAAATGGGGGAAGACTCAACCAATCTTAACTTCGATTTGCGGTGCGATTTTAAATCTGGCCAAAGGGCCGATGATTTTGGTTTCCACTGAAAATTGTTACATCATTTCCTACTGTACAAATTACAGTGAATGGTAGTGAAGATTTTTGACTTGAGTATTTCATTCACAATCTGATACGTTAATTAAATGTTTCCTTAATCCCTTGGATGGATTCTTACTTCAATGTTGTTATACTAAATTCTGGTTCTACCATCTAAATATTGCAGCAGAAATCGAGACTCAACATACTTGGCGATGATTTAAATGTTTCTATTGTAGAATTGTAAACTGTAGCCTCACTATGTTATTCTTAGCAAACAGGAGTGGCACCTTATGTGTCTTCTGAGGATGTACCCTTTCTGCGTCGAAGTTCAGTGCAATTGGGCTACAGTATAAGATGTGTTGTGCATTCAGAGATGCTCTTCTGCATACGATCAATCTAACAATTGGCTATTTGACTTAGAGTGTTCTTCCTATTAGCTTAAAGCAGGGGTGGGCAACTCCATGCCTCGAGGGCTGGTGTCCTGCAGATTTTAGAAGTGTTCTTGATCCAACATAGCTGATTCAAATGGCTAAATTACCTCCTCAACATGTCCTTTAGTTCTCCAGAGGCCTGGTAATGATCTAATCATTTGATTCAGGTGTGTTGACCCAGGGTGAGATCTAAAACCTGCAGGACACCTGCCCTCGAGGCATGGAGTTGCCCACCCCTGGCTTAAAGCAGTCTGGCCATTCTCCCCTGATCTCTGCTATCATGAAAGTATTTTCACACAGATAATTCGGTTTTACTTTTTCGGTTCATTCTCTGTAAACCTTAGATTGTTGTGTGGGTAAATCCCAGTAGATCAGCAGTTAATGAAATACTCATCTGGAACCAAGAAACTCGTCACGCTCAAAGTCACTTAAATCACTTGTGGTCCTGATTCTGATGCTGTGTTTAAACTTTAGCAGGGCATCATTACCATGTATAAATATTTGCTTTCCGCCATGTGATTAACTGCTTAGATATTTTTGTTAATGAGCAGTAGAAGAGATATACATACAAAAGTGGCCAGTAAGTGTATATGCATACACACAATGTTAGACTGAGAGGTGGTGGTATCCTTAATATTGTTATCTCAGGTACACAGCTCTGTCAGTCAGTACAGCAGCTCCACCCACCTGCAGGTTAAACCTTCCGTTAGGGATGAGCAACCAATGAGAAAAGTAGCTTAGGGAGTGTAGTTTTCAAGCAAAAGGCTAATTTCAGACAGTGGATGGACTGAGAGTCTGCAGCTCGGTCAGTATAAATGAATCATGCAAAGTTATGCTAACAGAAGCCAAGAACTAAAATAGTGAGCCACAAATGACGCCATCATCAAAATGTGATCTTAACAGCCAAATGTGTGTAAAAGTTAATTGTCTTGCTATAAAGCCCAAAGCATTTCCATACAAACTGGGACTTGTGGATAAAAGTGATTTATTATTGTTCTGTAAACACTTGGTTCAATGCAATGTGAGACAATTGCAATAAATATGTAATACAAATATATTAAAAATCCTTAACTTAAATAAAAAATAAATACGCAGTTGTACAATAACATGTCAAGTTGATCTGTTGTGCTGTTTGACGACAGCTACACATAAATTTTTACAAATGCAATTAAACACAGCTCAGTCAGATATGTCTTTGCTAATGTACCGAATATAGCTACTATTAAATAACATCAACTGCATAAAAAGGAAGAAAAATACTGTCTTAAACTATAGAATGAAATAAATATCCAATGCTTGAATTGTGATAAATTACAAAAAGAAAAAAAAAAAAGAACAAAGAAAATGACTTGGAAGCATTATGGCAGACAGTCCACAGATTTGGAAGGTATCCAGGCGTGTTTTTATTTTCCACTGAAGTTTCTCTTCTGAATGCATATCTTGAGGTTTTCCAGCAAAGCCGGTATTGGCTTTTCAGTTCTTGCCTTCGGCACAGTCTTCAGTACTTCAGTGCAGTTCACCTGAATGACAAGAAATCAGCTGAGCTCAGTACAATATGTTTTATTGTTTTGCAGATTCTTTGTCTCACCAAAGACACAACAGGTAGATTTAGTACATTGTCTCTAAAGGTGCGTAACACAGATTTGATGTATACCTTATATAGGAAATATGTCAGAGAAGATATCTTACATTTGTGCCGTTAATAAACACTTCCAAGTTTCTCACAATCTCCTTCTCTTTATATTTCTGCTGCTTTGTGGCATGGTTTTCCAGGATCTCGTGCACTTTGCAGATGAAATTATTCTGTATGAAACATAAACAAGTATTAGCGTTACAAATAAACACAATTAAAATGTTAAAAAGAGATCACTGTTCTTATTGCAGTCTCTCAAAAAAGAAACCTGAATGGAAAGCTTGCAAACTGTTTCAAAGACATGAAAAGTAGTCTTCTCACCCCACATCCAGATTCAACCAAGTGTGTCACATCCTCCACATAGATACTCTGCAACGTTGGAGAGACAAATTGTCACAATCAAGTTTTAAAAACTTGAACAAAGCAGAAAAAATAAAAGTAAACTAACAACAAGAACAACAAAAAGGTCTATGAATGCTAAGAGGCAGTTAAATGTATAAGATACGGTCTTACCTCATTCAAAGTTTTACTGTATTCTTGAACAAGGTCAATGATATTGTTTAAGTTCATATTGTAGATGGGATTTGCAGCACATGGACTGATAAGCAGGGCCACAGTAGACACCAGCACAAACGTCATCATCTCCATACTTGTTATTAGTTGGCTGAAAAGCTGAAAAGCCTTTAAAGTATTTCTGCTCAATTGTCAGCTTGCAGGTTGCTGTGAGGTCTTGGCTGATGAACAGATTATTTATACTTGCTTTGCCCACGCCTTCACCACAATTGTCAATTACAAAAAAAACCCCAAATGCAGTCTGCAGCGATGGAGAGATAAGACTCATGATTAAGTTGTGGTCAATACGCAGCTTGAGAAAGGAGAACAGTTTCTCTGAAATGAGTCTATACGGTGGGCTGTATTACAAAAAAGGAGAAGAAAACAACAACAGACATCTATTTACAATGGTTACTTGAAAATATTCTCATAAAGTTGAGAAGACTTGACTAGTCTGAAGTTTGATTTCTGATGTGGTTTTCAATCCCGCCCTCATACAGGTGCTGGTTTTTGTTTAGACTGATTACTATTTCATCCGTTTCTACTGTACAGATTACACAGAGTTTGGCAGTAAACATTTTTCGACTTGATTATTTAATTCATGAACATCTGATGTTTTAGCCGTTTCCTCAATCGTTTGGTCAAACAGTAACTGTAATCTGCAGTTTTGCCCTAATTTTCTTACCAAGAAACAAGTCTGAGATGATTTGAGCTTCGTGATTTATGATCACTATTTTTTTTTTATTAGTCCTTTATCTATCCACGTAAAAATCTCATTGAGATTAAAAAAAAGAGAGACCTGGCATCATGGCAACAAAAGTCAAAAATGCATGTACCTCATAAGTATATAACATTTAAAACAAATACAATATCCCCGTACGAACATGTGAAAAATATACAATAACAGATCAAATTAAGAGCGATATTAAAAACAATCACACTGAGTAAAAGAGTTATTCCCTCGTTCCTTTAAGATGGACTTAAACTCCCCCAAGGTAACCAATTCTAATAATTTTAGTTCCTTCTGCAGATTATTCCAGGAAGCAGGGGCAGCGTATTTAAATGCCCTTTCCCCCAATTCTGTTCTGATTTTTGGGACAGATATTGTGAAAATTAAGGCTGTACTGGTTGTGGTTTTTACACATATAAACACATAAATAAGAGGGAACCAGCCCAAGGAGAGATTTATAGGTAATATGGTGCATTATCCTGATGGAAATGCACCATATCATGCTGAATGCAGTGCATCCACTGCTAACCTTTGTATATTGTATATTTTATTTTATACATATGTACACACACACACACACACACACACACACACACTTGTATATATACATATTTGGTATGCATATTCAACATTAATGAATCAATGGTACGGAAATGGAGAAAGTAAGGAGAATGAGTTGAGCAAAGTTTGACTTATCTGGCTGTTCTGTTTCACTTAATGCGCCTTATGGTCTGAAAAATACAGTAAGCATATTCCTACGAGAATCCACCCTTGTGTATATGCAACTACCAGCCATTTTGTTAGGTACACCTGTTCAGCTATAGCATCATGTTGACCTTTGAATCAAACAGACTAGCAGCAGATTCTGCTTTTGACATCTAAGAACAGGAAACTCAGTCTACAGTCCACAGAGGCTCACCAAAATGAAACAAGGGGACTGGAAATCGATTTTTTGGTCTGATAACATTCAGACAGTGTTGTGTGGCAGGTGTTTTGTTGCCAGACTTGGGAACGCTTGCGGGGTGGCTCTAGCTCAAGAGACACCGCAGACATTCTTATATTTGTTCTTAGAATTCTCATTCTTATATTTTGCTTTGTTCTTATGTCATTGTATTTTGCACACCTCTGTTGCTTGTGAAGCTTGCACACAAGAATTTCACTTACATGTGCTGTACCAGTGTACCTGCACATGTGATGTGACAATACAAGTGATTTGATTTGAAGTGGTAAATGGACCGATTCTGCTTTTCTACTCCCAGAACATTCAAAGTGCTTAATCCAACATGCCTCATTCACCCATTCACACCTGCACTTTCTTCTATGCTTAAATGCTTTCCATCTACCAATCGCACACATTAATGCTCCAATGGATGCAGGTTAGTATTTTACATAAGCATATTTGCCATGCAGATCAAAGCAGCCAGGACTCAAACCACCAATCCTCTGATCAGCAGATGAGTAGATGATCTGTGGTGTCTCTTGCGCTAGAGCCACCCCACAAGCGTTAAAAAGTCTGGCAACAAAACACCTGCCACACAACACAGTCTCAATGTTATCAGAACAAAAAAAAAAATCGATTTCCAGTCTCCTTGTTTCATTTTGGTGAGCCTCTGTGGACTGTAGCCTGAGTTTCCTGTTCTTAGATGTCAAAAGCAGAATCTGCTGCTAGTCTGTTTGATTCAAAGGTCAACATGATGCTGTAGCTGAACAGGTGTACCTAACAAAATGGCTGGTAGTTGTATATACACAAGAGTGGTTTCTCTTAGGAATATGCTTACTGTATTTTTTCAGACCGCCAATCTCTCAGTCAGAACATGCTATATCATGTTTAGGTAGAAACTAGTGAACTAACGTCCTGCTAATTTCCTACTCCATTAAATGTAATAAATTCTGTTTTCATGGATGCCTGGATGTTAAACTTAATTGTTACACCTGGTGAAGCAGCAACACTCATCATTTTATTAAAGATGAAAACATTTAGACAGTTTTTAACTCTCAGTGATGCTGCAGTATTTGTCTGACTTTGGGACCTAAAGCGGACGGAGTTTTGGACCCAGATTATTCCATGAGGCTCCTGACTACAGTAGCCGTAATGCTCCAACAATCCATCAAGTGGTGCGGCTTCGTAGCTTGCCAAAGTTGTACTGAAACATTTTTTGACAGATTTTTAAGCGCCTTGTACCACATAAAATTGGTTTGAGGTCAGTAAGCACACTACATATGATTTTTGAGAAAACTTGAAGGATTTTAAGTGTGCCTTATAGTCCGAAAAATACGGTACATGAATCTAAGGTACACAGTTGTGGCTGTGAGTACAACCAGCTACTCCTAAACCTTCTATGTAGGAGGAGCTACCAATCAGAAGACAGCTGGCTTACAGGGAGTGTAGCATTGAACCAATCATGCAAAGTAATTATAACAGAAGTCAAGATACTGAACTGAAAATATTGACAAGTATGTCCTCTTTTCAGACAATAGGGACTGAAGGACTGAATAATACGAGACAGCTTGTCAGAAGTAAGGCGTCATCAAAATTTAATATAAAAATAAAACAGGATCAAAATGTCTGTTAAAGCTGACTGTCTTAACATAAAGTACAAAGCATTTCCATACAAATGCAGCTTGTGAGAAAAACGACTTCTTGTTCTGTAAACACTTGTTTCAATGTGGAGTGAAAGAACTACAACAAACATCCAAACATATCAAAATGTGAACTGAACTTGTTTTAAATAAAATATAAATATGCAGTTTACAATAATGTGCAGTTGCTGCCTTAACTGTTGTAAAGTTTAATGCCAGCGACGGATGCATTTTTACTTATGCAGCTTAAAAATAACTCAACCAAAAACGTCCCTGTGAAAGCACTGAATGTAGTTGCTATTAAATAACAAATAAACTGCATAAAAGAGAAAACTATACCAGAAAATAAATATCCAGTACTTTAACTGTATCAAACTGTGACTATGAAAAACATTTGAAGACGTTACCAGATGTCAGACAGTTCACGGATCACGAAGCTAATCAGGCATTTTTGTTTTTAGATTCCCATGAAGTTTCTCCGGCGAATGCAGTTTGCAAGGTTTTCCAGCAGAAACGGTATTGGCTTTTCGGTTGTTGCATGAGGCACGTTAATTAGTTCTTCTGTGCAGTTCACCTAAAAGATAAGAAAACACCTGGGTTCAGTATGATCTCGCTCACTGTATTGCAAATGCCATTAGTACATAATCCTTACATATTTGTAACATAGATGGGACATTTTCATTTGGCAAAAAGATATCTTACATTTCCTTCTTTAAAAAACACGTCCAGGTTTCTCACAATCTTCTTATCCTCCGTTCTGTCATGCTTTTTCAGGATGTCATGCACTCTGCAGAAAAACTTATTCTGTATGCAACAGGAGCGAGAACATATTCACTTCAGACGTGTTTAAAATGAATGACATTTAAAAATGTAATCCAATAAAACTGAATGCTCTACAGGGAACACAGTTTCAAAGAGATGGAAAAGGATCCTCTCACCTCACATCCAGATTTAACCAAGTGTGTCACATCCTCAACATAGAACTTCTTCCACATTAAATAGAAAAAATATTTGTCAACATTTAAAATTTTAACACACTTTCAAGTTTTTTAACAAGTCAAGGCACCAAAAACGTTATAAAATGTTCAAGCTAAGAGTCAAAAAAACACTCGTTCTTATGAGATGAGCCCTTACCTCATACATAGTTTTATTGTATTGGTCAGCCAAGTCAATGATATGGTCTAGGTTGAGACTCCGGACGGGATTTGCAGCACATGGACTCATCAGCGCAGCAGACACTAGCACAAGCATCATCATCATCATTTCCATACTTGTACTTAGAGTGAAAACCTTTAGAAGATGCGTCCTCAAAAAAAGCCCTTGAAGTGGTTGTTTGGCTGTAGTCAGATTCAAGTTTGTTCTGAAGTCTTGGCAGATAACAGATTACTTATACTTGCTTTGCCCACGCCTTATCACATTTGCCAATTGCAAGAAAAAAAAATGTACGAATTGTGTGACAAAATTCTTGATTAAGTTGTGGTCAATGAGCAACTTTGAGATAAAGGCGCTGTGTTTCTCTGAAATAAATCTACAGCAATTAAATAATCTTACCTTTGATTTGTGGTGTGATAATAGGTTAATAACTTTGGTTTCCACTGAATGTTCTGTAATTTTATTCTCAGCTAATGACAAATGTACACCAGCTAAGATTTTCAAGTTGAATATTCCATTCATCACAATCTGATATGTGACTTATGTGTTCTTTAGGGTTTTTTTTTTTTTTTTTTAGCTATATATGAATTTCAATGTGTAATTTCCCCCTATTTTTTTAAGCAAAGCATGTGCTGTTGCTGAAAATGCCATCTGATGGCTGCTGGTCACTAGTCAGAGCAGTATTTCAATAAATATGTAGAAAAGTTTCGACAGTTTTTAGCAGTTTTATTTTTCCCCCAAAACAAATCCAAACAGCTCTTTTCCTCACGCTGGATTCCAGCACAACAAGCAAATTCTTCATGGATTAGAATCAAGCTTTTTGTCCTTAAATATTTCTGATGTTAACAGAAGCCTATTGCTTTTGTTTTGGCACTTCTTCTAACAGTTTCTTAAGGATAATTACGGTTATAATATGTTTATATAAGGTTATTGACGACTGACTTCAAAAACAAACACTATCAACCAAACATGCCTTTGCATATCAGTTAAATTATAGTCAGTTATTAAACAAATGATGTGCGAATGAGTTTTCTTCATGCCTCCTGAAAAGCAAACCTGAACGTGGTCTTTGCCCAAATAAAATCAAAGCAAAGAGATAAAGCATTAGTTTACATTTCCAAAGCAGCTTTTCGAATCACTTCAGTGCTCAGTGAAGATAGGATGAGAGGGAATTGATGCTGCACTTTGTGATTTCAGAGTTCTGATCCTGGTTCTTACGGATACGATAGAAATGTTCAATGTAGCTGGATCGCCCGAGCAGCTCCACAAAGTCCTCGTCGTGAGTGATGATCAGCAGCTGGAAGTTGCGCTGGCGAGAGCGACTCTTAATGATTCTGAAGAAAACAGCAGGAGATAAAGAGTTACATCCCACTGCAAGGAAGACAGTGGCTGCCAAGGTATACAACTAGAAGTCTGTGTTTAATGTTTTGACAGGTCGGATGCTGGTTTCTCTGTCCGATACATTACACGGTCTGCTCCAGTAAAGCCAAAATAGTTCAACTTTTACAGAGGAATGGGCATGACAACCTATACATCCTGTAACACTTCAGTGGGCACTGTGTAGGGACACAGTATGAGGCTTGAAGGATAGCACCAATCTACATTAAAACAGAGGAGTCTGTTTTTTACTACTGCAATAATTAAACAGTTCTTTTTAATTCAGTATCACCAGCTGTGCACTTCTTTTTATTTCCTGGTTTGAAGCCCATCTACTCCTCAGTATCTATAGCAACATATCTACATCAAAGGGGCCTTTTTGGTACAAAGTTAACTTGGATTTAATGACAGCTTTTAAGCCCAAGTGAGGTTCCAGATGTGATGAGGCGGCTTATAAATGGGACCGAGCACATTAGACATTCCCTAAGTGTGTACTTTGACACTTTGCTACTTAAACTATTTAAAGGATTTGGTTTTGGGGCTAAAGAGACAGCTGTCAGTTAATGTTAGGAGCTGTTGCATCCTATTAATGAGGGTTTTCACAAGTATAGCAGTAAGAATACTGAATCCGTATATACGCACTCTACAAGGGCATGTGCCAGTGACTCGATGTTCTCTCGGTCCAGGTTGGTTGTGGGCTCATCCAGAGCTAGGATCCCACAGTTCAGACAGAACGTCTCTGCCAGAGCTAGACGGATTATCAGCGATGCCAGTACCTAGACACACACAATCATATTTTTAAAGAGGAAGACAACAAAATGGTCACATCATGTTTGATTCACTGAGAAGTTTGACCTTTTTACTGCATGTCACATGCAGGTTTCATGCGATGTAACCACAAAACCGAAAAAAAAATAATCATTTTTTTACCTTTTGGCCAGCGCTGCAGCGTCCTCTCATATCCAGAGCTGTGTCTCCTTTCACCATAACTACTCTGTAGTTGTAAACCCTCCGCCTCACTCCAGCAGATGAATTCTCATCCACATCAGATCTGATCTCCACATACTCAATATCTGGAGAGAGAAGAGAATAGATAAATGACAGTAAGGAGGGGGAAAAACAGTATTTCTGAAAATACCACAAATTAATAATAGCGCTCTCTTGTTAATGTGAGACACACCTTGACCCCTGTAGGTGCTGCGCCATAGGTCTCGTATGATCTTATTGATTTCATCCATCTTCATACTGTGGAATTTCATGATGGTTCTGTGGAAAACAAATAAAATTAAAAATTAATATACTGCTCAAAAAATTAAAGGAAAGGATCACAATGGGGAAAGAAATATTATACTGGATATATCTACTGATATGGACGTTATGGGAGTAGTTAGTATTGGCACCACATGCCTGCCTGACAATGTCAGGGCTCCTAATGAGATGACAGATGATGTCCTGGGGGACAGATGATGACCAGATCTGGACCAGGGCATCGCTGAGCTCCTGGACAGTATGAGGTGCAACCTGGTGGGGTTGGAAACACAATGTCCCAGATGTGTTTTTCTGATTTAGGTCAGACGAGTGTGGAGGCCAGTCAGTGGTATCAATTGTTTCACTCTCCAGGAACTCCCTACATACTCTGGCTACATGAGGGCAGGCATTGTTGTGTACAAGGAGCAAACGAGGACCCATTGCACCAGCGTAGCGTCTGACAATGGGTCCAAGGATTTCATCCCGGTGCCTCATGACAGTCAGGCGGCCGTTGCCTAGCCTGTAGAGGTCAGTGCATCCCTCCATGGATATGGCTCCACAGATCATCACTGACCCACCACTAAACTGAACAGTGTGACAGGGACCATAATGTTCTCCATGGCTTCTCCAGACCTTTTCACATTATCAAATGTGTTTAGGGTGAACCAGCTCTCATTTTGAAAAGCACAGGGTGTCAGTGGTCGATCTATCAGTTCTGATATTCTGTGCCAAATGCCATTCACGCCTAACAGTGCCCGGCAGTGAGCACACTAGAGTAGGCCCACTAAAGGATGCCGGGCCCTCAAGCCACCCTGATTGTTTGTTCAGAGGCACTCACACGAGTGGCCTGCCAGAGTTCATTTTGTAGGATTCTGGCAGTGCTCATCTGGTTCCTCTTTGCACAAAAGTAGCAGATTATGATCCTACTGATGTGTTAAGAACCTCTAACAGCCCTGTCCAGCTGTCCTGGAGTAATTACCTGTCTCCTGGAATTACCTTCATGCTTTAGATATTGTCCTGGAAGACACAGGAAATCTTCTTGCAATGGCAACTACTGATGTGCCATCCTGGAGGAGTTGGGTCAATATCCCAAAGTTTATTTGGCTTGATGCTATACTCTGATTAAAAAGTGTTCTTTTAATTTTTGAGCAATATATAAAGGATAAACCTAATTAAAGATAGATGTCCCATGCAACAATGTCTAGTAGAAGTGGCTTTTTGGTAGATAAATACATCTAAGTTTATTGAAGTGCTATTTCCCTATTCGCAATCAGGTAAAAAGGTTATAACAGGTCACATCCTACCATTATGTGTGAGGTAGTTATTAAGCAATCCCCGTGTCTGTACATCTCCAGATATTTATCATTTATTCGACAGTGGATAAATGCGAAAAAAAACCCCAACGTTTGCACAAAATTGAAACATTCAAAAAATAAGCATCTGATCAACTGATTACAAAAAATGAAAAACAACAGCAACGTTTTTTTAATCTTTCAATAAATGTATCTATAATATTGACAGGATATGAAATCATACATAAGATACACGCTCAGCTGGATTTTTTTTCACTTTCCGGAATACCAAGAAACTTTTGGTCTATAATCTAACAAACTGATTAGAAACATGAAATGTGGTTTGCAAAAAAAAAAAAAACCTAGCGATAACAGTACAACTAACTGTATGTCTTCTGTAGACCATATATAGTGAATAAACCATAAAGTAAAAATAGAGATAGTAGGGCAAGTATCCGCCTGTCCAACCTATTACATCTTCTTTACAGAACTTCTCATGCAACAAAAGGAAGGTGTGACTAATGACTTCCATTATGTGAAGGTGGTGTAATATTTGTCCCTTTAAAAAGTAATCCCATTTTGAGTTTTATTATCTTGTAATATAATAATACAGCATTTCTTTATATGAAAATACTGCATTAGCATTAGGTAACATTTAGTCTCAAGATGTCTACTAATATCCTAGAATATAACAGAAGTAAGGCAGGGCACTGTCTATCATCCATTGACTTTAGTAGGCTGACTTAATCACACTAGGTTTCAAAAGTTCAGGATGTTTAGTGCAGAATTCTGCATTTTCTTGATGAACTTTGCTATAGAAATACTAAAACTGTTGTATTGTGATGATCTTCCAGTTCAGAAAAAAATCCCAAAAGGTTGATTCTGTTCACCTAGATTGCCTAGATTGCCAGGCCTCTGGAGAACATAAGAGGCCTGGCAATAAGACATGTCGAGGAGGTAATTTAGCCATTTGAATCAGCTGTGTTGGTTCGAGAACACATCTAAAACCTGCAGGACACCGGCGCTTGAGTGACGAAACATTTCAGTGGGAGAAATGTTTCGTCATTCATCCAAGTGACATCATCAGTATCAGTTCTCCCACTGAAAACGCTACGTCTAAGACGAACAGAATCAACCTTTTGGGATTTACTTACCTGGATGATTGAGCATGCATCAAGACTTTTACAACAAAATGTTATTAAGTATTCTTTGTAGAACCTATTGCACATATAGGAGAAACATGAAGAAAAGGCTTTACATTACGCCACTGTCAGTGCGCCCCAGGGCGGCTGTGGCTACAATGTCGCTTGCCATCACCAGTCTCTGAATGTGTGTGTGAATGGGCGGATGACTGAACGTGTAAAGCGCTTTGGGGTCCTTAGGGAGTAAGTAAAGCGCTATACAAATACAGGCCATTTACCATTACATTGCTTCAATACAGGCATGTTTTCAGGGTTGGCAGCAGAGCATAAACTGGACAGACAACCAACTTTGACCAGGGGGGCATTCAACTCAAGTCATACTGCTAAAAACCCTTGCTATGCATATTTACAACAATATACACACAGTAAGTTCATAGAAGACTGTAGCCATTATTCTATGAATTTCTATGTATAAAAAGTGCCAAAATATCTGTCTTGGATTGCAGGAGAAAAAGAGGAGAGACATTTTCTCCAAGTCCAGAAGTGGACCAATCAACTCCCTGCACACTATGATAATGCAGTGATAGTGACTGTGAGCCCACAATATCCTCAACACATTCAATTAGTTTTGCAATTTTGAAGTAGGACCATGAATTAAAACTCTGAAGCTGAAGAACGACCTCATTTTAATTTGAGATACGTGAGGGGTACTTCCCAAAATCTGACGTGCATAGACTCGTCTGTTTAATGTCCGTCTCAATCAGGCTGAGTAACATGAGTTCTGCACACGCACTAAATTACTGTTGTGTATCATACAGACGCAGCAGAAGAGGTAATTGTTGTCACTCAGATCTCCTGAGACTTTGCTTTGGTAATGTAAAATGACATTCTGCACTCTCATTGGTAATCACTTCAAAAAGGGTTAAAGATCATTAGTGGTTACTTCACCCCCTTTCACTGGAAGTTGCTGACTCTCATTATACGGTAGCTGCAAGTCATTTCCTTTGTTGACGAACGTTTACATTCACAAATCTACAGAGCCCGCTCTACATCTGTGACCCAGTAAACCTGGTATCTCTTAGAGATGCCCTCGCTTTCCCAGATGTGTTTAAATACTGCTTGCAATGTATTCAAAACTGACGATCTAAGTTGAAAAGTATGAAGCGAGATGGGTCTGAAGGAATCAGATTTCCTTCTTATACAATGACTCACGCTCCTGTACCGACATTTACAAATTTAAATTATACTTGGATAACTTTTCGCTTTTAATGATTGCTAAAAGTTAGAGTGTGAGGCTTGAACTTTCATGGACTTCTGAAGAAGGGCATGAAAGAAAATGTTTAAGAACCGCTGAGCCAACACATATAGACTGTTATTTTGACCAGAATACAATGAAAGCTATGCTGACTCTTCAATAATTAGCAAACACAAACTCTTTAACTTTGACTTTCAACTACCTTCATTTTATTGAAAGTCACATTATCAGTGACTTCTAGCTTTTGCTCAGTTCTGCACAGACAATTTTTGCACACTGATTCATTTTTTTGCGTCCAAATCAAAACATCTTACCATAGAAACCATTTTCTCTGTATTCAAATAGAAACTGTGACCTGGATGTAATGTCTGATGGAAGGCTCTATGCCTTGCTTGCAATCTTGATAACACTGCAGGCTGTCATGCCTTTTCTAACCCACACTTATGGGTAAATGATGCTTCTGCTCTCTTCAGATACCGTACTCAGATGGTATCAGTGATGGTGAGCTCACACATCCTTACCAAGGCCTTTTATCCTTATTAAGTGTCTCTCAGAGTATCCTGATCTCCAAGAATAAACAGTTTGCAAACATGAATATATTTTTAATAGAAAGAAAGGATAATTTAAAAAAAAAAGCCTGATACATTGACAAATAAACGTAACCTTCAGGTGCTTTTGATTTGCTATAACACAGTTGCATTTAAATAGAAAACCCAGACATATCTGTACAACTCACTGTGTACAATGTCATGCTTTGCTACCTTGCTGATAAATTTTCAATTATTTGCACATTTCAATCATGAAAATCAGCACTGCAAATGCTGAAGCCACATAAAAATGATGGCATTGATAGTTATGCGGTGATACAAAATAGGAAGTGAACTCTCTGCTCTATGAGATGTTTTTTTTCTGTGCTTGGAAGGCTTGCATGTCGAGCAGGATATTTTTCACCACAATAGCAAATTTAGGTTAATCTAATAAGTAAGTTTAAGTAAGTAAGTCTAAGTCTTTTTTTAGGTCATTTAAAACCTGTTGGAAAAAAACGTCATCATTAGATAAGACTTCTTTTGAACCTTCAGAGTAAATGGATTAGCAGATAATACTAGTGATTCATCTACTATCCATTAACTGCTTAGTATGCAGCACTAAAACAGACATGTACAATCTTTGTTTTTTGCATTAATTCTTGATAAGATCTTACTTCGCCATTACTCAAGTCACAGGTATTTAACTGTGCTTAACACAAAAATAATACACATGTTAAATATTTTGTGCACTCTGAGAAAAATAAGTCAACTCTTGTATCTCAACAGTATTCCTACTAGACTCTGGCTGGGCCACTCTGAAAGATGGATTCTGCTGTCTTTCCTTTGATGTTTACATTCACTGTCCTGCTGCATTACCCGGCTTGAGATAGTAAACCTAACATTATGTTTTAGGATTTTAGGCGGTCATTTCAAAAAGCATAAATAGTGGTGAGTGCTCTTTGGAAGTAAATCAAAATCAGTTCTATTAATCCAGAAAAAAACCCTGCCCTGGTAGTGGTAGACGCACATCAGGTACAAAGCTACACAGTTAACAACTCTGTTGTGACCTGCCACATTTATTCCGGTACAGCTTTAACTCTTGCTGTGGGGGGTTGATCTAATCGTTTTTATACTGTAACAGTTTCTGTGGGGGGTTGTTTTTGAGTTTTATAGTCATCTTTGCTGGAAAGTCTTTACACAATGACGTATGAGAAAACATGGAAGCATAACTCGGCATTAAGTCGAGATGCTTTTCAAAACACTCGGAAAAAACAGGCTCTGCAATTATTTAGCATTTGTTCCTGAAAAGTTATTCAAACGATTAACTGTGGATTTAAATTCTGTTTATTTTTTTCATCAATCTTACAATCCATTAGGATACAGTGAACTGGAAAGGTGAGAAAGTAAGTGTATTGTGAAAGTTCACAATATGCCAGGTCTGGGGTATCAGATACAATTTGTTATGGGAGCTTACTTAAGGTTAGCCATGTAAATGAAGATAACATAGAATAACACATAACTGAAGATAACACAGAAAGATAATATATCATCTTAGCACCCTAACGTAAACTACCTATATCTGTAATAATCTATGGGCCTACAATTAAAAGTCAAAAGCCTGTATTGGCTTCTATTTATAAAAGGCTTTAGCGACCTGAACTCAAAACAAGTGCTCGCATCTGCACTCTGCACACGCAAACATGCTTTCAAACTGCTGACTGCACCGAATAGTTGAACTCTTTGCACACAACAAAGTGTACTGTTTCATACCTAACTCTAAGTTAGAAAAAGTTTTTTCACCATGAAATGTAGTGGGGGATGAGTATGTGGCAAGCAGAACATATAGGTCAAGAGCCAGATAATTCCGAAAACTTAACTTTTGCAAGTGTTGCATTATGTAAATCGGGCTGCTAATTAGTCTGCAAATTGTAATTATAGGTGTAATTTAGCATTATTAGGCAGGTCAATATATATATTTTTCTAAAGATAAAAAGCATGCAGTAGCAAAGTGTCAGAACTAAAAACCAATGACCTTTCATTGAAACTGATGAAACATTATTAAAGTTTAAAATAAAATGTGCAAATGATTCATAGCTGTAGTTTATGAATGCAGTCACATAGAGTCTTGAAAAAAGTTTTCCCAAGATAAATTAACAGCATTATAAAGGCAACTATAAAAATAGACGAAGAAGTTGAGCAGCAAAACTAGCTTTTTTAATATATTAATTTAAAACTAATCTGCTTTTTGGAATCCATAGAATCTGTTTAGTTACTCAAGAGCCTGGTACTTCACATGAAAGACATGACTCATTTTCAAATTATTTTATTTATAGAATGACTAAAGGCCACCTACTTCGTGCAAGACAGTGAAGTAATCTTTTTTTTTTCCCTTCACTGAGGCGTCAACAAGACCACCACAGGAGGCAATACGTTCAGTCAACGTCAAAAAACAGAGGTTATCTGGACAAGCTGATGTGATGTAACACATCAAGTGGAAAACTGCCCTGTGATCTAGTTGAAATTCTTGGAAGCACCATCCTCTGGGGTAAAGCGAGCCCTGCTTGTTATTAATAGGCTGTACAATTAGACATTTTGCTTCCCACAATTAACTCATTCACTGCCATTGACGTCTATAGCCGTCAATTGCAGTGAATGAGTCAATGGGTTTAACTCATTCACTGCCAATGGCTGGCAGTGAATGAGTTAAATGAACATGATCAAATAATATTTCAAATGTGTGCTATGCCAACAAAGCGCAAAGCAAAAGCACTCAAGCGCTCTTCAAATCACCGCTTGATGGCGTGCCAATCACAGCTGTTTGCTGGCCTGCGAGACATGATGCTTCCTGAATGCACTTGACTGAAGTGATATACTACGGATAACAGACCTGCATATCTGCACATCTATTGAGCCCACAAAGACGCACTGAAATCACCAACACAAGTGCATTCCATTTGGCATGCTGTCCACTAAGCAAAAGAAGTACTTTCAGACCTCACAGAAATGATCAACCCCATGGACAAAAAATAATGTGATTATTTTTCCAAAGTCCCAATAGCTGTCATGTATGCAAAACAAGGCAGATGAAAAAGAGAAGGATCTCTCAGTTGTAGCTTTACTACAAGTTTTATTCACATCCATCATAAAGCAAACTTTAAAGCTTGCTTCTAGGAAAGGCAAACAAAATAAACACCTTATTTGACTGCAAAGATTAATTAACAGGAATGCAACACAATGTAAAAGTGTAAGCAATGCCCTGTTGATTTAATTTAGTTAGAATTCTTTTAAAACATTTTTCTTCCAAAAATTTTGATGAATTTAGGTTAATAAGGAATACTTAGATAAAGATTTTTCCAAAACAGTAAAAAAAAGATAAAGTTAATAAAAACGTCACTATGCAATACCAGTTAAACTGTATCAGATTTCAGCCTGCACTCAGCCACCAACTCAAAGTACTGGAAGACACTGACATCACTTCCCACCCTGTCAATGCTGCTGACGTTCCAGCTATGAAGCTAAAAACTCTGCGGTAGTTCTGGTGACCTAAATTCAAAGAGCCTCATCAGGAAGACAAGCACAAGATGTGTCATTACAGTAAAACTACAAAAGCTTTTTAGGACAGAAGACGTGCATAAAACTTACCAATATTTCTTCATGTAGGCAGGAAAGTGGTAATATTTACACATGTATACATTTTTTGAGCTGTGTAAAAATATAAATCAGAATAGTATGTATAAATTTGTGATTACATCAACTAGGATTGGTAAGATTGACTTTGCACGCCCTTAGATGAAATCGTGACATGTTTTAATTTAATCTGGATGACCTGCTCTACATTTGCTATGTCAGATACCAACTTATACAACCAGTCAAAAGTTTGGACACATGTCATTTTATCGTTTTTTTTCTTATTTTCATGACTATTTACATTGTAGATTCTCACTGAAGGCATCAAAACTACGAATGAACACATAGAATTATGAAGTAAACAAAAAGTGTGAAAACATGCTCAATATTTTAGATTCTTCAAAACAGCCACCCTTTGATTGCTGCTCTGCACACTCTTGGGATTCTCTCCATGACTTTCATGAGGTAGTCACCTGAAATGGTTTTCCAACAGTCTTTAAGGAGTTCCTAGACATGCTGAGCACTTGTTGACCCTTTTGCCTTCACTCTGCAGTCCATCTCATCCCAAACCATCTGAATTTGCCACAGGTGACTGTGGAATGTTGCAGGATGCTTTTGTAGCCATGCTGATTCAGTGTGCCTTCAATTTTGAACAAATTCCCAACAGTATCACCAGCAAAGCACCCCCAACCATCACACCTCCATGCTTCACGGTAGGAACCATACACGTAGTGACCATCCGTTCACCTTTTCTGAGTCGCACAAAGACATCGGGGGTGGAACAAAAAGATCTCAAATGTGGACTCATCAGACCAAAGCACAGATTTCCACTGGTCTAATGTCCATTCCTTGTTTTTCTTGGTCCAAGCAAATCTCTTTTGCTTGTTGCTTTTCCTTAGAAGTGGTTTATTAGCAGCTATTTGACTATAAAGGCCAGATTTGCGCAGTCTCCTCTGCACATTTGATGTTTAGAGGAGACTGCTACTAGGACTCTATTTATCCTCAGCAGCAGAGGTAACTCTTGGTCTTCCTTTCCTGGGCTGGTCCTCGTGTGAACTAGTTTTGTCGTAGCATTTGATGGTTTTTGTGACTACACTTGGGGACACATTCAAAGTTTTAGCAATTCCCTGGACTGACTGACCTTCAGTTTTTAAAAGTAATGATGGGCAGTCTTTTTACTTAGCTGATTGGTTCTTGCCATAATACGAAATCTAACATGCCTTGACACATGCTCAATCATCCAGATAAGTAAATGTCAAAAGGTTGCTTCTGTTTGTCTGGATGGAACGTTTTCATTCGGAGAAACAATCCATCACTCATCCAAGTGACTTATTTAGTCTCAGCTGACTGCAGGTTTCCCCAACCTTATAAACAGTACATTTATACAATGACTGAAACTGAATGGACAAATGGCTGTGAGGTCAGTTCCTTGATCATTAGTTTGCAAATTGTCAAGACCACTGATCAACAACCACAATGACAAAACATTTCTCCCACTGTAAATGCTACATCCAGATGAAAATAATCAACCTTTTGGGATGAATTCTAACAATTGTCAAATAGGGCTATTGTGTACCAACCTGACTTCTGCACAACACAACTGATGCTCCCAACCCCATTAAGAAGGCAAGAAATTCCAATAATGAACCCTGACAAGGCTCACCTGTGAAGTGAAACCATTTCAGGTGACTACATCATGAAGCTCACTGACAGAAGGCTAAGGCTGTCAACAAACCAAGGAGTGGCTACTTTGAGGAATCTAAAAAATAAAACCTATTTAGAGCTTCTTCTTTTTTTGCTACACGACTCCATATCTTGCTTCATATATTTAGTGTCTTCAGTATGTATCTACAATGTAGAAAGTAATTAACTTACAGAAAATCCATTAAATGAGAAAGTGTGTCCAAACTTTTGACTGGTCGTGTATGTTACTAGGTCACATTGAGGTTCCCCCCCCCCCCTTCTTTCATTTAAACCATCTTGTGACATAAAAAAAATTAATAGACTTGGAAAGTTGGTTTGCACTTTCTAACCAGCAGCCATGAATCCAACATTTTATAAAATGAAATTTTTAGTGTAGATGTTAAGTGTGACTGAAGAAGAACACATCTCAGCAGATATTAATAAAACTATACTTTGATGTGGAAATGAACCTCCCTCTAAGCGAAGTTTGAAATTGAAGCAAGTGAATTTTTTCCCTCAGATATGCATAGACGTCCAATTAAGGCCTAACTAGTTAATGATGTTCTGACACAAGACCTACTAGTACTGTTCAAACTGCAACAATGCAAACAGTACATCAACTCAGAAAGAAAGGTTCCATGTAATGTCTGAAGTTTACAACACCCTGCTTAACTCAACTTTTACAGCCCTGTAGTCCTACCAGAGCCCTGATGTCTACAAGCCAACAGCTCTTGGACATTTCTAGAGAGAGGCTAATAAGCAGAGGTGATAGGGCCTGTTTATCTGTGAAACAATCTGCTTTCTCACATTAAAGCTGCGCAATCTCTCAGTCATTTTGAAAACGCTGAAAAAACCTATTTATTTTTACTTGCTTTATCCTGGCTTTTTATTGTGCAAACACAGACACATTTACTTCTATAATTTTTTTTTATTTAATGATTTTTGTTTTTTTAAACTGAGGTTTGTATATTTATAATTGAGGTTTATGGTTTTTATTGCGTATATCTGTTTATATTTATTGTAGACTCACTCATAGATATGTATTATGTATATTTTGTGTAGCATGTATAGCACTTCTTGATCTCTGATGAAGACTCACAAGTCTCACATTAACAAGTTACTGTTCTAATACAAGGGAACGTGTCAAAAACTCTGAACTCCTGACACACATTTCACTATGCATTTCATGTTATTTATCTGTGGTTTTACCCTGAAACTAATCAATCTCATCTGTTTCAGTATGTGTCACCATACACTTCCATTTTCCCAAGCTGAGTAAATAGCTGACTAAACTGCTTAGCCATGTTTCTGCAAGTGACACTCTCTTATACGTGAGGGAAAAGCACAAAAATCTGCACAAGATAGAACTGCGATAATTTGCATCAGTTGACACCGTCATTTCCTGTTGACATTGCAAAGTATCACAAAATATGGTAGAAATCTTTCTTTATTCAACAAAGCTGTCAAATGAAAACTATTTACAGAATTTTAAAAGAAGACCATAAATCAGATGTTATGTATGGAGAACTATTTTTTGTTAATAACCACAAGCTGTATATATGCATATGTTAGGACAAAACTTACTGATCAAGAGCCTTGTAGTAGAGATCCAGGTCCTTGATGACCAGTTCTGTGGTCCTCATTGTAATCATCTTGTTTCTGTAGCGCTCATCAGCTTTGTCATACTGATCCTCTCGCAGCTCTTTCCTGTAAGCAATATTTTCAAATTGCACTTTTAGTTTAATGATAAATCGTTGAATAATAGAGAATGACATGGTTTTCTGTTACTGTTTCTCAACACTACCCAGGGCTTTGATAACTTAACTTTAACTTAAACCATTTTTAGTACACTAGGACACATCAGTACTACAGTATTAGTGCATTAGATGTCAGTCGTCTAACGCAGCGGTCCCCAACCCCTGGTCATTTAGTACCGGGCCGCGAGAGTTGAGGCGCAGATGCGAAATTTGTGGTTTTCAGGGTTTTTATCGTTAACTCTGTTTCCCTGGGTCTTTTCCCGTGTGTTATGAATAAATTTTCTTTTTTTGGTACCGGCCACACAGAAAAAATAAATAACTTCCTCATGCACGATCACCTGTCTTTGCCTTTAAAAGAGTTCGAGTGCTACTTCCTAATCACAAAAGACCCACGAACTGACACGGAATGGATCTGCGACCCATTTGTCAATAAACCGGGTGAATCCAGCATGTCTGTGCAAGAAGAAGATCAACTGTTGGAGATCACAACAGGCCTTAAAAGTATGTTCGAGACATCAACTTTGCCGGTATTCTGGATAAAAGTTGTGGCAGAATACCCCAAGATTGCCACAACAGCACTAAAAACTATGTTTCCATTTCCAACATCATATCTGTGTGAAGCGGAGTTTTCTGCAGTTACAGCTACCAAAACAAAATCGCGGAGCAGACTAAGCATAAGCAACACACTTCAGGTGTCACTGTCCCCCATTACGCCCAGGTGGGATCGTCTCGTTGCAGAGAAACAGGGCTCTCGTTGATTTAGCATTATGGCGAATTAGATATTTTCAAGTACTTTATATTTGTTTTGTAGTTGTGTGTCTTATTTTGAAAGAAATATTTAACTGTTACCATAGCGACCAGAGAGCGTTAAGGTTACTCTAAATGTTGTTGGTGTATTTCACACACTCAGACAATGTTTGCCAACATCAAGTGTAAAATGAAAAATTGGTATGCAAGATTTTGTTCAATCAAATATACACTGAGACGATAAAAGATGATCTTAACTTACCTCTTATTTTATGTTTGCATATTTATGTGCCTTATGGTTTACCTACACATGTCAAATTACATGCTTGAAAAGTGGATTTTGTAAGCTGGACTAATTCACATAGCTTAACATCCCATTGCCTTTGAGTACATTTTTACAATTATTTCATGTTTGATACAGCCCTTAAATACAGCAAAATATTAGTCCAGTTATGCTCCACCACATTCATGTCATTAGAGTCAAATGCCAGATCCTTCCCAGTAGGGCTGGGCCATATTATACCGTTAAAGGTAATACCGCTGTAATGTTAGGCAATGACAAGAAAATGAAAATTCACGATAGAATGTGGATAAAACGCGCATGCGGAGTGCCTTTGTATTCATACACACATACGGAGAATGAGAAAGGCTAAAACAGATTGTTGAATGAAACAGATGAACCAGAATTGGTTTGTAAAAATGGTGCAACTTCAGTGACGTGGAACTGGTTTGGTTTTTGTCCATCAGATAGCTCCAAAGCACATTTTTTTGTAGAACATGCAAGCAGGCCGTCGTTATTACCGTATTTTTCGGACTATAAGGCACTCTTAAAAGCCTTTAATTTTCTCAAAACTTGACAGTGCACCTTATAATCCGACGTTACAATTGTGGAAAATGACATGTTGCAGGCTCAGAAATGGTAAAAATGGGTTGGTGGCTAAGAAGCTCTGGGGTCCTAAGATGTACCTGTGTGCCTTGGTTACTGAACACCTGATCATAGAGGAGAAACTCTTGGACAAACAGACAGAGGTGTATCATAATAGGATGACTTCACACACTCGGCTGTACACTCTATGGTACACATAAGTATTGGTATTAATATTCTGACAGGGATCTGAACAATACACAGTATTTATAAATGAAAACAAATAAAGTTCTAATTCACAGCAGTCTAATCCAGAATATATACAGATATAGCAGAGGTGTTATTGCTGCGAAAAACATCAACAATAATAGTTAATCATGCTGTGTTTTTATTATATGATAACATTTATTTCTACTGAATTAGCTCAACGTCTCTCGGGATGGAAGATCTATTGGAGATTCACTTCTTGTCATCCTCATTTGTTTTACACAGAACCTGAATGGACAGCTGCTTTTGGGATATCATGTTTTTCCACAATTTTCCAATCAGTTTTCTTATCTGTATTATTTCCTCATTTTCTGCATGACCATATGTGTATAGAGTAAGCTCTGTATGTGTAAGTGCCGCATATCTGCATGTTTCACCTATAATGCAGTATCTCCTCCTCAAAGCCATTCTGTCGGCCCAATGCAATACTGCGGTTTCTTTTCAAATCCTCCAGCTTGCGCTCTGCTTCACGCCGTTCTCTGGAAAACCACAGAAAGAGATGAAGGGAAGGAATTTAAAATACTACAAACAGCTCTGTAACATTTACAAGTGTTAAGTGTGGCATTTCTGATGTGACGGAGCCTGAAACTATTTTAATTGCTTGGTTGCTTCACCAATCATGTGGAAAATTGATAATGGGTGTGGTGCTCTTACTTGCGTAGCTGCATGACTTGCATGTTGCCCATGTCCTTCATAAGAGCCTCACGTTTACCCAGAACTTCTTTCAACTCCTCAACACGTTTTCTCAATGTCAGGTTGTCCTGTAACCAGCGCTCCTGGACCTAGGATTCATTAAGAAGGTTTAAACTTTTAAAAAGTGCTTGCCGTACTCATGTAGCTAGAGTTAGGCGAATCTAAAATAAAGTTTCTTAACTTCGTTTTAAAGTTACGAAACATGAAACAGTGTTTGCTCTGTTGTCCTGTACCTTTTGAGTGTCTATGTCCTGACGGATGTTTCCCATTTCCTTATTAATTTTCTCCTTGTGCTTCTCAGCTTCATGGAGCTGAGTGTTAGTTTCATGGAGCTCAGACTCTTTTTGCTGCAATGATAGGGTCCGTGAAAGGGTTAAACACATTCAGAAATAATAAAATCAACACATTTACAGTCAAGCTTCTACAGCTAATCTCACAAGAAACAATGCTAAAGTGTTAAAATGAAAAAGTTGGTGTTTCAAAGTTATATAAAATATATGCGTACCTTTTACTCCGAGGCTACAATTCAATATATGTCACAGAATAAATCACTGGGGGTGGGGGTTGTGATGCATCTTGTACAACAATGCCAAACATGTTACCTCTTTATATTCATCTTTGCCCTCATCGACATATTTAGTGATGTCTTTTTCCAAAGTGGTGATCGCCTTTAATTTCTCTTTAATGGAGCTGATCTGTCAGAAACACAGTCAGAATTCAGACTTAGATGAACAGATATTCACAGTTTATTTGTGGCAGAACAAAGGTCTTACAAAAACATAATGCTCTGTCATTATCTATTAATATGTGTGTGTGTGTGTGTGTGTGTGTGTGTGTGTGTGTGTGTATACAATACAAAAAACTATGACATGACATGCACAGCAAATTAAATGGAAAAAAAACTTTAAATGAAAACTGATAACAAGTAATTGCTCCGTAAATGTAAAGTTCTGTGCTGTTTTTTCATTATAGAGAGAGCACGTTCCAAAAGAGACAAAAGTGAGACTGTGCCCACCTTCTCCTGCCCTTCTTCCTGCTTCTGCCTCTTGCGCTCCAGCAACTCTTGTTTCTCCTGCTGTAGCTTCTCCAGAGTGGCAGACAGAGGGGACAGCTGTTCCTTTGCCTCCTGGTAAACCACAAAGTGGAACAGGAAAAAAAACCCACACACAAAAAAGGGACAACATAGAAAATTTATAGAATTTTTTTTTAAACCATGCAACTAAAAATAAACAATGTTCACCAAACATCTGGTAGCCATATATAATGAATATATAAGACTTGATTGTATGATTATGGTACATTTCTGTTATTTTGTATTAAGAGTATGAGAATAAAGTGTGAAACATTTTAATCTTCATGTGAATATAAAATATGTAAGCACAAAAAAATAAATAAATAAAAAATACCCTGATGTCTCTGGTCAAGGATTGGATCTCAGTGGTGAACTCGGCACACTGCTCCTCCAGCTGCTGCTGTTTCTGCATGTCACTGCTCAGCTGGAGCTTTTCTGCTCGTGTCTCATTCACTGCACTTCTAAGCATCTGTATCTGTTCCTGCTGGTCCTGGATCAGCTTACGTTTCAACTCCATCTTGCTGGAAGCTGAAAATATACAAAGAGGTAAAGAGAAAGAAAAAACAACTAGCAACTAGAGACACATCAACAAACCAGCCAGGGACTCATATCACACGATTTCCAGCATCTTTGGTCACTGATGACCGGCAGGGTCAACGCATACCATTTTATTCATGAACAACATGCATACAGCGGTGCAAGCGATCAGTTATATGAGAGTAAATCGCAGGTGGAACAAAAATGTTTTTAAACAATAAATCCAATCAGTAACTTAGATGATCGTCAACAGGCTGAACGAGGACATCTTAAAGAAGCTAACAAATGGCTAGCAGCCTCGGTATGAGCAAAGAATCAAAGCAGTAAAACTGTTTAAGCTGTTTCAGTGAGAAAAGTAATCTAGTGTTTGAGCGAAATCAATAAAACAGCCCTTCTCGAATAACTGCTTCTATATCTTCATACCCCCCTCCCAGTCACACTCCTTATGTAGGTCCTCAGAGCATGATAATTGAGCCAAATTCTTAAATTAAAAAAAAGAAAGAAATAAAAGATTTTGAGTGCCAAAGTTAGAAAATTAAGAATGTAAGAGACACAATTTCCCCGTGAATGGATGTGCTTGCTTTGTGTCATCTTACTGGTGTCTAACTTGTGCTGAGTTTCTTGTTTCTCCTGACTGACTTGTTGTGTGGTTCTGGTCAGGTCTACTCCTTGGAGTTTTGCTGCATGCTGAGCGATTTTCCTCTCCACGTCCTTAAGGTCCATCTGAAAAGCAAAAGAAAATCCAAAAAAGGACATTGCTTAAATGGAACTCTAATAACAACATCAATCAACAAGAATAATTTATAGCCAATTAAATATCAGGAAAATAAAGAAGAGAATGAAGAAAGGTGAGAAAACAAAGGCCCACAAAGGTTTAAGCTGGGTAAAGAGAGATCAGGAAAGATATAAGTGCAAGTCCAGAACGACAGGCAGGAGGTTAATACCAGATATCTGTCCATGAGAGAAATGTCCTGCAAGCAGGCCTTGGCAGTTTCTTCCTCAGACATCAGCGTGCCAAGCAGAGTCTCCTGCTCCTCCACGTCACCCTTCAACCTCTCAATTTCTCTATTCACAGTCTGTAGACGGTTTTTCAACTCCGGTAGCTCCTTTTCCTGAAGCTGTACAATGGACTGTCTGAGAGACATGACAATGAAAAGTAAATATACTTTGAAAGTGTGACACTTATTAAAAACCTGTATGTACAACAATGTCTCCTTTTGACACCTTGTTATTAAAGTCTACAAGCATATTTGGAGGCACATTTTCAAATATCTGTCACAAAACTATGAAAGAAGAGTTTTGGAGTCATGTCGTACGTACACTTGAGTTATTATAATATACAACTGCAGAACACAACAGAATTATTATTCAACATTATTAATAGTTAAAAGACGTCAATCTCCACCCCAAAAAACCAAACCAAACCAAAATAAACCTTAAGGGCATTTGAGCGGATGGTGGGGGTGCGGGGAAAAAAGAAAACTCTTAAACCCCCACAGTTCTCACGATTCATCTTGTGAAAAACCACCTTTTCATCAGTCTCTGTCATAGAAATGGCTGTTAATATACTAATTTATAAACCAATAGTCAACCTTTTGTTATCTGACAAAGTTGAATTCATGTAAAAAGAAAAACGCTTTAAAAAGGTGTACTACATCCCACAAAAAGGTAAGTGTTCTCAGACTAACAATTCTGATAAGGTTGCTAACCTCATTTCACTTGAATAAAGGCAGCCTTTGAGAGACTGTGTAATCGCTGGGTAGATTTTTCAGATAACGTTCCTGAATGGCTCAAATCACGTATCACTGACAGGAA
The DNA here is from genome assembly GCF_965226115.1 of Aulonocara stuartgranti. Classification (NCBI taxonomy): domain Eukaryota; kingdom Metazoa; phylum Chordata; class Actinopteri; order Cichliformes; family Cichlidae; genus Aulonocara; species Aulonocara stuartgranti. The sequence goes on from NC_138946.1 coordinate 13,987,518, forward strand.
ATTCTTCATCTTTGGCGGAGATTGAGTATCACTCTGTGATGTTCTACACGGCAGTTGTCATTGAAGTTGACAGTAGTTACATTTCTCACATTACTGTACATGTTGCTATTTACCACCCTTATCAGACAGCATAACATTTGTTACCATGACAATGATGTACTGAACTATCTGGCCATACATTTAAATGGTAAATGGTAAATGGCCTGCATTTGTATAGCGCTTTTCTAGTCCCTAAGGACCCCAAAGCGCTTCACACTACATTCAGTCATTCACCCATTCACACACACATTCACACACTGGCGATGGCAAGCTACATTGTAGCCACAGCTGCCCTGGGGCGCACTGACAGAGGTGAGGCTGCCGGACACTGGCGCCACCGGGCCCTCTGACCACCACCAGTAGGCAAACACGGGGTTAGTATCTTGCCCAAGGATATTTGGCATGCAGGCAGGAGGCAGCCTGGGATCGAACCACCGACCTTCTGATTAGTGGCTGACCTGCTCTGCCACCTGAGCTACAGCCACCCCCATTAACAAAAAGACATTAACAAAAAGATTACTGCATTTTATCTTCATAAATAGATTTTCAGAAGTTTGCTACTACAGTTTTTGACTTTTATGTCCCAAACTGTGGAATAGCCCACCTGAAAACATTAGGAAAACAAACCGCTGATAACTTTGTGAAACTCTTGAAAGTTATCAACTGTTGTGTCTATAATGTCTGTTTTCTGAAGGAGAGGAGAGGAGAGGAGAGAGATAACACACATATAATATAAGATATCCTGTCCCACGACACACAGTGGCCATACTATATGTGCTAAAAGGGGACACCTCTTAAACTAGTGTTTCTACTTAACTTAAGTGGAAACACTCATCAGAGTTAACTAATTTAACTTTATCTAGTGTTTCCACTGTAAAGCTGCACCTACTAATGAGTTTAGCTACATTTAGCTGAGCATTTAATCATCTTATTGCTTCCAAGTTAAAGAGACCTAATAAAAACAAACATCCCTTTTGAGAGACACTTGGCCTACTTCAGTGTCCTGAATTTGAACCACAGGCAGCCAAGACATTTGGTGCATTGCAGGGTCACTGAAGACAGGCTGTGCCTCATATGATAATACAATCAAACGAAAAAGTAATGGCATATCAGATGACTCAGAGGCTCGACTCAGACTCTGGTTGTAGAGATCACAGCTATATAAGGTGAATTAATTAAGTATGCACACATAAAATCAGCTCACATGAACTCATTGGATACATTGTCACACGGCCCTGTAGCAGAATATTCACACCCTTTGAAAGATGGCAGCTGAGAAAAGTTTTTCCATCTCCATTAATAAAACGAAGCAAACATAATGTACAGGCAGCCACAAGGTGGGGCTGAAAACCCTCGAAAAATTTAAGTACGTGACTATTTACATAAGATTATTTGTAAATATGACACTGAAATGTTTTCGTTTTTTGTATACATGTTTCTCTGACTATCATCACACTCACTATAAAAGTTAACATGAAAGGTTGTCCTGACAACAACAAAAAAGTGTCTGTTGGCTTACTAAACTATGTTCATCTCAGAGATTTAACACACACTGTATGTGTGTGTGTGTGTGTGTGTGTGTGTGTGTGTGTGTGTGTGTGTGTGTGTGTGTGTGTCCAGAATTTAGAACTATGACACTCTAGCTCCATCTACTGGAAAGGAAAGAGAACAAGAGACTGTCCACAGGCTAATTTATTTCCTTGTTAGGAAGAAAAATGGTAACTCTGTAAATTTTGGAAAAATCAATTAAAGATATTTACTTTTATGGTCATTTATTTATTTAAAAAATCAAACTCAGTATAGGAACCTTATGCTACACAGTCCTATAGACTGGTGTTTATCAGTCTATATGCAGTGCTGCTTAAATGCCTTTTGCTTATTACAACTGGGTGACTACAGAAAAGACATCAGGGATTTGTTCTTTGCACTGTTTTATGGTAGAGTTTTAAATTACTATGATGCTAAACAACAACAGTTCTGGTCTTCTATTTTTTATTACTCTTTATTTTTTCAATTTTTTTCTAGTTCTAATATTGTTGAGGGTATCACCTGACATTTGTTTTTACTTGAGTTTAGAAGCAGAAAAAAAAACACTCAAACTCAGATCAGAGACCCCTCTGGTTCAGTACCTCACAGGTTTGAGAGCCATCATCTCATCTTTCTTCCTCTCCTTCCTCTTCAGGTCCTGCTCTGTATTTTTCAGTTTGTCCGGCACCAGGCGTAACTTCGACTGCATGTCGTTGATAACCTCCTGCAGATCAGACTCAGAGGGGAACGTCCGCTGGCACACTGGGCAGCAGGGCTCCCTGTCCTCTGTCAGCTGACTGATGAATTGGGTGTACACTGCTGTGGCTCCAGCTAGCATGGCTATACCAGGACAGGTGCAGAAAGAGAAAATTTATTAATCATTTGCCAATTATTACTAGAAAAGACGCCAACCAACCACACTGTACATTAGGCTTTTAGTTAAAATGGGCATACACACTAAAGTCAAGTAATCACTTCCTTGGTTAACTTACTGCATACCCAGAGAATACATATATAGTTATATTCAATAGGAAATACTTTTCTTGATTGTGTGATGCTTTTGAATATGTCAACCAATTTTAACAAAGTTGATTCACTCGAGATTATAGCGCAGATGGAAAGATGTTGTTACATTAATTTATAATGTAGTCAAACGCACAGAAGATGCATTTAAAGAGCGACACACTGAACCTGTTAAATCCACCCAGCAACACAAAGGATTCTGTATTTCTTTAGAATGAACCTCATCAACCTCTGTAACATCTTATCTACATAAAAGATAAAATGTATATTAATGATGGACATGTTCATCACCTGTTGATCTGCCAAGTTTTAAAGAATAAGTCTGGCACTTTGGCTGTGGCCATCTTGGGTTTTTTTTTTTTTTTTTTTTTAGACAAGACATGATGATCAAGGACTAATCAATAAGTAGCTACTCTGCTTTATCCTCATTTTTACACTACATTGGGTTATTACAATGAACACCACTATATAAAACGGGAATAACAACTAGCAACTTATTGGGAAAGTAATTATGACAAAGTAAGTTCTATACAACTGGACATTTTGCAGCCAGAGCACTAGTGAAAAAGAGGCATTTTTATAGTTTACAGTTAAGGTCCACACTGCAATTAAGGATCTTGTCAACTCCAAGGTGCCAATTCTAGTTAATTTTTTAGGCCATTAACCTCTTTGTTTGGATATCTTCTCCAGATCTTCTTGCAGTTTGCCCAGGTCCTGGTCTAGATCTTGACTACCACACACATTGAAGAACTTCTCTTCGTCACTGGTTAACTGCTGCTCCTTCTTACGCAGCTCAGCAGAAATGTGACTTTTGTTCTGCTCACTTGAAGCCAAGTCCTTACTGAAATGTAGGAAAAAACAGCAATATAACACCAATCAGTCCCTCTGAAAAACGTCTTTTTAAAAGCATTTTCTTTCATCGTGTGTGTGCTTCAACGTAAATGCATTTTGCTAACTTGAGTTTTGCAAGTCTGTTCCTGGTGCTGTTAATTTCCTTGGACTTGGAATAGATCCAGTCCTCCAGCTCTCTCTTGTTGGGAAAGTGGCCCAGTAAGGACACCAGATCCTCACTGTGACGGGACTTGAACTTGCGTACCTGCTCCTCCTTTTCGCCCTAAAAGATTAAAAGAGCAAACGGAGAAATGAGAGTCTACAGAGAAAGGAAACATGATGTGGCAGCTGGCATAAAAGGGAACGACGAAGAAGGGAGGTTAGAGGTTAGAAAGAAGGTTAGATTACCATGCAGGGTTACTTGGTTTTACTACCACTACAGTACAGTTGGATGAGTTTCTGCAACATTTTTTTAACATCACCTTCGAGGGGGTCAACTCTAAGAAAGGCTGCAGTAATCAACGTTGACTCTTTTTCTTTAACTGTAGATGACACATTACCTTATTCTTTTTCAGCATGTCCATCTCCGTGCGTGCAGTCATGTGTGTGTTGAGCGTCTCCATCTCTTGATCTAGCCGTCTCTGTTTGCGGTCAAGTTCAGCTTTTTCTCTCTGGAGCTCCGAAACCTCAGCCTTCAGCTCTTCCACGTTGGAGTTCTGGATTGCACTCTGCAGCTCACGCTCCTGAACAGGAAAACAAACATTGAAAAAAATGGCATCAATTATACAACAAAAGACCACAGTGTGTCAGCAGTATAGTTCCAGTTAAACTTTCTATGGCAGAAATTTTAAAACTTCATTCACAAAAATGATAATAACAAATCGCAGGACTAATGCACAACTGTTTGACAAAAAAATTTCTGAACATTATGCAAACAATCTCTTCGAGAAAGCTCAGGAAATGTATATCTCTCTGTCTTACTCCCTTTCTGTGTGTCCTCTCTGTTATCTGTTATTCGAGTGTAGAGCAGGGCGATATGACCAAAAATATTTATCACTATATACATTTGAAAATTTGCAATAACGATATAACTGATGATATAATTGACACTAGACAAAATACTTTACGACTCCACAATTTTATTAGTGCAAAAAAACCCCAAAACATCAATATATTTTTACTTAAACAAGCAGCTGTTTTTTTATGTGCATTAAAGTTATATAAATATTTAACAGTACAAATGCAAATTCCTTACTGACAGTTTAACCAAAAGGCATTTCCAGTGGAAATTGGCCGACATATCCTCAGCATAACCATGTAGAATATCCACAAAACTTAAAAAGAGGTTATACACACACACACACACACAATACGGTAATATTATGTTGAAGCACAGTACGTATCACTCCGCGAGGCTCCTGCCTACGATAGCCGTAATGTTCCGACAACCCATCAAGCGGTGCGGGTTCGTAGCTTAGCAAAGTTGTACTAAAACATTTGACAGATTTTCGAGCACCGTGTATGACATAAAATCGTTTCGAGGTCAGTAAACACAACCAGAAGTCATACATAAGGCACACGGGATAATAAGGGGCACTGTCAATTTTCAGAAAAATCAAAGGATTGATTTTAAGTGTGCCGTATTTTCCAAAAAACACGGTAATAACGACGGCCTGCTAGCATGCTCTACCAAAAATAGCGCTTTGTGGTGTATCTGACGGACGAAAGCCAAACCAGTTCCACACCACTGAAGTTGCAGCATTTTTACAAACCAATTCTGGTTCATCCGTTTCATTCAATGATCTGCTTTCGGCCTTCTCATTCTCCGTCGCCGAAATGCTTTTTCCGCCATGTGCGTATGAAAACAAAGGCACTGCCCTATTCGAGTGTTATCACCATTACTGACAAAACATCAAGTTACAACCTGAGCATTGTTACTTCTTTGTCTGGTGTGAATAAAGAGTCAAACATGCTACAAATTAAAAACATTTTTTGAGGGAATGTGTAGGGAGGGCACCAACATCTTTTTCCAGAATAACTGTGTGTAGGTTCACATGCTTTGTGTGCCCCAAACAAAGTGTAATCCTTAATATGGAATTCTGCAAATTAACCAAAAAACAACCACCTTTTAAAATTCACAGCAAAACAAAATACTCTCACCACTTTAGCCAATTCATTTTCCAGATCCTGCAGTCGAGTAGACGAACCCTCCAGCCTCTGCAGCTCTGCTCTGACACTCCTCAGTTCTTGCTGCTTCTTTCCCTGCATGTCTCTCTTCAGCTCCACTGTTCTCTCCAGGCCAGTTTTCTTATCCCTCATTTCATCAATAGACTGCTGCTTCTGCTGCTCCTTTTCCTGCAGATCGACCTTATGACACAAAAGCAAACGCAGGAATAAGGCACCATGAACATGACCTGCATATTTATTTTTAATTGCACAGTCCAAAATTCACGAGTGATGTAAAAACTTCTGTGAATATAGTAAGAGTGGAATTTTCAGTGGCTTCTTGTGTTCAGTAGTTAAAATCTTTCACAAAAGAGAAAACTGCACATGAAATGTCAACATCGTCTTAACAGTTTCTGTCTATATTACTGAATGTTTTATGGAAAAACCTTCTAAGACACTAGTGAATAATAAAGATATATTTATGTATTAAGAGTCTCTGCAGATGATCAGACAGAGAGAAAACAATAGCACTGCTTAACAGCATTAACCAGAAATGAAAAAATGAAAATATTTAAAAGAATTCTTGTCCATTTTGTTTTTCAACTCTGTTTGTAAATAACATGAATTCAGGAAAACTCTTGGTTTTTTATTTCAACTGAGAATTTCTTACCATAACTTGGCCAAGTGTCCCTTTTTCCTGCTCCAGTCTCTGCGTTACGTGACGATGAAAGCTCTCAAGCTGAAGAGCAGTGAAGGGTGGTCGGTCATAGCCCTCCATCTCCAGGTAGGTTGACAGAGAGCGAACCTGTGTGGGAAAGGGGAGGAAAAGGGAGGAAAAATATACCAACATGTGTGATTTGTTCAAGGAACAACCTAACATTCGCTTGACACTGCTGTGATGAAATTTTCCTAGTCTCTGTCACTCGATTATATTCATTTAAAGCCTTCATTACAACAACTGCGACTGTGCCCCCATTACCTGAGTGTCACGTTTCCTGATGTTTTGTGTATGGTGGTCAGCTTCCGACTGTAGACGACCTGGGAAGAAGGAAAAACAAAAGCAAAATAGGTGTAAGAAGCTAGTCTTGTACTAAAGAAAAATAAAGTTTATGCTGAAAAAAATAGCCTTAATAATACGAATATTTTCAGCTGTCATTTATTTAGCATTGAGTGTGATATTCTGCCAGAATGCTGGAATATATTCAATCGTGCGTGTGCTTTCACATTCAGATACAGATGTTTAGCTACCCTGGTAGCACCAGGTGTACAGCTGTGGGTACCTTGTTCACCCAGAAGTTCAGCTTTGATTCTGTTGAGTCTCTGACACTCTCTGCCAGCTCTCTCCAGCTCCTTCTGGCACTCGGTCAGCCTTCGCTCCTTCTCCCTCACTGTCCCCTGGTGGTTCTGGTAAATGTCCTGCAGCTCCTCATCTGAACCCTGAAACACCTGCCACACACAGTAAACTGGTTTCAGAGTGGCTCACCGAGTGTAATTAATATAGACATTTGGACCTGCTTTTATAAATGCTTTAAAATAAAAACAGTATATAGTGGTAATAAATTTGGTCTTTCAGTCATAAATCTGCCCCAATTGCTCTGGTTCCATATAGTTCAAAGTCCTGATACTGTTAACTATAGGAATAGATCCCATCACCCAACAAACAGAAGTGAAAAGATAGAGTAGTCATGCTAGCCAAAGGTTAACTGGCTCATTGTTAAGTTAAACAATCTCATTCACCCTCTGTAGCTTTTTTTTTAAATTTTTATTAGTTCCTCACTGAAGATAATGACACATCATACAAAGTGGACTCTAGAGTACAATGAGGCAACTGCTAAGCTTTTCCTGCAGAAGAAAATTAGCCTGTGTGGCAAAGTCTGGCATATTTACATGAATACATAAATATAATTAAGCCTATTATAAGGGAGAAAAACATTAATAATACAACCTCATTAACTTTGATCATGCATTTTATTATTTATCTCATACTTAATTTTTCAGTCTTTTTCATCCCGGCATTCCTCCTTTACGAAAAGTTGTCATTCCTAATTGTTCTTCTGCTTTAGGTTTTTCATCACAAAATAAAATAAAAAAAAATATATATACTACGTATATTATCAAATTACCTGCTCCATTGTTTCCTCCAGCTCCTTATTGTCCTCCTCCATCTGTTTCTTCCTGCTGTCTAAAGCCTTGATCTCATTATCTAGCTTCATCACTTTCCCGAGTTTAAGGTCAATATCCATCAGTCGATTCTGAAAAAGACGATTACCATTATACCTTAAATATTATTGTGCTATAAGCTTTATTCAGCTGATTCAGTGACTGAAGTTACTTAAAGCATTACTGGTTGTTCATTTGCAGTGAAATACAATAAACTTGTAACAGACTCCTACAGGGATGTATTTGCAGTGAAATATAAAAAATATATTTGGTCAGTTGATTTAATAAGAATAAGATATTTAAGTTATTTTATATATTTTATCCCCTTCCAAGGTGCTCATTGCACCCATATGCTTTGACACAGGATTAAAAAAAAAAAACAAAAAACTTTTAATCATAGCACACCCAAATAATTTATCCGTGTTCCTCAACTTCTTCCACTCAAGAAGAAATACTTGCAAGGTTTGAAATCTGCTTGCACCACAATATGTATGCATGTATACATACACTTCATTAGGTAAACCTCTTGCACTGCTCAGTGGCACAAGTATGTAACCAGCAAATCGCATGGCAGCAATGCATTTAGACTTAGACACATTCATTGCAGACACAGTCAAAACAGCCTGGTGAAATTTAAACTGAGCTTCAGAATGGGGAAGAAAGGTGATGATGATGGTCTGAAAAAGAGAAAATCTCCAGAGATCGGCAGTTCTCCGGCTTAAAATGCTTTTTGATGTAAGCGGACAGAGGAGAATGACTGGATTGCTTCCAGACAACAATAACTTAAATAACCACTCGCCAAGATTTTCTTGGCACATTTTGGACTCCATTGTAACAATTGAGCATCGTTTAAACACCACCGCCTCTCTGAGTGCTGATCATATCCATCCTTTTATGACCACAGCGTGCCCATCTTCTGATGGCTGCTTCCGGCAGGATAACACACACTGTCACAAAGCTCAGATCTTCTCAAACTGGCTTACTGAACATGGCAATGAGTTCAGTGCAGTCAAATGGCCTCCACCGTCATCAAATCTCAACCCAACAGAGCACCTTTGGAATGTGATGGGATGGAAGCTTGGCCTCATGGATATGCAGCCAACAAATAAATAAATACACAAAACACACATACACCAGCCCACCTCAAGCGGCTCAATCTGGTTCTCTATCTGCTGGACGCTGGCTTTTGAGGCCATCAGTTGGGCTTCCTTGGTGTCCACAGTTTCTCGAATTTGCTGGGCCTTCTCCTTGTTCTGCTTCAGGTAGCGCAGCTCCACCTGACACTCTTTGACTGTCTGACTCTGTTTGAGTCGCAGCTGACGCATTGTCTCTAGAGCTTTGATATACCTGATCAGGAGAGAGAAATTGACATTAACAGAAATTCCTTTTAGGCTAAAACTGGGTAATGCAACACTTGTGTCGTCCATTTACTTGGTTGCAGCAAAAATGGAGTCAAATTTGTCTTTGAGTGCTTTTCCCTCACTAAGGGGCCAGTTAGACTCTTCTTGGTGGCAGAAGATGACATGATTTAGGACAGGCTTCGACACACCCAATGCAGAAATCATCTCCCGGTCCAGCTCACCACACTTAGAAGACAAGCTGACTTTCTCACCATCTCTGGATGAATTATAATAGACAGTCGCATAAGAAAAAGGTCAGGAAACCTTAGTATACAATCCACAAATATTTCTCTTTTTTTTTACTTTAAACAAAACTTTACATAAGAAACATAAGATTTTGGCTTACTTCCATCTGGTAATGACCTGCTCTAAGCTTTTGAAGGTGTAGCTTTTTGCCTTCTGAGTGCATGACATAGAGCGTTGGATGGTCACTTTCTCTCCATTGACATCTGAGAATAAGAGGCGAATTTGAGCACGCACATCCGTCTCATGGGCATCCTGGAATCATATGAACATCGCTATACGTGAATAAAGGTGAAAAAAATCATCCAACAAGGACCTGAAGAAGATGTAAAGGCTAAGACTGAATTTTAACATGTTCAGAAAATGCTAAATTTGAGAAATCATAACAATTCTTAAGGTATGAAGACAAACTAAACCTGATAAAGATATTTAGCACCAAGCAGTTAGGAGTTTTGTCATTTTCACAAGTGACTTAAATCAGGCTTTTTCACACACTTCATCCCTGTCTTATGTTTTCTAGTATTAAATTTGCATTTAAAACATATAAAATATTACAAATACACAAACAAATCTGTTGCAAAAAGTAATTTCAGATGCATGCCACACATTATGAGTCTTAAGTGTACCACTGCAGTCAGAAATAGAGAAATGTACTTTTAGTTCAACACAAACAAACCTTTGGATCATGAACAAATGCACCTCCTTTAGATCCAGGGGGAAGTTCTCCAGATGTTGCATACTTTAGGCATTCAATAATAGTCTGAAAGCATCAAAAAGAAATGAATACATGACAGCAGCATTTATCATTCTGGAATATTATTCTTCAACTTCCTGTAAGCCTTTGGAAAATACAAAAAGTGCTATGTCGACCCTTGTGTTCGCTGTCATGTTTCGATAAGTCAAGTATTGCTTTTGTCAGAAATGCTTTCGTACTGTTTTCCCTGCTCCATTGGGTCCGACCAGAACAGTCAGAGGAGTGAAGAAAGAGATGACTTGTTTGTCTTTATCCTCAATCCCAAAGCTCCTCACCCCCAGGATGCTCATCTTGTCGATCTTTGACATTTTTGCTTTCTGAAAGAGAAAAGAAGGAGAGGTGATGAAAATAAGACACACAGGGATTCTCTTCCCTGTGAGTCAACGAAATATAGTAGGAGTGACAGATTATTGGTTTCTTATTGGCAGTAGCCACATTAACAAACAGGTCTTATCAAAAGAATAACTAACATCAGATGATGTGCTCGCTGCAGCGTTTGTGGTTTTCAACTGTTATCAGTTTGTGCTGCGTAACCACTAATCTACACTGACAAGTCTTTCAGCAAAACAAACCTTCCGCTATAATATTTGATGACTTAAAAAGACCTGAGCTGAAAACTGGAATCTTTACCTGTTATGCTAATTAATTTCTTCAACAACAGACTATAATAAAGCTTAACTACAGAGTTAGCGGTGATTAATTATTTCAAAGGTGCTTCGGCGTTCAATAAACTGAAATAAATATTCTTTTAGGATACATTTAAATAAAGTAGCTATCTTAGTAACATGTACCCGACGTTCAGTATATTGGGTATATCTGGAAAGCTGGCAGAACAAAGTACTTACTAAGTGTTGGTTAACTCAGGAGGCTAGCTTTCATGCTACGTCGCAGTGTTTTTAGCAGTTAGCGCCACACTGACCCACAGCAGCGTGACACAGGGTTTAATTTCGCTCACAACAGTAGTGTACAGCCACAGATACGACGTGAATTCAACTCACAACAGACAATTTTTACCCCCGTGCAACTCGGACATGTAACTACAGTTTTCGCGCTGCTTGGGAAGGAGGCAGCGTGAGAGAGGCAGAGGCTGACTTCCGGGAGGAGGAACGTCAATATAGAATATGAACATAGAGCGGCAAGCTTACGCCATAGATCTGTCCATCTGTAGCCCGTGTTTGTGTTTTATTCTGCAAGTTACAGTATGGTCGAAAGTTCTTAAAGTTAGTTATTAGTTTCATTAGTTAGAATATGTTTATTTCTTTTGCAAACGTTTCACCCTTTTTAAAGTAGTTTCCCTTTTGCAGTTATTTTTTTTATTGTGCAAATGTTTAATTTCATTGTATTTTTTGTAGTTTTTAATTATCATTTAAGTAATAACTTTTTTTACTCGTTTTATCACAACATGGGGGTATTTGTTCGATTCTAATATCTGGAACGGATGTAATATCTGGAACAGAGGTGTCAAACATAAGGCCCAAGGGCCAGAATCGGCCAAAACAAAGACTCCAATCCTGCCCGCTGGAGTGCTTTGGAAAATGTGACTTTTAACTGTAGGTCTTACACCTTTTCATGCTGATAGGCCTCTCCCACAGCCATACTACACTAAAGTAATTAAGTAATAGATCAAAAATTACATTACAGAAAATAAATTGTTTTCACTATATAAATATAGACTTTTTTTTTCAATGTGTCCACAGTAAAAATAAAAATGGAATTGTACATATTTATTTCTTAATTTAAGCTTTTTGCTGACAGATTTCTTTCATTTTGTACGTCAGCATTTCTTCATTGTGTAGAAAAACAAGCTGCTGTAGCAGTTGCACTTGCTTTTCTTTAACTAAGATATCTCTAAGATTAAATATGCAATGAAATTTCTATACAGTGACAGAAAGGAAAGTTTTACTTTTCTGGTCATCTTAAGATTAAAATGGGCTGCATGTGGCCCATCATGTAAAATGAGTTTGATATCCACGACCTAGAACAAGGCTGAAAACACTTTTTTAAACGTTTGTTTTATATCTGTGCAGTGTAGTTTTAGTTACTTTTCCAAACCGTGTTTGTTTTCAGTTAACTAGTTTTATTTGATTACTCGGAATATAAAAACATTGCTATACACTGAATGAGTTCATCCTTTCTCCACACAGGACATAACTTTCTCTTCTTCTTTCAGCTGCTCGCTTTAGGGATCGCCACAGCAGACCATCTGCCTCCATCTCACCTTTTCTTTAGCATCCTCCACTTTCAAACTAACCCTCCTTCACATTTACATCCATAAACCTGGCTGCTACATGTTTTCCATTACATCTGCTTTCACTCCAGTGCACATGTCCAGACCATCTCAGCCTTGCCTCTCTAACTTTGTCTCCAAACAGCTCAACCTGAGCTTTCCCTCTGATCTACTCATGTCCATTTTGGTCACTCCCATTAAAAATTTTAGCATATTAGCAGCTCTGCCTTCTTTTTTTTTTTTGTAGGTGTTACCATCTTCAAACCATATATCACAGCAGGCCTCACTGCTATCTTGTAAAACATTCCTTTCACTCTTGCTGTTGTCCTTCTGTCAGAAATCACCCCTGACACTAATCTCCACACACTCCACCCTGCACTCTCTTCTTCACATCTCTTGTGCACAGTCTGTTGCTTTTGGATGGTTGACCCCAATTATTTAAACAAAATGACAAAATGACAAAATGCCAGCCTTTTCTGTGCCACTTTCAGTGTTTGTGTTATCTACCATCTAGTATCTGTTTGAATGTTGAAAACATTTTACACCTGCATGGAAACTTTTCTGCAGCTATAACCCCATTCCCACACGTCGCCCTCAGATTCAGAATGAGTAGCTCCAGTCATGTGAATGTATACGTTTTGTCACAATATGTTGAGAGCAGCGTTTCTCCTGGCCCCATTGTGGTGATGTTATCAAAGGATGGAACAATGTTCACTCTTAAAAATAATTAAAAAAAAATCAAGCAAACAATTTAAAAAAAGCTTAGATGTGATATTTATCATTTTGTGGTTATAACTGATTATCCTGTGCTTGTATATTCAGCAACATGTTTAAGTAAACATGCCTTAAAATATGATGTAAGTAGCTACTTAATTTGTTGGTTGTCGCTTTGTAGTACATAGTGTTAAAAATTTTAATTAAAACAAGTTTTTGCATGTAATCAATAACAATATATACATTTTTAGAAAAAAATATAATATAATTATATTATATTATTGAAAAATCCTGGACCGAAATACTTACTATTCCCTGTGACTAAGCTCGAGCTGTTCTTCTTCACTAGATATACCACAGGAGGGCAGTGTTAAGTTGCGGAAATTTAAGTGCTGCCCAAGGTTCTCTCTTCTCCTTCTCCCCTCGTCACAGCTTGGCAACCATTTCTTTCAGTATTCCTGTGACAAGATAAAACATAAGACAAACGTAAGATAAATTTGCAGTGAGGAGGTTGGTCACTAGTATCCCAGCCAGTTTGATCAGTTAGGATGCTGATGGTGTTTATTTCTAACATGCTAACATTTCTACATTTAACATCACAAATTAAAATCAGCTGTAATGTAATGTAAAAGCTAAAAGACACATTTTTCCATATTGTAGTCTGGAAGTAAAACTGGACAGAAAACAGATGGCTTCAGAAAAAGAGGGAGAGAAGGAATCTAATTGGAATAAAGGGAGAGGAGTTATTTTCAGCATGTGTTTGGGGTTGAAGAACAGTTTGAAGACATCCGCAGGGACCTGCAGGACTGGTGTTCCCCACCTGCAGCTAACCCCTAAAACCCAAGAACATCATCTCTCTGATGTCCTCTCATTTCCCTCCCCTCTGAAAAACTGCAGCAGACACACACACACACACACACACACACACACACACACACACAGACACACACTTACTTCCGCGAACTGCCTTCTGCTTTCAGCCCACTGATTCAGTCCGTCTGTGTTATCAGACTGACTCATTGTGCCTCAATCTGTCCAGCTCCTGGCCTTCTTTCTATTTTCATCCTGTCCTGACATAAAATGCCATGACCTTGTGCCTTGCACTGAACCACTGGAGATCTATCTATCTATCTATCTATCTATCTATCTATCTATCTATATATATATCGTAGTGGTTAGACTACACGCCTTTGGAACAGAGGATCGCAAGTTCGATTCCTGCCTGGGGCGTCTGTATCCAGTAAGGGTCCTAAGGCTAGACCCCCTATGCTAAGCAAGCCTACCGCAGACATGAGCGAGACAGATAAATATGAAGGCATGCCGGCTCGGACGTCGCCCGGATCAACAAGGTCCGCGTCAGGTGTTGAGGAACCAGGGCACCCTGACGAAAAGTGGGCTACTGGAACAAGAAGGCATCGGTGGGCAAGGGACGAAAACAGGGCGTTGTTGGAATGCTACTACGCAAGTAACCCCGGCGGAAGGGGCTACATGAATAGGATGAGGGACCTATGGATTCTTCGATACCCAACATCCACAATGACGGCGAAACAACTAGTAGCTCAGTGTTCCAACATTCGAAAGAAGGGACTGCTCTCACAGCTAGAGATTGACGAGGTACAACACAAATGCTACGGCAAGGAGGAGTCAGGACGCCAGGTCAGGGGGGAGATATCATCACCCCCACCCGAGATTGGGTACATAGCCCCAAGTGTGATAGGAGAAGGATTGTTGAGTGCGAGAGGAACTGACCTGAAAAATAGGATCATGGCCAAGCTTGAAACCTGGATCCCCCGTAGCCGGTTACCAAGATTACGTGAAGTACCCTCAGAAGGTCTGCTAGATGATGTTAATGCAGCACTACGGGCAATACCTACAACCACGATTACCGACACTAACAAGCTGATCTACAATACGGCAGCAGTGATCAGTGAGATGCTTGGCTACAAGTTGAACAGCCACAAGGGGCAGTACCCTCCATGGAGAAGGAGGCTAGAGGGCAAGATCAAAGTAGCACGGAGAGAGGTTAGCCAACTAACGGAGTTGCAGAAAGGTGCGACAAAGAAGGTGCATAAGAAATACAGCAAGCTGTCCATACCTGAGGCCTTGGAAACTGCCAAGCAAAGACTCACAGCCTTGGCCAGCCGCTTGAGGAGGTACACCAGAGAGATAGAAGGCAGGAGAATAAACCAGCTGTTCTCCACAGAACCAGCAAAGGTGTACTCTCAGTGGCAAGGGAACAATAAGAGAACAGCACCACCAAGGCTGGAGACGGAGCAATACTGGAAGAGCATATGGGAGAAGGATGCAACCCATAACGGCAATGCTCAGTGGCTAGAGGATCTGAGGGCAGACCACAGCGACCTCCCTGAACAGGGTCCAGTAACCATCACAGTGGCAGATATCCAAGAAAGGGTCTCCAGTATGAAGAGTTGGACAGCACCAGGGCCCGACATGGTTCACGCCTACTGGCTGAAGAAGCTAACTGCACTCCACGAGCGTCTGGCAGCACAAATGAACCAGCTGCTAGTTAACGAGAGACACCCGGAATGGCTAACTGAAGGCCGGACGGTCCTGATCCCCAAGGACCCCAAGAAGGGACCGGTCCCCTCCAACTACCGACCAATAACCTGCCTCGGTACTACATGGAAGCTCCTGTCAGGCATCATATCGGCTAAGATGAACAGGCACATGGGTCAATACATGAGCGGGACACAGAAAGGAATTGGCAAGAATACCAGAGGCGCAAAACACCAGCTACTGGTAGACAGAACAATCAGCCGAGACTGCAAGACCAGACTGACCAACCTGTGCACTGCCTGGATTGATTACAAGAAGGCCTATGACTCAATGCCCCACAGCTGGATACTGGAATGCCTAGAATTGTACAAGATCAATGGGACCCTAAGAGCCTTCATCAGGAACTCAATGGGGATGTGGCGTACAACACTAGAGGCCAACTCCAAGCCCATAGCACAAGTCACCATCAAGTGCGGGATCTACCAAGGAGATGCTCTGTCCCCACTGCTGTTCTGCATAGGCCTGAACCCCCTCAGTGAGATCATTAACAAGACTGGCTACGGATACCGACTACGGAACGGAGCAGTTGTCAGCCACCTCCTGTACATGGATGACATCAAGCTGTATGCCAAGAGTGAACGAGACATCGATTCACTGATCCACACTACCAGGCTATACAGCAATGACATTGGAATGTCGTTCGGACTGGAGAAGTGTAGTCGGATGGTAACAAAGAGAGGGAAGGTAGTCAGAACTGAGGGGATTGAACTACCAGAAGGCAACATTGCAGACATAGAGGACAGTTACAAGTACTTGGGGATCCCGCAGGCGAATGGGAACCATGAAGAGGCCGCTAGAAAAGCTGCAACCACCAAGTACCTGCAGAGGGTCAGGCAAGTCCTGAGGAGTCAGCTGAATGGTAAGAACAAGATCCGGGCCATCAACACGTACGCCCTGCCCGTGATCAGGTACCCTGCTGGGGTAATAGGCTGGCCAAAGGAGGAGATAGAAGCCACTGACATAAAGACAAGAAAGCTCCTTACCATGCATGGAGGGTTTCACCCCAAGTCCAGCACCCTGAGGCTGTACGCTAAGCGGAAGGAAGGGGGCCGGGGACTGGTGAGTGTCAGCACCACAGTCCAGGATGAGACAACGAACATCCAAGAATACATTGGGAAGATGGCCCCAACTGACCGAGTGCTCAGTGAATACCTCAGGCAGCAGAAACCCAAGAAAGAGGAGGGAGACGAGGAACCATCATGGAAGGACAGAGCCCTGCACGGTATGTACCACCGGCAGATAGAGGAGGTGGCTGATATCCAGAAATCCTACCAGTGGCTGGACAAAGCTGGACTGAAAGACAGCACAGAGGCACTAATCATGGCAGCACAAGAACAAGCTCTGAGCACAAGATCCATAGAGGCTGGGGTCTATCACACCAGGCAAGACCCCAGGTGCAGGCTGTGTAAAGATGCCCCAGAGACAATCCAGCACATAACAGCAGGGTGCAAGATGCTAGCAGGCAAGGCATACATGGAACGCCATAACCAAGTGGCCGGCATAGTGTACAGGAACATCTGTGCGGAGTATAACCTGGAAGTCCCGAGGTCAAAATGGGAGATGCCCCCAAGGGTGGTGGAGAATGACCGAGCTAAGATCCTGTGGGACTTCCAGATACAGACGGACAAAATGGTGGTGGCTAACCAACCGGACATAGTGGTGGTAGACAAACAGAAGAAGACGGCCGTAGTGATCGATGTAGCGGTTCCGAATGACAGCAATATCAGGAAGAAGGAACACGAGAAGCTGGAGAAATACCAAGGGCTCAGAGAAGAGCTCGAGAGGATGTGGAGGGTGAAGGTAACGGTGGTCCCCGTGGTAATCGGAGCACTAGGTGCGGTGACTCCCAAGATAGGCGAGTGGCTCCAGCAGATCCCGGGAACAACATCGGAGATCTCTGTCCAGAAGAGCGCAGTCCTGGGAACAGCTAAGATACTGCGCAGGACCCTCAAGCTCCCAGGCCTCTGGTAGAGGACCCGAGCTTGAAGGATAAACCGCCCGCAGGGGCGTGCTGGGTGTTTTTATATATATATATATATATATATATATATATATATTCAGTGTTGGGGAGTAACGGAATACATGTACCGCCGTTACGTATTTAGAATACAAAATATGAGTAACTGTATTCCGTTACCGTTTAAAAAGGTGGTATTCAGAATACAGTTACTTTGTTGAAATAAATGGATTACACTGCGGTACTTTCCTGTTTCATTTTGTCGCGGGTCAGGACTGTTTGGGTTTTGTTTGACAGCTACGTTCTTTCGTTCCAGGCGGCAGCGTTACGGTTGCCATGGTTACAGGGCGACGCTCTCTCTCTCTTTCTGCGACTGTGTGTTTCCTGGGTGAGAGAGCGCCTTTTCGTTGTTGTTGTTGTGCTAAGCTAACAGGCAGAATGCTACAAGCATAGCTCTAAAGAATGTAGCATCATGGGCAGTATAGTCCGTGTTGCAGGGAGAATGGACTGCCATACACGTTATGAGTCTGTGAGCGCGAGAAGGGAGAAAAAGGGGAGTGGAAAGGTACGAGTTGTCGTCGAGGAAAAACGGGAGCTGGAAGCATGTAAATATAATAATAACCACTGCAGCCAAGAAGAGTGCCTGACGAGCCCAGTTGTAAGTAAGCTATTAAGACTCGACTGTACACCGTGTTCGTGTTTTCCTCCGAAAACAATAAGTTCCGTTGGAGCAGTCTTTCAACGCCTCTCTCTGTCTCTCGCAAGAAAAATTGAC
Organism: Aulonocara stuartgranti; assembly: GCF_965226115.1. Classification (NCBI taxonomy): domain Eukaryota; kingdom Metazoa; phylum Chordata; class Actinopteri; order Cichliformes; family Cichlidae; genus Aulonocara; species Aulonocara stuartgranti. Next base: position 14,005,911 of record NC_138946.1, read on the forward strand.
CCACACAACAAAGTAAAGCTATTTTTCGGCTACGAGCCGACAGGGACCCCGCCGTATTAGTCAGAGGTCCCTTTACTACAGTTCGGAGTCGCGGACCTTCAGTAATAGTAATAAATCACACAGCAATAGTACATTCACGTTGTTGTAAAAAGCACGATAATATATTAAGTAATCCAAAGTATTCAGAATACGTTACTCTCATTGAGTAACGTAACGGAATACGTTACAGAATACATTTTGGGGCATGTATTCTGTATTCTGTAACGGAATACATTTTAAAAGTAACCTTCCCAACACTGTATATATTATATATTATATAAAAAAAAAAAACACCCAGCACGCCCCTGCGGGCGGTTTATCCTTCAAGCTCGGGTCCTCTACCAGAGGCCTGGGAGCTTGAGGGTCCTGCGCAGTATCTTAGCTGTTCCCAGGACTGCGCTCTTCTGGACAGAGATCTCCGATGTTATTCCCGGGATCTGCTGGAGCCACTCGCCTAGCTTGGGAGTCACCGCACCTAGTGCTCCGATTACCACGGGGACCACCGTTACCTTCACCCTCCACATCCTCTCGAGCTCTTCTCTTAGCCCTTGGTATTTCTCCAGCTTCTCGTGTTCCTTCTTCCTGATATTGCTGTCATTCGGAACCGCTACATCGATCACTACGGCCATCTTCTTCTGTTTGTCTACCACCACTATGTCCGGTTGGTTAGCCACCACCATTTTGTCCGTCTGTATCTGGAAGTCCCACAGGATCTTAGCTCGGTCATTCTCCACCACCCTTGGGGGCATTTCCCATTTTGACCTCGGGACTTCCAGGTTATACTCGGCACAGATGTTCCTGTACACTATGCCGGCCACTTGGTTATGGCGTTCCATGTATGCCTTGCCTGCTAGCATCTTGCACCCTGCTGTTATGTGCTGGATTGTCTCTGGGGCATCTTTACACAGCCTGCACCTGGGGTCTTGCCTGGTGTGATAGACCCCAGCCTCTATGGATCTTGTACTCAGAGCTTGTTCTTGTGCTGCCATGATTAGTGCCTCTGTGCTGTCTTTCAGTCCAGCTTTGTCCAGCCACTGGTAGGATTTCTGGATATCAGCCACCTCCTCTATCTGCCGGTGGTACATACCGTGCAGGGGCCTGTCCTTCCATGATGGTTCCTCGTTTCCCTCCTCTTTCTTGGGTTTCTGCTGCCTGAGGTATTCACTGAGCACTCGGTCAGTTGGGGCCATCTTCCCAATGTATTCTTGGATGTTCGTTGTCTCATCCTGGACTGTGGTGCTGACACTCACCAGTCCCCGGCCCCCTTCCTTCCGCTTAGCGTACAGCCTCAGGGTGCTGGACTTGGGGTGAAACCCTCCATGCATGGTAAGGAGCTTTCTTGTCTTTATGTCAGTGGCTTCTATCTCCTCCTTTGGCCAGCCTATTACCCCAGCAGGGTACCTGATCACGGGCAGGGCGTACGTGTTGATGGCCCAGATCTTGTTCTTACCATTCAGCTGACTCCTCAGGACTTGCCTGACCCTCTGCAGGTACTTGGTGGTTGCAGCCTTTCTAGCAGCCTCTTCATGGTTCCCATTTGCCTGCGGGATCCCCAGGTACTTGTAACTGTCCTCTATGTCTGCAATGTTGCCTTCTGGTAGTTCAATCCCCTCAGTTCTGACTACCTTCCCTCTCTTTGATACCATCCGGCTACACTTCTCCAGTCCGAACGACATTCCAATGTCATTGCTGTATAGCCTGGTAGTGTGGATCAGTGAATCGATGTCTCGTTCACTCTTGGCATACAGCTTGATGTCATCCATGTACAGGAGGTGGCTGACAACTGCTCCGTTCCGTAGTCGGTATCCGTAGCCAGTCTTGTTAATGATCTCACTGAGGGGGTTCAGGCCTATGCAGAACAGCAGTGGGGACAGAGCATCTCCTTGGTAGATCCCGCACTTGATGGTGACTTGTGCTATGGGCTTGGAGTTGGCCTCTAGTGTTGTACGCCACATCCCCATTGAGTTCCCGATGAAGGCTCTTAGGGTCCCATTGATCTTGTACAATTCTAGGCATTCCAGTATCCAGCTGTGGGGCATTGAGTCATAGGCCTTCTTGTAATCAATCCAGGCAGTGCACAGGTTGGTCAGTCTGGTCTTGCAGTCTCGGCTGATTGTTATATATATATATATATATATATATATATATATATATGTGTGTGTATATATATATATATATATATATATATGAAAGGCCTTATCTTACCTAATCCTATTATAGCACCCTAACTTACTGAGATATGATGGAAAAGCACAAAAAACCTGGAGAAGAGGTTGTAGAGAGGAAGAAAGTAAATGAACTGATATAATAAAAGCAGCAGCTATATTTTTCTGCTCAGTAAATAAATAAATAAAATCAATAAATAAAACATTTTGATATGACGGTCAACATCAGTCGCCATTTCACAAGCCAGACTGACAGACCCGCCTTTCCGTGAACCGTCTGTTTTTGACATTTTAAAAATTGTCTCACAAAAAAAGAAATTTCATTAAATCTTTGGGGACTTGGTGCTGCCCACTCACTGGAAAGCTTCTTGAAATAGAGAAAGACAAAAAGCAGAAAAGCTCCTAGAATCGGTGAGGCGTCAAGTGTCCAAAAAAAAAAAAAAGTGTGTTTTGTCAGTCTGAATGCTGTGTGATGGAACCAAATTATACATTAAGTAATCTATACATTAGACATTTTCAAAAAGAATCTTCCTCTGTGATCTTTACACTTGTTTCGACCTTACTAGTGCTCTGAGGATGGACCATTTTGGTCAGTGGCCTTAAGAGTGTTCTGAGACAAAAATAGGAACACATTCTGAAAAAGCAACATTTTCCCATCATCTTACCAGCATCCAATGAATAGTGACTTGTCCTCTTCTTGCCACCCTCAGCCTCACTTTTTCTACTGTTTCTTTCTACATGTATTTTTAACTTACAGTGTAGACAGAAACCCCTTTCAAAACCAAGGGGGGAAAAAAATCACGTCATTTAAATCGTACCTCTGTGGTGCATGTGTTACATTTTCAAATACACAGTTAATCGTCTCCCAGCTTGATATCTACAGTACATTTGAGTCTCTTTGTCAGACTGTGACAGTGTCAGAGAGACATTTTTGACTGTTTTACTTCTCATGGCATGCTGAGGGCTTTATAACATGAGCCCTGGCATGCAAACGCTTTTTTTTTCTTATTTATGATTTCAAAATCCCGGTATTTGTGCATATCCATCACAGCACCTCCCACACAGTCAGGATTTGTCAAAACGACTTTTAGTTTCACTGGAGGAGTCTGTCTATAAAAATCACTTGATGGGTTTCAGGTAAGGGGAAGAAATAAAAATAGAAAAAGAGCAAAAATATTTATGTTTTTGCGTTAAAAAGTAACAATCAATCGATCTCTTTGACTTTTTCTATTGGTAAGGCCTCATAACATTTTAAGGATAACATTAAAGGGTTTTGTCTTTCATCCCTCCATTCACAGTACACTTTTTGAACTTCACTTTGCTAATTTTGGCTAACACAAACACAAATACTCCCTTGACATAGTCTGACGTTTTCCTTCTTTTTTTTTCTTTTTTGTTGTTCTTCAGTAAAGACTCTGCCCTTTGTCTTCATGCATGGCTACACATTTATCCACTCAGTTTGGGTCAAAAAGGCAGGAAAGGACATGACTGATGACAGGATTAAATATTATGTAAGGTAAAAAGAGGAAACGGCTAGGCTGTCCCCAGCTGAACATACCTTTTCTAACAAAGACAGACAGAGTTCAAAGGTGATTTTTGAACTGTTTTTCATAGCTTCTTAACTTTTATACCGGTTCCAAATAGCAACACCTGATTGTTGAGTCCAAAGCTCCAAAGAAAGGGCAGCAACATGCTGTATGTGAAGACACATAGACAGAGAGTGACACTGTGTAGTGATACACACAAATTAGTCAGCATAGTTATCAGGGCTGATAGTCGCTTGCTTGTGGTTATTGTGCAGGCACTACACAGCTTTATAGCTCTGTACTTGGTGTGGGTGACAGCTACACTTATTTGTGGGATTTTGTCAGCTGAAGCACTTCTGAAAGTGCTTCAGCTGACAAAATTGGGGAAAGTAAAAATATAAAGAGCAATCTTCACCATAGTGTCGCATTTTAACTCTATATGTCTTTGTCATTCTCATGGCCCAGTTCTGCTTTTCAAATGCAAAAGAATAAATGGTAGACAAATTAATTGCTCATCGTATTTTACTTCAGGGATTTCTGTTTTTGCAAACCTGAACACTACATTGTCAAAGAAAAGGGGTCCTGCATCACTCCTGTAACCCAGCTGCAGCACCATAATGTTATAATCAATGTCTATATGGGGATCAAAGCATTTTTTTAAGGCAGACTTGAAATAATGTGAATCTATATTGAATTTTTTTCTCTACTTGTCTAATATTTGTTTATTTGTTTAAAGCCAAGCTTAGGAACAAATACACAATATCCAATTGCTGGAAACAGCAAAAACTTTTCAAAATTATGTTTATTAAAAAGAAAAACAAACTGGGAATGAAAAGTGAACTATTTAAGCAAAAAAAAAATCATCTCAGAAGACACAGAGTGTAATACCAGAAGAAAAGGATCGAGTCCACTAAGAAATGAAAAGGAGAAAATTCAAAGGTGTTTGTGAAGAGTTCATTTAAAGTTCTTTTACAGCACTTCTGTAGGTTTCTACGATAAACTGTAAGTGGCTTGTGCTGTTTACTGATGCAATACATGCTATCAGTTTCTACCCACTCAACATATTTGCACACTTTAATTTCATCTCTGTATTTCAGAGATGTCCTTTGCATCCCAATAAGTCAAATCCATAACTGAAGAATAAATAGGCCTTGCTGGACCATTTGTTTTGGTCTGCATAGCAATTACACGCTTCTTACTAAGCAACTGCTTGTCTGCATGCTTGCTTTTAGGCCCTTGGGTGTGTTACCACTCCTGGTGACGTTCTAATCATTAGGGCAAGAGGAGTTCATCGATTTTGAACCAAGTAATTATGAGAACGGAGAAAGATTGGTGGCTATAAACAAGTGAAATTAGTGAAGAGGATGGGAATAATGAAAATGGGCGTGGGTGAGTAACAGTAATGAGGTCACAGAGTGTCCTTCCTGTATGTCTGCAGGCTCATGTCCAGTCAGATATCTTTTTTTCCATTCCCTAGAAATTACTTTGTACATTAAAACAATGAAGCATAACCTAAAAATCTGCTTAAGGACATATAATGAGCAGCTGCATCTGATAAACCTTGTGTGCATGCTTTATTTAGGTGGGCTAATTATCGACATTTGCTTCACAATACAATTGACTATTCAGTGCTCGCACACTGGCACACCTGTATCAGACAGAACTGTTATTTATCATAGCTGCAGCTGCGTTTATCCCACAGAGACACTTTCATGAAAAGGTCTATCCAAGCAATTCTGTGCTCATACAGAAGGGTTTTGAATATGGCCCTTTGTCAAAGCAGTTAGCCACATAACATTTGGCATCATGGCAAAATTGCCAGTAAAGAAGCACTTTCTCATCTGATGATAAAGGGGAAGTTGATAAAGCATCTTGGATGAAAGGATCAATTTCATTCTGTTCTTGTTATAGCCAAGGAGCTTAGAAAAAGCCAAGTACTTGGTAGAACAATAAAAGAGGATCATTACATCCTGTTACAAAATTGAGTATTTGTAGAAACAAGAATAAAAGTATACTGTATTTTAACAGTACACTGTTTTTTATACGTATTAGTGTCCATTTGTGATTTTTTATCATAGGAAACACTCAGATGTAAATATTACTGATGATTTTGTTGTTTTAAAATCCCTCATTACTAGTGCAGAACAAAGCAATGCTTTGTGTGCTCATGTCTCTTAGTTAATCTGTAGTGAGCTGTCTCTGCTTTTCTTCTTATTAAATTATTTTATTATTATTATTTTTTAAACTGCCTGTGGATAAAAAAGGCTGCTTGATGAACAGCTCTTAGGTTCTGATCATGGCAGAACAAAAACAGGCCCTCAGTACACGGAGACAGCAGTAGACAGGACATAAGTTCCAGGCTGTGTACTGGGACAGCAAACACTGACAGGTGTAACAAATTAGCTGGGACAGTGAAAAGGAACATCTGCGGGTTGGAAGTCCCCAAATCCCAATGAAACACACCACCAAAAGTGGGTAAGAATAGCAGAGTTAAAGTCCTTTGGGACTTCAAGCTCCAGACAGACTAACCAGACAGTCCGGGTGGCTGACAAGACGCAGGAAAAGTACTTGTGATAGATGTGACGATCTCAACTGACAGTGACTTTAGGAAGAAGGAGCGTGAATAGAGGTTAAAAAAAAAAGAAACCTGATCAAAGTTAAAGCTGAGTTGTGGTGCACATACTATATAAGCACAAATCTCTTCAAGGAAAAAGTCCCTAGCTCAATTCCTGGCTGCCCTGGACACTTGCTACATGGACAGTTCTGCTTTCTTCCATTCCTTTCTACAATAACCGGCCACTTCATTAGGTACAGCTTGCTAGTGCTGTGTTGGACCCTCATTTGCCCTTTAGAAAAGCCTTAATAATTTGAGACATAGATTCAACAAGCTGCTAGAAACATTTCTTGAACATTTCCATTTTGGTCCATATTGACCTCCCAGTCCATTATTCATTCAGTGGTGGTAGTTTCAGTCATTGTGCAATGTACTGTTTATAAGGTTGGGAAAATCTGCAGTCACCTGAGACTGAAGAAGTCACTTGGATGAGTGACGAAACATTTCTCCCACTGAAAAATGCTACATCCAGATGAACAGAATCAACCTTTTGGGAGCGCATCACAGTTTCACACAGTTCCTACAGGCCTACTGGCTGTACATCCCAACAGTGATTGTGGACCCAAGGTAGTAGAAGATGAGTACACTGTGATCAAAAAAGAATGGCTATGGTCTGCTACAATACTCAGGTCAGCCTGGACGCTTAAAGCTTTGTTGGTACTACCTGTACCCTTCCCCATGCTGATGCTTGATTTGCATTCAGCAGATTGCCTTGACAATGTCTACATGCATTGAGCTGCTGCCATGTGACTGTTTAGATATTTGTGTTAACAAGAAGTTGAAATTATTGGGGCAATCGTGGCTCAAGAGTTGGGAGTTCGCCTTGTAATCGGAAGGTTGCTGGTTTGAGCCCTGGCTTGGACAGTCTCGGTCGTTGTGTCCTTGGGCAAGACACTTCACCCGTTCCCTACTGGTGGTGGTCAGAGGGCCCGGTGGCGCCAGTGTCCAGCAGCCTCGCCTCTGTCAGTGCGCCCCAGGGTGGCTGTGGCTACAACGTAGCTTGCCATCACCAGTGTGTGAATGTGTGAATGTGTGTGTGAATGGGTGGATGACTGGATGTGTAAAGCGCTTTAGGATCCTTAGGGACTAGTAAAGCGCTATAGGCCATATGCCTAATAATGTGGCTAGTGTATCTCTCTCTCCTTTCCACATTTCTCACACCTGCAACTTTCTAATAAAAGACAAAAGAAAAGGGCTCTGACCCTGAACTGGGCTACAGCTGATTCCAGGTGGCTGTGGTTTCTGTTCAGATACAAGATACAAGCTTGAGGAGGAAGTATATGGCATAAAATGTAACCTCATCTCATTAAAACCACATGAAGAACTCATGAGAGACTATGAATGCAAATGAGGTAGCGGGTTACAAATTTGACGGAGGCAACTGAAATAAATACCAATGGGATTGAAGAAAATAGTCAACTGACATATGGCAGTGTGGTTAATGCACTTTATATGGGGACAAGGAGGAGAAGGTCACAGAAAGCAATATATGGATGTACATACTGATGGTTTACTTGCCATTAACATATGATATTAATACTCTGAGGTTTTGTGTTTAATTGAAAATGAATTGAGTTAAATATTTGAGGTGTTACTGATGTACTATCTGCTGTATTTAGAAATATAATAATAATGGAGTTTGATAAAGGAAAAAAAAAGAAATAGAGAGACAAGTCTATGATGAATTGTTACAATGGCAAATCATTTTTGTAGTTCATGTTTATCATATTATGTGTTTGTTGAGTATATATTGTCAAAGATACCATTGACCATTACCTTTCATTTAATACTAAAATGTAACGGTCAATTGTAGTTATCTAGATTATGTATAATAAAACAATATAAGACATATTAATGAAATTTGTTTTAGTATATGTTTTCCTACTGGAGACTATCACTAAGCATGGGGTAGTACACATTCATTTACATTAATTTACCCCAATAACTGTTTATTTTCTGTTTTTCTTCATCTGTGTATTTATCACTATATGGTGGCATTTCTCTTTTGTTTAAAGCCTGACATTTGTTTTTTCAATTTAAAGAAACTGTGCTAGTGAAATTAACAGAATTATTGGAAATTTTGAATATATCAATTTGTGATGCTAACATCTAATATGATTCGTGGACATGATTGCATCTGACATTTCACAGATACTTTGACTTTGCTGCAAAAACCAATTTCACCGAGCATACAGCTGTTGACAGTTCTTCTGAAGGTTTATTAAGGACTCCACAGCATCCTGCGACAGCCGGTATCAGAGTGACAACAGCGCTTTCATGGCAGTGGATGACATCTAAATTGTTGTTTTTTGACCCATGGATGTTCCGATCCAGTTGGCTTCCCTTCCTTTTTTTGAGACAATTCAAAATAAATAAGAAACAACAATACCCCTGTGAAATTGTCAAGTCACAGCAGTAACAAATTCATATAACTGATGTAGCATAACTTAAGCAGCAAGGAAGGTGATAAGTAAATAGCATTAGCAGACGATTGAAGTTCTTTTAAGCATATTTTATTGCTGGCATCTCCATTGTACCATAAAATAATCAATCAGGCATGCAAAAATCCCACTTTGCTTTATACAGGACTTTGCCCACACCTGACCTCGTTAGTCCCTACCATTGAAACAAATAGGTCAGACCAAACAATACAATTCTAAACAAAGAACAGGAATAAAGTCATGCATGAAACTGACAAACTCATTTACTCAACTAAATGGTTTGTAAAGTAAAACACTGCATACAAAATAACTCAAAAGGCTACTTTAAAGAAAACAAACAATACTATACAAAATGAAAACCCCCCCATTTGGTTACACCCAGTGATGCACTCATTGACCTCATGACCCTATATAAACAGGAAGTAGTGGGCTGCCCTTCCCATACACCTGTCTCACATATACGACCTGAATGCACAACATGGACACCATGGTAAGTATAACCAAAGCAACATAAAGAAACATAATTTACCAGACATGTGCCTATAAACAGAAGAAAATTCAGATGACCTGATGTTTAGTAGTGTTTGCTTTAAAACACATGCATGGATGTAAAGGATTTAACTACTACTACCACAAACAAAACCCGGGATAGTGTGTGTTAAGAGAAGTTACACCAGCAATGTCTAAATCAAAGCATTATGGCTGACTGTAAAATAACAGAACACAAAATAACAATATATGCAAGTGACAAATGGCAAATGAATTCTGTCCTAGCCACTTTGTCACAATAACATCATTCAAATTGCTAAATGGAAGTATTTTCTACATTTTGCTTCCTTAATTCTCAGTAATGTTAATCTTACCTTATCAAACACTGTATAATAACAATGTTTATTCATGCTTGTCTATATTTATGTCACTGAATCCTTCTTGGCTGACTTGTCTAAATTTGTAACTTTTTGGAAAGCATGTATAGTATGTACTTTTAAAACACGTGCAGGATAAATTAGTGCAAAATCGTGCAATTTGTGAAAAGATGTTTTTTCTTTTTAACATGCTTACACATGTGTGACTGGTATGTGTCTGTATGTTTTTGTCCACCTTGTTCTTCTGTATAAGTCTACCTCAGCATATCACTATATGTTTGACCTGTGTGATAACCATATGCAGATGTGCACCGTAACCCTGCAAATGCCCTATCTGATATCCTAATGGACTACTAATGGAACAAATCATCAATTTTGCTTCTGTAATAAACCATTATTGTAAGCTTGATCATCTCTGGAAACATTATTTTCACTCATTTCAAATTTTGCATTTTCCATCAAATATCCTGCCCAGTGTTGGCTTTTCTGTTTCCATTCATCTCTGCTGATTACATTCCTCCTCCCTAGCTGCCCTAGCTGAGAAGCACTGACTTCATATACATATGTTAATACTTATGCATATACATATGTTAATATTAATCATCAGAATTGTATCTTGAGATGCTTCATTCAACAACATCATCTTCAGTGTAATTCCTTATTTCAGACTAGTTCATGCTTGCCTCCTTTACTAGTGATACAACAATTTACTGCCTAACCCGGAACATCCCTGCATTTTGTTCTTTACTAGTTAGAGTTTAAGTTCAGTGTTTTGACTGTTGGAGTTAACTAGTAAGATTTTCAGTGTTACTAGTTACCGTAACCACAAGTGTGTCAAAACGTTGTGCAGCTGAGATTTTTGGTGAGACCTGTTGTCACAAGTGTGGTCTCACTGCGTCTCACTGGATGTAGTGAAAACGCTACATCCAGATGAAGAGAATCAACTTTTTGGAGATTTACTTACCTGGATGATTGAGAATGCATCAAGAAGTGAGGCTTCTGTTGATACTGTTTGACATTTCACAAGCTGCCAAAAGAGAGACTATTTGTCATGATGTGGAGTTTACTGTTTAGATATGTCCTGCTTAGCTTCTTATTCATTGCATATTGCTGTCAGTTTTCCATCCTTGTGTTAGGATGCAGTCAAATAGTCAATTTCACTTAGAAAGACTTCTGAGTGAAGTGACCTGGAAGTATTCGTGTGACAGACATTCTAATTACTATGTAAATCCTCTAAATACTAAGATGGTTCAGTGCTTCTTTTATTGCTTCCTTAAGCAATGAACTTTCCATTATGAAAGGAGGTGGGCTAATTTTGTCTCACAGTTCATAGCAAAATGAGCGTTCATGAGTAAAATCCTTATAAATTCTCCGTCACGCCTTTCCGTGACCTCCTGACATTTCTCATTGAAGTCAAAGAAAAGTGATCGGTTAAAGGAGGCAGGAGATCATTTTTTTGGTCTACTTTAGTTTTTACTGTTTACTCAGTTTGTGTTAGTCACATTTTTTTTTTTCCTGAAATTTCTGTCTTATTCCTCAGTCTTTGTTCTGTTTCCCCCACTTTCTTTGCCACCTGTGTTCAACCAGTAATTAGTCATTATACCTGCAGTTATTCTTTCGTTTGCAGGAACATTTTGATTCCTTACTCAAGATTTCTAGCTATTATTTCTTCTAGCTTTCTAGAGTTCCTAGTTTTTCTTTTTTTCTTGTGTACGAACTTCTTAACTGTTTATTAGACTTTTAACTGCTCCTCTTCTGGAGTAGTTGCCTTACTGACTGCCGCACGATGTGTGACCGTTACCTGGTTTTGGATGAAAAATTTGGATTTCAGACTTGAATTTTTCTATGTTTTCTATGTTTGGGTCTTTCTCCTGCTGAATTGTTTCACTAATGAAGCTTACTGTAAGTTCAGTAAGGAAAATCTAGTCACTTGTCTGCCTGCTTGTTTGATTTATTTTTTTTTTTGCATCATGTGAATGTGTGTGAAAGCTCCACTTGTTTCATGTACATAGGAAACTGTAGATGTCTGCATGTCATGGTCGTGTCTGCTCCCTTTAACAATAATTGAGCTGGGCAGGTGCAGAGGCCAGTAATCTTTTTTTTTTTTTTTTTTTTTTTTTTTCTGGTGTTTTGCGCTTGCACATTATGGATAAACATTGTGGATAAATTGATGGGAGACGAAGGGAGATATGCAAGAAAAGCTGCCATTGTTCTAGCTTTCACTGCCCTGAGATCAGTTATGATCTGCTTATCGTAAACAAACACAGCTAGCAATGGTAAGTAAATGAGCTTCAGTTATTTATCTTTGTAGCAGATGAGTTTCCTCCTGCTAACTACCTTGGTAAACATGTGATATAATAAACTTTCTTTAAATCAAGATATAACCCTGTTTTTCTGAGATGTGCTTACCTTTCTGTAAAAGTCATATCACTGGTTGATAGAGTGCAACAAACAAAAGTGCAACAAGAAAAATGTACTGAAAGTGAAGTTGTTTTTCATTTTTTACTCCATTTTTGTATTTAAATTGAATTAATTCTCTCACTTTAAATGCGCTAACATGTGAAACCTGTTACTCTAACCACTCAGAACTGCCACTCACTAGATACTTTGTCCTTTTTAAGACCATTCTCTGTAAACCCAAGAGATAGGTGTACTGGAAAATCTCATTAGATCAGCATTTTCTGAAATCCTTTGTCAGATTCACACGATGTAGCTGCGTGGCAGGCATTAGTAGGACCCAAATGCAGAACTCAAAACACAAAGGGGTGAACTAAACTGGGAACAAGAACTAGGAGCTGTGAGCCAAACAAGGACCACAGAGAAACACACACAGCAATGAGGGACAACATGACCACAGACAGAGGACTAACGACTAATGACAGGATGGGAAACACAAGGGAAAACAGCTGCACCTAATCAGACACAATAAAACAGGAAGGAAGCAAAACTGAACACAGTGAACACAGGACAAGGGACTACCAAAATAAAACAGGAAACACAAGAAACACACTGAGACACGGACTGAGTGAATAGAGGGAACAGAGGGCGCGAGAGACATGAGTGGGAAACAGATGACTCAACATGGAGATAGAAGTTAACATACATGACTGACTATGCAGGCAGGAACAAAATGGAATAACCTACATGAACAAGAAACTCAGAACTAGAAATACAAATGGATAAACTAGGAAGAACAAGGAACTAAACGATACCAAATAAGAACATAAGAAACATAGAAACACAGAGTCATAGACCCGGTACCATGACACAGATAGCCATAAAGGCTTCATGAGATTGAGTCAGAGACAATAAGCGTAACACTTGGTTTTGGGGATAAGGTAAAAAATTGGAGTGAGGCATTAAGTTGTGACACTTAATGTTAGAGTAAAGGGATTAGCATTGCATTATATCAAAATAGTAATCTAAATATGTTTGCAGAATGCTTAGAGATTAACCTTTTACATGACTGATGCTTCCCCTTCTTTATAAACCTACTCTAGCAAATGAAAGTGCAGACAGATGGTCCTGATGCAGTGATTCTTTTATCCTGGGGTATAAAGGAAGAGGCAAAAGAGACTGAGAAGAAGAAAGGGACAGAAAATCTCAACAGGTTGCATTATACATTTGATAGTAAGACTTGCCTGATTATAATGGTATCCATTGAAGTTGTTCCACCAAAGTAAATACAATTGTAAATAAGATGTGGCATATAAATGTTTTAAATTTACATTTTATAAATTAGACTTTTGAAGCCTATCAGCTAATAATAATTTCTGGGTTTTTTTGATCATGCAAGAATACCATCTTTTTGCTTTCACCTCTGTCCTCATTATCATATTTGGTGTAAATAAGTACCCTTTTAGCTCTGAGAGAAATCATTTAAAGCAGTAATTAAGGGCCTAATGGCTCAGTGAGGTCATTTAGAGGTCTTTTCAGTTTCCTGATGCGTGAAAAGATGTCATAAACTTATAATGCACAGATGCAAAAACAGTATAGGTTGATTAGACAGATTAGACAGACCTCAGATTTCCACAGTGAGGATAATTATGCAGTTATAGTCGAGTGTAACACCAGCTTTTATATGCGTGTAAAATGGTAAATCTCAGTGGTGGGATTAGTGCACAACATTTTGCTCAAGCTGGGGGTCTGGGAGGTTAAAGGCTTCACGAGCAGATTGTGGGACCTGATGGATGTCACACCGACACGGAGGATTTAGAGCAGGGCAGAGAGGAAGAAAGAGTGAAAATGTGTGTGACAAAGACAGGGTCAATCTTAGTGTTATATTCATTTATCTCACTTTCTGTCTCCTGTCACCTTACACATATGAAAACACACAGAAACACATACAAGCTCCTCCATGCCTTGTATGTCGGTTAAGAATTGGAAAAGCATGAATCAGAAATGCCTGACAGGTCTTGTTTTTAAATTCTATTTGCAGTTGGACATTTCACAGAGAATTATCTAATGCTGTTGACAGGCTTGAAAAACTGTGTCATAATGCAAGCATCAACTTGACGCAAGTGTCATCATTTTCTTTTTTTCATTACTCATATTTCATTATCAGTGTTTAAAGTGAATTTCTCGAACCACAAAGGAAAACAATGTGCTTTTAAAATGCAATCGTTTCCAACAGCAAATGTCGGTGGTTTGGCTGGGCCAAGAGGAATAAATATTGTTGCTCTTTTTAAGACCACATTTTTGAGAGATGCATGTTACCTGTTTTTGTACTTTTGCTTGCTGGACTCTAAGTTACAGATGGGTACCGGATGCCCCTAATAATAATTTTAAATGCTAAACTATTCAAAACTAAATGAAACATGCTATCAGTATCAACTGACAGCTTTTTCCCAGATTCAAAAAGACGTTGTTTTGTATAGAAGGCTGAATAGATTGCAAGGAAGAACAGAGCTTTTGCACACACTTGACAGATGATTATAGCATTTCAAGGCTATGCACAGTAATTACTAGTTTCTCTATTTTAGAGAAAGGAAACCAGGCACCAGACAGTCTCTTATATAAGTAGTCATGTAAAAAAAAAAAAGCTATATTTTAATGAAGCTATAGGAACTTCCTGTTTAGCGTCCAATGGCTAATTTTAATATACAGTCATCTGTGTGATGCTGATTATGCAGCTTGGCATCATGTATGTCCTGATGCTAGTTTTTCATGACAGCAATGCATACAGATGTTAATGCATGTGTAAGATGCTGCTTTGTGAATCTTATTCAGTAGTCAAATGTTTTGCAATGAGCGTTAAAGATGTAGTTTGAGTTTTCCCTCATCGCTTTTGCCCCTACTCCTCCTGACAACTTGAATTGTTTGATATTTCCTGGTTTGAATGGGTGAATCCATGCATTGTGGTAATGTTTTTAAATGGGGCTTGGAAAGCCCCCAACAGATATTAGCATGGACCGTGGAGTCATGATGAGAAGCTTTTTGGACAGTTTTTAGATCATCTCCTCCAAATCATTGCCTCTAGGAATAACTGAGGGCCAGCACAATGGCAAATTTTCACTGTGGTGTCATTTAAAGTCATGCAAAGTTTTGCAACGCTAGTTCATTAGAAAACACAGTACTTATAGTACTCATATCTTTTGAAACGGCTGACCTCATGCAACTTTTGCTGCTGACTTTGAAAAGCAAGACTGATTTTAAATTGATTTTTGACGATTACAACTGAACTGTGTGCTGTTGTATGTACAGAGATTACAAACAAGCCATAAAGTGAATCATCATATTCATTTAAACGGCACCATATTATTTACATTTCCTGTTTGCTTGTGAGAAAAATTGACCACTGGAATTTAATTTTGAAAACCATATTCTATTCTATTCTATTTGCTTTTTGGAGCAGACGTAAATTCCATTGCATGGTTGGTCTTGTGTGAGTGAATGAGTGAGACTGTGTGTGTGTGTGTGTGTGTGTTTCTGTTTGTGTGTGACATGGTCTTGGTTTGAACTTTTTCGGCTGCACGCACACCCTGGCTCTGTGCTACGGGGAAATGTGGGCGTTGTGTCTGCTAGGCCTCTTACACTTGGCTTGTCTACATGCATTACTCACTCACTTCACACACGCATACACACACATGCACATCTGCAAACCCCCACACAGATGAGCACAGTCATACTTGCACATAGAGAGACACACACACACACACACACACACACACACACACACACACACACACACACACACACACACACACACACACACACAGTGAGAGGGCGTCCATTGAGGATTTCATCTTGCTAAATAGTTAATATTCAAATTGGCCAAGCCTGTCAGGCAGCCAGTGGCATGATAGCATAACTTGAGTAGTACACATCTCTATCTCGCTCTCTCTCTCAGTCACTGACTCACATACAAACATCACTTCAGAGGACATTACTTTGGCTTATATTTATTTCTTGAACTTAAAACTTAATCTAAACCTTTTCGGTTTAATGTTTTACTTTATGGGAACTTGCTTTTTGTCCCAAAATGGGGGGTGGGGCGGGGGGTTCACCACAGCTGACAGTATAAACAGATTTTGTCCCCATAGTAAACAGAAGTACACACACACACACACACCAACACTCTGTACCTCTCTTAATTTATGGCTCTTCGTGCTGCAGCACGGCTCCTGGGAACCTAATTTAATTCAAAGTTGGTCATTCATGTTTACTGAGGTGACGTTAATGCAACGCTGCGGCTCAGTCTGTCGGCTCCCACTCTCACATAGCCTCCTGCAGTCTTGTATCCTGTAGATGGCCTCATTGTGCCTCTGTGTGTCTGCTGGCTACAAATTCATCCCAGGATATCGCGGTAGATTCGTTTATAGCTCATCTTGTCTTTTCGCGACTTTATGGTAGTGATGGCTTTTTATAGGTCTGTGTAGGTGAAGTGCAGGTGATAAAAAAAGACGAAGAAGAAGCTGAAAATGCCACAGTTAATGGTAGCCTAGTGTAAAATAGTAATTCAGGTACTTATAAAAACTGTAAGACAAGAGTCACCAAAATTCAAATGCGTAACTTCAAAGACAGAAATCCGCGTAATTTGGAGAGCAGAGAATACACGCACTCCCTCTCTCTTTTTTCAGAATGAGCCTTGCATGTATCGGACACTTATAAATTCACAATCATAAAGGTCGCCTTAAATTATTTGGTTAAACACTTTCAGTAGCAAACGGTGTGCAGTATAGGCTGAATTTGTGCAGCTTTACCCTTCTGATCCTGCTTGAATAGATGGAGCAGTTGTGGCAGGGACCGTGGTGCGCAGCAGCAGGCAGCAGCAGCAGCTGAGCGGAGAGAGAGGAGCGCGTAGAAACACGCTCTTGGAGAGACCAGAGTCATTCCTATCTCTCTCCGCTTGCCAGTCACACCGAAGACACATCGCAGTGTATCTGAATGTTGCATCACAAAGGATGGCCCCCAAAAAGAAAAGCATAAAGACTCATTTAAACACCCAAGGAAACGCCGCAAAAAGGGAGAGCGTGACTTTCTTGGCATAGAGGAGCGCGCAGAGAGGGTGAGCTCCTTCTCCTTCACTACCAAGATACAAGTTGGATGTATACCGAAGAAATGTGGATTCGGAACGGAACTTTTTTTTTTATTAGTTAAAAATTAACGGATGGTTTCATTGGTTCGTTTTGGATTCAGTTGTTTTCAAAGCTAACCCAAGACGCTTAAAACTTGCCCGGAGCTATCCACATCCAAAGAGCGAAGCAAACGCTGTCTACAAAAATCGATAATAATAATAATAATGATAATAAAATAAATAAATGAAGTGAGCCTTTATTTCAAATCCAGGGATTTGGGCTGATGTCCGGATGAAAACTCTGCACTTTAAAGGATGAAAGGCTTTTGGTAAATTGCTACAAAATTCAGCCAAAAGGAAACTAAACGCGTTTGAATTGAAGCATCGTGTCAGAATACAAAGCGCTGCGAGAGTGATGCGTTTTTTTTCTGGTTTTCTCGTTTAATCTGCATCTCTCTTCTTTGAAAACGCATCATTAAGACTTTTGAATGCATTTTTATTTTATTTATTTCTTATTTTTCCTCAACACTCAGGTGTTATGTTTAGCTGGGGACCGTGCCATTTACTAGGAGAGAGGAGCGTTTAAAGAGAAATTAAAAAGAATAACACAGAGGACATTACCTAGTAGTCGGTTGGATCAGCGTCGATACTGGGACAATCACAGGGACACGCCTCGCAGATCATTAAACAAATCAGATAAACGCGGTGCGAAAACCATCAATAGAAGTTATTGATGAGGTGGTATATAAGGCTAATGATTGGCTGAGCCTCTGTTTACTCAAAAGCTTAGCAACAGTATGTTGTGAAACTTTTCGCTGAGGGCTTGACAGCTGAGGCATACAATGCCAAGAGAAAAGGGACCAAGAACTTGTCTTTAAAACTCATTTTTATTGCTGCTTTACTCATTTTTTTAGGACTCAATTTGCGATTGAAAAAAAGAAAACAATTGCGAATTGCTGGAATATTCTTCTTCCTCTGCAAACTAGAATGTCTGCCTTCTGTGCTGCTGCTGCAGGAATTTATGAACCAGAGATTTTTAAGGGAAACATTCCTGAGGAGAGAATTTTGAAATATTTATAGCATCCCTTGTGCAAGAATGGTGGTTGTGACAAGGAACCTATTGATGACCCAGTCAGTGAGAGAGCTGGTGCCAAGACAATTTACCTCTCCACCAGCTACGCTCTCCGTCTAAGAGTCGTCCTTGGAGGAACACAGCTGCTGCAGGCTGGGGATGTGATGGGGTGACTGCTGACATCCCCCTCACCCATCCCCTCTCTTTATTAAAACTGTAACATAAACAATGGATCAGAATTTCTCAACGGTTCGAGATGGAAAGCAGCTTACGCCAGAGAGAGACTCCTCGAAACGTGTTCTGACAGGATGCTTTCTCTCCCTGCTCATCTTCACCACGCTGCTAGGCAACACCCTGGTGTGCGCTGCCGTCACCAAGTTCCGACACCTGAGGTCGAAGGTCACCAATTTCTTTGTCATCTCGCTGGCCATCTCTGACCTCCTGGTAGCTATTTTGGTAATGCCATGGAAGGCAGCGACAGAGATTGTGGGGTTTTGGCCATTTGGTGCATTCTGCAACGTGTGGGTGGCATTTGACATAATGTGCTCCACTGCCTCCATCTTGAACTTGTGTGTGATTAGTGTCGATCGTTACTGGGCCATTTCAAGCCCATTCCGCTATGAACGCAAGATGACCCCTAAAGTAGCGTGTCTGATGATCAGTGTGGCATGGACCTTGTCTGTCCTCATCTCCTTCATTCCTGTTCAGCTTAACTGGCACAAAGCTCAGACCACCAGCTATGTCGAGCTAAATGGAACCTACCCTGATGATTTGCCCCCTGACAACTGTGACTTCAGTCTTAACAGGACCTATGCCATCTCCTCCTCCCTTATCAGCTTCTACATCCCCGTGGCAATTATGATCGTCACCTACACCCGGATCTACCGCATCGCCCAGACACAGATAAGGAGAATATCTGCTTTGGAGCGAGCAGCAGAGAGTGCCAAAAACCGACACAGCAGCATGGGAAACAGTTCAAACATGGACAGTGAGAGCTCATTTAAAATGTCATTCAAAAGAGAAACCAAAGTCTTAAAGACGCTCTCTGTCATTATGGGTGTGTTTGTGTGCTGCTGGTTGCCCTTCTTCATCCTAAACTGCATGGTTCCATTCTGTGAAACACACATGCCAGATGGATCCACAGAATTCCCCTGCATCAGCTCCACCACCTTTGATGTGTTTGTGTGGTTTGGCTGGGCAAACTCTTCGCTCAACCCAATCATCTATGCCTTCAATGCCGACTTCCGCAAGGCCTTCTCCATCCTCCTGGGTTGCCATCGGCTGTGCCCGGGGAGCAACGCCATTGAGATCGTCAGTATTAACAACAATATGGGTGCTCCTACCTCGAACCCCAACTGTCAGTATGAGCCCAAGAGCCACATCCCAAAGGAGGGCAACAGCTCAGCAAACTATGTGATTCCTCACAGCATCCTGTGTCAGGAGGAGGAATTACAGAAGAAAGACGGAAGTGGAGGGGAGGCCGAGGTGGGCGTGGCAAACAACACCCTTGAGAAACACTCACCGGCCATCTCTGGGAATTTAGACAGCGATGCTGAAGTCACCCTGGAAAAGATCAACCCCATAACACAGAACGGACAGCACAAAGCCGTGACATGTTGAGAAAAGGCAAAGGTGCATTGAAATTCAGTGAGGCATGCACGTATGCACAAAGGCAAGAAACGATTACACAGGAGGACAGCAAAAACAAACGGCAGAGACACATGTCTATAGGAACAAGAAACCAGTGAGTGTGTTATACAAGTCCTTAAGACTGTCAAAAAAACCTACATGAAAAACCTACAGAATGTTTTAAAGTACAGGCACTTTATCCTGGATATAACTATCTGCAAAATATATTCAGCATTTATTGATGACATTGACACATTTGATGATAAATGTTGATAATGTGAATATTAACAGCAGAATACTACCTATGGGCACATGTATACATTTTTTTTAGTTTTTGCAAAAATGTATACATCTGCATGTGTATACTGTACAGTGATGACACTATTCTGGAGGGATTCAAACACAGTATATACAGTGGGAGAAAATATAGTATTAGTAAAATATCTTGTAGGTAGGTGCTTTGTATGTGTTTCATGAAAAAGCAAACAAAGTGGGTAAATTGGTTTTGCTACAGTATTGTTAGTCAGCTATTGCAGTTTTTTTTCCTTTAGCACATTTCTAATGACAGTGAAAGCAAAATCGCTAAATTCCAGTGGCAGTTTATTTGAAGTAAGAACAAAAAATACTGATACCAAAGTAACACTGTTCTGATTACAACTAAAACCAACAACAGAGTTTGATGCTGTAAGCCAAATTGTCAAAATTTTTTATTCTTAACTCATCCTCCCACCTCTGCATCACCCACTGTTATCCAAATGAGGTGTACTTGAGAGAGAAAGAGACGAGGAAATGGAGAAAGTTCCTGCCTTTTCTGATCTTTCTTCAGCCAGCTGGGACTGACCTGAAGTTTCTTCCATTTCTACTCCTTACTCCCTGTTTTCATTGGCTTTGCCTGCCGTCATCCATTCTTCAGTGAAACCTCTTTGGAGTTTCTTCTCATCCCCTTCCCCCTTTCACGCTGCCCTTATTTCTTGAGTAATGCCAAGCGCCTCTCTCCTTCCTCCACTCTTCTCCCTGTTAGTTTAGTCCTTCACACCTGCACCGTATCTTCTTTTTAATTTCATTTTGTCTGCACCATTGTTTTTGGCAGCCCTCCGTTTTAACCCCCTCCCCCCGCCACCACCATCCATTTAAAGTGGTGCTTGTGATTCTATTCTTGGCAAATGCCGTCAGCCCATAATTAAAAAAAGATTGTAAATGTGTAAAACTAAAAACTGCACTTGGACAGAGAGGGTAGAGCAGCAGCTACTAAGTCGACTCAGCCGTAATGCAAGTGACTTTTACTGACCTTTTGTAAGCTTGCAGATATATGATTTTGTAAACTGCTCGTTCTGCAGCTTGACAGTATCTCTCTGTGCAGAGTCAAGTCTGAACGCAGTTAAATTTGAAAACTAAACATTAATTATAATTTATGTAGGACTGTGGAAGTAAGAAATCTTATAAGACAGTTTTCATTAGTGAGTGCTTCTGATGTGCTGCCATCCATTTCCCGTTGTCATGTTTTTGAACAGCTCTGCTTTTTGCACCAGTTAGACTGACTCCATAAGGTCCAATTTAGCACTAAATCAGTCTGAACTTTGCTAATATCTTAGTTAGCCTTAGCTACATTAAAAGATAGTATTGATTATACCAGTGCATGCCAATGCCAACGATCACTTAAGAGTGTAGTAGCAAAACTAAGCAAACAAAAAGTAAGAAATTATGTATTTCAAGCATACAACTGAAACTATAGGGAGAGAAGGATTAAAGCCTATTCATTGGCTTGACTGACACAGAACCAATCGACTACTCTGCTACCTTAACCTAGGAGACAACAGGTGATTTTTTTTTTTTTTTTTTTTTTTTTTTTTTAGTGGCCTTGCATTTGCCAATACAGTTTCATTTTAAGAAGCTAATATAAAACTAAATCATCAAAAGATGACAGCTCTTCATGTGGAGCGTGCACCTACATGCAACCGCAAGCTGTTCACACGTGTTTGGTCAAAAGTGCTACAGAGCAGGACGACAAACAAGAAACCAGAAAGGTTCACGTAGCCTTTTCTGTATAGATATCTGTTAGGGTCTACCATAAATAGATATCTGCAGATTCATATCTTCCTGAGAACTGAAGGGAAAAAAACGCCTTTTTAGTCTAACTTTTTGAGATTTGTGTGTCCACTACAGAGGGCATAAAGGAATAAGCTGAGTTTAGGAAGTTATGCAGATATCTATTTATAGGGATCACTGCCTATACACTAGAAACACATTTCAGTTTCATGTAGTATTTAAAACAAATCTAGTATTTAGGCAAACATGACTGTCAGAGCCAAATATAGATATAGTCTTTTTCTGCTCTGCATTCCTTGGGGAAATAGTGCTCAGCAGCACGCTTTCAGGCACTTTGCACTTTGAGTGTCCATCGCATGCAGTTTGTGTCCATGAAGGCATGAAACTGTCGCACATCAGGGAAGGGAAGAACCGATCCAATAGAAAGCAGTAGGTCTTGAACGAAGCATTTGATTTTCCTGCTCTGGAAAATCCAATAGTATCTAGATGGCAACAAAGGGGGAAAGCTTTTAGTTCAATATGTGGCTTGGCTTGTGACACAAAAGCAACACATTGTCCTCTCTGCTTCCCTGTCACCTCCCACGTGTCCATCTATTAAAAAAATGAGATTTTTCTTTTCATTAAGTGCAGTTTAGATTAGGTATCTTTCACAATGAATTAACTCAATTTTACAAGTGCTCAAGCTATTTCAAGTGCCACAATGTGCTGTAACTCGGCCCAATTATACTCAGCTCTTGCCTTTTGTAGATTATTAGCCATATCAGCTTAGCACTTTGCAGCAGCTCCTCTAAATTCACTCTTAGTCAAACAGAAGCCAACTCAAACATGCAATAAAACATGAAGTGCATATAATCTGTCAGGATTGGACATGGAAGGAAACTGCCTTGGGGAAGATTGCCCCTCCCACCCCTTCCCCTTTACACACTCACCTTTTTTTTTTTCTCCATCTCTTTCTCTTTTCTCTCAGCTGGCTCTGTCAACTTCGTGAGTCAACCCCTCATGTTAACACTGATTGAATTTATTATTAAATAGAGTGCGCGTACTGTTTCCTGCCTCTAATCTAAGTTGAAGCGCTGAATTAAACTCCCACCTGCTGACTTTATTATTATTATTATTATTATTAATATTTTATTTTTTGCCAAAATTCTTATTTCTGGCTGAATGTGGTTGTACTGTAGAGTAAGCTGTGATCTAAACAGTGTTTTATAAGCTGAAATTCAGGGTGGGTGCGGGTACTCTTGAATGGGACTGGGATTAATCTGCCATTTCATGCCACATGATTGGATTCGCACATTTTACCAGATGTTTTTGTATATGCTGTATGTAGACATTTATAGAAAACATACCTCCAGCTGAGAGTTCAGATGATGGCTCCATGTAAACCGCCCCCTGAGCCTTCACCTTGTAAACTCAGTGACTCATCTTTTCAGCTGCCACTGCTTTGATTTTGGAGAAGGGCGATGTCTGGCAAGAGTCCCACAAGCAAAATGTTTTGTTTGATCTGGAGCATTTCCTCTAGGCTGCCTTACAAGTTGCTTTGGGGAGCTTTAGTTGACAGTACACGGTCTCTCAATCAGTGTAGTTACATGATGTATGACAACTTAAGCAAATCTGACAGTACACAATCCCTCATCCTCGTCCCGCTCCTCCTCCATCTCCTCCAATGACTGGCCAAGCGATGCAACAGACGCAGGGCTGAACAACACTCCCCAGCCCTGGGAATGTGGAGCCATTTCAACAATGATGTCTCAGCTTATTTAACTGTCTAGAGTAATGATGGAGTCCCTACCTCAGCCTTGATTCAGTGACAGAGCTTCATGTAAAAAAATAATTCAGTGGCAGTATTTTTGGATTGGGGCTTGCAGGGATTGAGTATTGTACAATGATGTTCAAAATGTAGTCGTGATGAACACAAGTGCTTTTTATCTTGAAAAAAAAATCCTTAATGTGTGTAGCAAGCTTACATGCTGTACGTTTTTTCCAGTGTGGGAATATAATTTACAGTAGGATGCAACAGTCACTGGCTATTTATATATTTATTTATTTACATGGTTCTGGTGTTCATTCATGAAAGTGATGTCAAAGATTATAACCCTCTGAATAATTACAGTATTTAGTTTACAGTTTGTACAGAAAACGTGCCCTTCTTGTAAAATAAACATGTTTTTTTTTCATAGGTGTTCAGTGACTTCTCTCTCCTTTTTTTTCCTAATTTTTTGACTTTGAAGAGATGCACGGGTGTGAGTGGTCATGTACCTCTGACACTCAGTGGATATTGGAAGATCATGCCACTGCAGAGGATCAATGCAGATTGATTGTGACGCATATTTTTTTCCAGCTCACTGAGCGTGGTGTCCTCGCTGCTCCTGCCTTCGCCCTGCCTTTACATAACCTGACAGCCACTTGACAGTTGACATGTCCTCTTCCTCCACTCTCACCCCTGCCTCATTTGTTAACTTCAATGTGGGTGGAAACCCTTGCAGGCGCAGATATACGGTAACATACTGCTGAGCCGACTACAACGAGATGAAAAATACACTTCTTTTTTTTTTAATTGCATCTTCGCTGATAGTTAAAATACACTTGTAACAGCGTGCACTCAAATAGACTGCACCTTCAAAAATAAAACGCTTTAATGATTTTGTTTAGTTTTTAAAACTAATCAAAGTGTGGCCTCCTGTGAGGGTCTACCCTGTTTATCTTTGTGCCTGTGGAGAATAGGTTTGATAATCAATAGTTTAATTTCAGCTCGCTTGGCTGTAACTTGGTTTGTCAGCTTTTAGCCTTAGGAGCAAATATAAAGCAAAAGATTATACATTTGTAATTAACAGTTGTTATCATTCCTTCTTAAGGAGAAGAAGAAGTCTAAACTGCTGGGGACTTAAAAGCCATCAGTAACATGTGGAAAACTAAACCACAACATATTATTCCTTACTTATAGATAATGGATGGATTGATTTATAGTTAGGCACTTATCTCTGTGTTCAGTAAACAAATTAAGTGAGACGTATGCAAGATTTCTTAAAAAAAAAAACTACGACAGCTACTGCATAATGTGTTAGAAACCTGTAAGCCCAACCGAGGATGATGCAGTACCTAGATCCAGGTGAGTAGAGTTAGGTAGCATGCTGGGTGACCTCACTCTAACGTAATCCCGATGTAGATTCAGCCCAGATGGCTGCAAAGATGAACCGAATCAGTCATTTAACGGTTCCCTTAACAGTTAGGAAAAGGGAAACTAAATCAGTAGGAAGGGAAAAAAAACTCAGTGTAATTTTGCCCACATGTGATGTCACTTAGAGTTAAAATTGATAGCTTCAAAATTTCTTTTCCAATTTATTACTTCTGATTTTCTGATTCATAGTTTTTGGAGAATTGATCATGACATTAGGAGCCTATCATAGACCTGCACATTCTGTTCAGGTTGTTAATTGATTGGATATCCTGTGGTGGAGCATTTATTTTGGACCAATAACAAAGTAGCATGGAAAAAGTAAATTGCTTTCCATTAATACGAGAGATCCCACACTAAAAAGAAACTCCTGGACAGAATCAGGTTAGTAAGTAAATTAGAGCTATTGTGGGAGTGGATGCAACAAGAGGCAATCAGGAAGAAACAGTTATTGAAGATAAGACGCTGCTGTGAGAGAGCGAGTTGGGATGGAAAACACAGGTGAGATTAAAAGGAACTGCCCCAAACCCTCCTGTCAGTTACCATCACAACTGAAAATGATCATTATTTTGTATTTTTTTTAAAAGGGTTTTGCTTCTCCTGGTGTTATGGAGACATGCTCAGTGAGGAATGGCTTTTGTCTGGGCAATGAAAGCAGCCTCCAGGATGGCTTAGTCAGTTCTGTCCATACTACCAACAAACTGTGGATCTCATTCATTTTCTTTTTTGTTACCTTTCTGACTGAGGACCCGATTACTCTTAGTCTGGGTAGACAGATCTAAACAGACAGTTGGTGGTTGAGACCTTTTGCCATTTGAGACTAATAGACACTACCATGCTCTGCTGATGATGACTTGTTTTGAAACTCTTTCTAAAGTTCTTTCTAAATCTGTTTTCATGGCTTGTTTTACTTTTTTTTTAATTCAGCATTTCTCAGACCTTCTGACGTTAAAGAAATTTGTAATCACTTTATAAAACTGCTTTTGCTTTGTCATTGTGAGTTTTTGTGTGTAGATTTAAAAAAGAAATTCGGTTTATTTGCAGAAAACTTGAAAACCCTTTTACTATCTGAAAATCCCTTTAAAGTGAAGCAGAGCTCTAAATGTGAAGATATTAAATATAAGTGCATAGATAAATGGTTTAACGTCTAATCACCAAGCTAAATCTCCTTCTGAAAAGAAGAAGCTCCAAATATTCTTTAAATGTGGTTGTAATGCATTGTTTAAGTGCCTTGCCTTTGCACAACCTCAAGTGGAGATAAAGGTAAAGAGATACAAATTTGGTAGAAAATTGAAACGCAAAACAAGCTTTGTACTCGCTTGATTTGATAGAACATATAGAGACATGCTTTATTATACTTGAAAAGAAGATTTAACATAGCATTTGAAGGCTTAACCATTTTCCTTCTGAAGTGTGCCCAGTGAGAGGCTGCAGCAGAGTGGTACATTTCTGAGAGCTAAACCCATCAGCTTATGCTGCAGTGCACACAGAAATGATTGGATATAACACATTTGTAAGATATTTTAAAAAGGAAGAGAGAGAATATAAAAAGGTGAACCTTAGCTTTAAATTTCACCACTTCTGACACATTGGCAACTCCCATATCAGCCTTTGTATTGATATTTAACCTATTCTGAGAGGGATTGAGGGGAACGGTGGGGTCACAGTGGAAATACAGTTAAGGTTAATGATTGACTGCAGGCAGCAAAATGCAATGAGCATGCATGCACAACACTACAGAATGGTTATGTAACTGCAGCAATGCTCATTTAGGTTCACAACTTACAAGAAAGAGCATTTCCATCCAGATTTGCTGGTAAATTTGGTAGAGGTTAAACAAATGGCTGAAAGGTCTAAAATCATCAATCTGTCATATTGGATGTTATGTTATTTCCATTAAAGATGTATCAAAATGTCAAAATTTAAATATTTAACATGCCTTCACGAGTGAATTACCCTGTTCCCTGCTTCAAATGATTAAATCAAATTCAAATTCAAATTTTATTTGTCACGTACACAGTCATACACAGTACGATATGTAGTGAAATGCTTGGACAACTGCTCGTGACCTAAAGAAAACAAAAAAGGAAAGGCTATGAATAAGATAGGAAATAAATATGAAAAATTAAAAAGGGTAAATTTAACTAGGAAGGAATAAAATATAAATTAAGGTTAAAAATGAAATAACTGTACAACACAAATTAGAATGAAGGGTAAATTTAACTGGGAAGAATAAGATAAAATATATAAATTAAAGTTGAAAATAAAATAACTGTACAACAAAATACACAATACACAATATAGAACTATATAAGAATGTATGAAGAAATCTAAATATAAATAAATATATACACAATAACAGCAGCTGTACAAGTATTAACTGGAAATGAAGAATATAGTGACCAGTGTTGTGCAAAAACAATGTCCAGAAAGTCCAGTGTGTGTGTAAGAACTGTATGTGTGGGTCAGTACTGTGTGGTGGTGTGATTGAGAGACCGTATCGCCTGCGGGAAGAAGCTCCTCCTCAGTCTCTCTGTGTTGGTCTTCAGGGAGCGGAATCGCTTTCCTGACCTCAACAGAGAGAACAGTCTGTTGTTGGGATGGCTGAGGTCCTTCACGATCTTCCTGGCCTTGGTCCAGCACCGCCTGCTGTAGATTGAGTGCAGGTCAGGGAGCTCGGAGCGGATGGTGCGCTCAGCTGACCGCACAACCCTCTGTAGAGCTCGTCTGTCCTGCATGGTGCTGTTCCCGAACCAGGTTAAGATGTTTCCCGCCAGGATGCTCTCTATGGTGCAGGAGTAAAAGTTCCTGAGCACCTTGGAGGGCAGTTGGAAGTCTCTCAAGCGTCTGAGGTGGTAGAGACGCTGTCGGGCCTTTTTCACCACGGTGTTGATGTGACAGGACCATGACAGGTCCTGCGTGATGTGAACTCCGAGGTATTTGAAGCTGTCCACTCTCTCCACTGGGCACTCGTTGATGACGGGGGTCTGGTAGTTCCTCTCCTGCTTAGTGCTGAAGTCCACTATCAGCTCCTTTGTCTTACTGACGTTTAGAAGGAGGTTGTTCCTCTGGCACCAGTTCTCCAGATTCCTAATCTCCTTCAGGTAGGCCGTCTCATTGTTATCAGAGATCAGGCCCACCACGACGGTGTCGTCAGCAAACTTGATGATGGTGGTGGAGCTGGTAGTGGCCACACAGTCATATGTGTACAAAGAGTACAGCAGGGGGCTCAGAACACACCCCTGGGGGGCTCCAGTGCTGAGAGTGGTGGAGGCTGAGACATGTCCGCCCATCCTTACTGCCTGTGGTCTGCCAGTTAGGAAGTTGGAGATCCACTGACACATAGATGAGCTGAGTCTGAGCTGATTACTTCTGAGTTTCAATTTGCAAAATGAATCACCTCGCATTAATAGTGAAATCATTTTATTTGCAAAAGTAACACCTTTTGTCAAGGGAGGGCACCCAGAGGATTAGAAACATGCCATTCAATTTTCCCCTTTCCCCTTGGCACTCTCATGCTCATATAATTTTGATGCACTTCTGGAGTTGTTTCAGAATTTCTCCAATATTCATTGCTGGACTGCTTTTGGCGTCTAAAGGTGCACACATACAGTACAGTGCACTGCATGCATCTATGGAGGTAATCAGGGTTAATCCAGTTTGATTTTGGTCTGTAGTTGATGTTTATGAAACAGAAAGTTGTTGTCATAATTAAAAGTTTAACTTTTAGCTTTAACTCATTAACTGTAATTTTCACATAAAAGTGTTTTGTTGCTCTTTGACAGTTTTACAGCATATGTGGAAAATTGGTATAACAGGCTTTGTGGGTAATTTCTCATACTATATCATAAGAGTCAGAGTAATTTGATGAGTTAAATCTGTTGGGATGAAGTGCAAAAAGGTAATACCAATGCAATGAATGCACTGATTTGCAAATCTCACAAACACAGATTTTATTTACAATAGAAGGTAGAAAAATATGAAATGTTTAAAGTGAGTAAATGTACCATTTTAAGTAAAAATATAGTCATTTAGAATTTGATGGCTCCAAATGTTTTCAGTTGGTCAAAGGTCTGGACTGAAGGCAGGTCAGTTGAGCACCTGGACTTTTCTACTTATGAAGCCGTGCTGCTGTAATAGTTGCAGTACAGTGGGGCAAAAAAGTATTTAGTCAGCCACCGATTGTGCAAGTTCCCCCACTTAAAATGATGACAGAGGTCAGTAATTTGCACCAGAGGTACACTTCAACTGTGAGAGACAGAATGTGGAAAAAAAAATTCATGAATTCACATGGTAGGATTTGTAAAGAATTTATTCGTAAATTAGGGTGGAAAATAAGTATTTGGTCACCTCAAACAAGGAAAATCTCTGGCTCTCACAGACCTGTAACGTCTTCTGTAAGAAGCTTTTCTGTCCCCCACTCGTTACCTGTATGAATGGCACCTGTTTGAACTCATCATCTGTATAAAAGACACCTGTCCACAGCCTCAAACAGTCAGACTCCAAACTCCGCCATGGCCAAGACCAAAGAGCTTTCGAAGGACACCAGGAAAAGTATTGTAGACCTGCACCAGACTGGGAAGAGTGAATCTACAATAGGCAAGCAGCTTGGTGTGAAAAAATCAACTGTGGGAGCAATCATCAGAAAATGGAAGACATACAAGACCACTGATAATCTCCCTCGATCTGGGGCTCCACGTAAGATCTCATCCCGTGGGGTCAAAATGATCATGAGAACGGTGAGCAAAGATCCCAGAACCACACGGGGGGACCTGGTGAATGACCTGCAGAGAGCTGGGACCAAAGTAACAAAGGTCACCATCAGTAACACACTACAATGGCAGGGAATCAAATCCCGCAGTGCCAGACGTGTTCTGCTGCTGAAGCCAGTGCATGTCCAGGCCCGTCTGAAGTTTGCCAGAGAGCACATGGATGATACAGCAGAGGATTGGGAGAATGTCATGTGGTCAGATGAAACCAAAGTAGAACTTTTTGGTATGAACTCAACTCGTCGTGTTTGGAGGACGAAGAATACTGAGTTGCATCCCAAGAATACTATACCTACTGTGAAGCATGGGGGTGGAAACATCATGCTATGGGGCTGTTTTTCTGCCAAGGGGACAGGACGACTGATCCGTGTTAAGGACAGAATGAATGGGGCCATGTATCGTGAGATTTTGAGCCAAAACCTCCTTCCATCAGTGAGAACTTTGAAGATGAAACGAGGCTGGGTCTTCCAACATGACAATGATCCAAAACACACCACCCGGGCAACAAAGGAGTGGACATCACTGCTCTCGAGAAGATCTGCATGGAGGAATGGGCCAAAATACCAGCTACTGTGTGTGCAAACCTGGTAAAGACCTATAGTAAACGTTTGACCTCTGTTATTGCCAACAAAGGTTATGTTACAAAGTATTGAGTTGTATTTTTGTTATTGACCAAATACTTATTTTCCACCCTGATTTACGAATAAATTCTTTACAAATCCTACCATGTGGATTCATGGATTTTTTTTTTTTCACATTCTGTCTCTCACAGTTGAAGTGTACCTCTAGTGCAAATTACTGACCTCTGTCATCATTTTAAGTGGGGGAACTTGCACAATCGGTGGCTGACTAAATACTTTTTTGCCCCACTGTATGTGGTTTAGCATTGTTTTGATAAATATGCAAGAACATCCCTGCAAAAGATGATGTCTGGATGGGGGAATATTTTGCCACCACCATATTAATCCACCACCATATTGCACCATAAATGCAACTTTTGAACTAAGGGCTGTTAACAAGCTAAATGTTCCCACTTTTCTTTAGTCTAGCGAAAACGATCCATCTCACCACAGAAACGTTTTACACTTTGTCACAGTCTATTTTAAATAAGCTTTGGCAGAGATAAGACTGCGGTGTTTGTGGATCATGTTCACATATAGTTTCTTCTTAGCACGATAGCTCTTTATGTGTGCATGGCATAAAAAACTGTGTTCAGAGACAATGATATTTCCTGAACTCGTTCAGTGATTCCCATGGCAGAATTATATCAGCTTTGAATTCATTGTCCAAAATGTCAAAGGCATCCAGTATAAATTTCCACACTTGTCCCTTGCGCACAGAGATTTTTGAATCTTTCAGTGATATTATATACTGTTGATAATGATATATTCAAAGTTCTCACAAAACATTCTTTTCACAGAACATTGTTCACACATTTTGTAGATGCTTCTGCATGTCTGAGATGCTCATTTTAGATGCTTTATGTTAATGACTAATTAACCCAATTAGTTGCAAAATGTTTCTACATTTTGCAACTAATTTTGCTTTCTCTTTAGCACCACTTACATTTCCAGATTTTCGTTGACCCTGACCAATTTTCCTGAGATCTGTTGCTGCCATTAAGTCCATAAATTCTGTTGCAAATAAAATACACAACAGAGATTTGCTGTAGTATTTTTGTTCATTTTGGTGTACAGGGATTGGACAGATGGTGGTTAATAAATTCACTCTTACCCAGCAACATCACCGGTGTTATCTCTCTGTGCCAAACACACACATTACTAGAGCATCAAACAGGTTTCTCCAGGAAATGATGTTATCTACTAAATGTTGCAGACTACCTGAACTTTCAATACTTCACATTTGTAGGCAGATGGCATTTCCTCCAGATGGTGGACCTTGAGGTGTTTTTCTTGCATGTTATCTCCAAGAAACCTTTAATGGTCTTTCTGGTCTGACGTTTCTGAGTATGCTAAAGATGGATAATATTTGTGCCAACCTTATGGTACACTACCTGCCCATGGGACTTGGGTTTTGTTTTATTCATGTTAGTTGTCCTTGAACTCTATCTTTACCCGGGTCTCTGCTTGAAATTTCAGAGGCTTTTTTGACAGTTACTTCCGTCATTCCTCATGTGCCTCTGTTTCAGCACTAAGAAACTGGGGAATGTGATCACCTATATAGCATCTGCTTGACTCTTCTACTCCCTTGATCAACAAAAAAAAAACAGAAGCGTGGCGGTTTCATTGCTTCATTTCAATGCTGTAAATGTTGTTACATTCAAAAATAAATTCTCAGAGGATCAAAGAGTGACACTGGCCTTACTTTAAGGAATCACTATGACCTTGCTTTCAATATTATTGATCATCACAGCTGACAGAATGACCCTATCTGTCACTGCTTGAGGCGACCTATCAGTCAATGTTTGGCTGTGATAGCTGATTTGAAGTCTTTTGTTGTGTAGTGTCTCATACAGAGCCTTCTGCTTGTCTTCTTCATTAAATTTGTCTGTGGTTTTCTTTTTCTTTTTTGTTGTTATGTTTCTTGTTTGTAGGTTGCCTGTTGAGTTTTAAATGTGTGCTTCAAATTTAGAAATACAAATTTAAACGGAAAAAACAGAAAAGAAACATGTTATCTCTCATTGGATTGAGATGGATTCGTGCCCAGCTTGCAAAACTGTTCTTTTTAGACACAATCATCCATCATCATCATCATCATCAAACAAGCCATCACATTTATATCCTACATTGTAATGTGTCTCTTCCTGCCCATGTTTCATGCTTTAAAACCAGCTGAACCTTGATTCTACTTTATTCCCCTTTTAACTCTCTTCTTCTCTTTGCATTCATACAGCACACCTTCCCCTTGACTTTCCTTCACATCTGCTTTATGACTCACCCTCCTTTAGCTGTGAAGTGCTTTATCTCATCAAGAAATGGATCAAGCCATGCATCTTGTCATGTTGCCCAAACAAAATGTTAGCCTGGGGCTGGTGAGCAGCATTGGTGTTGCATTGCAGAACCATTGATGCAACATAAAGACTTAGGGTCATCGCAGTGTGGAAATTTCTAAGCATTTGAATAAATCTCTCTCTCTCTCTCTCTCTCTCTCTCTCTCTCTCTCTCTCTCTCTCTCTCTCTCTCTCTCTCTCTCTCTCTCTCTCTATCTATCTATCTATCTATCTATCTATCTATCTATCTATCTATCTATCTATCTATCTATATATATATATATATATATATATATAACAAGCATAAAAATTTATCAGAGTGACTTTTTCCGTTATTACTGAGAATATACCATCAGTTCCTTCAAAAGAAAACAAACTTTGGGAGCCATGGAAACCTTAGAGAGGTAAGTTCCCTCAGTAACCTCTGCAGCATTGTTTTGTTCTAGTGTTAAGAAACTATGTTTTATTCATGAAAAATTTCTTATATGTTCCTCTAGGTTGTACCCTCAGTTTGAGTCTTCTATGCATGTGAGCTCATGCACTTTTTCTTCTCGTCATTATCATATTGTCTTATGCTAATATGGTCTTTCAAGCTATTTGCACTCTTAACTCCAATAAACCCTTTATTTTGTTGGGTATAAGAGCAAGTGTTTTAATAATAATAATGGATTGGATTTATATAGCACTTTTCAAGGCACCCAAAGCGCTTTACAATGCCACTATTCATTCACTCTCACATTCATACACTGGTGGAGGCAAGCTACAGTTGTAGCCACAGCTGCCCTGGGGCAGACTGACAGAAGCGAGGCTGCCATATGGCGCCATCGGCCCCTCTGGCCAACACCAGTAGGCAAGTAGGGTAAAGTGTCTTGCCCAAGGACACAACGACCAGGACAGAGAGCCCGGGGATCGAACCGGCGACCTTCCGGTTACAGATACGCTTCCCAACCCCCTGAGCCACGGTCGTTTTGTGTTGTATACTGTTTTAGAGTTACATCGACTGGTCATTTTGTTACACCAGTAGAATCTAATGCAGTCCAACACAACAGTTTTGTCATAGATTAGTTTTTCTTTCTCATCTATGTTAATGTACAGTCATGATGAAAAAGACAGCACACCCTCTTTCTACTCTAAGGTTTTTGCCAAAACATAATAAAATACTCTGGACCTTATCAGGTCCACCTGTGCGGGCACCCCTATAAAAGCAGACATTTTTTGAGCATTAAGGTGTGATTTAATAGAATTCCATTGAGCAAAGACATCGTCATCACCCTGTCATTTTGAGAAAGGTTGTATTGACATTTCCAAGCAATTTCAAGTCAATCCTCAGTGAGAAATTATTCACAAGTGGAAAACTTTCACAGCTTTTTTTTAACTGTTGTTAATCATCCCAAAGAAATCAAATTCACCCCAAGTTCAGACTGTAATCTTAATCACTAAGTATATAAATAAACTATTGTCTTGGATTGCATTACATTTCTCAGGTATATCTAGTAAAGTATGTGTGAGTAAATAGTGATAACTCTTGGGCCTGATCAATACAATTTTTCAGCAGCTTTGACTTTGCACTGTCATTTTTGTTGATATCAGTTTCTGTCCAGTTTCTCTCTGCTTTCAGTTTTGCAATAGTCAGCATGACAGATGCCTGCCGCTGTGTACCTGAGAAGTAAGGACAGGCACACAATCATTTCAGACTTCCAAAAAAATATGAGTATCAAAAAATTAAATCTGTAGAACTTGTGCAGCAAGAACTATCTGTTATTGTAATTCAATAGCTTTTACTTTATTTTCAGCCAAAACGTTTGTTTTGGTTTCTTGGCTAAACAGGTAAAATCACTTTCAAACATTAAATTTTACCGTCTAAATTTATTGCTGTGAATATTTTTATATGAAGAAACATAATCACATAAATGGCTACAGCAATGTGAAAGGGCTCCATTGGAGAATCACCAGCCGCACAATTCTTATCAACTGCATTCATCTTCATTCATCCAGCTTATCGTTTGTATTTCACGGTCCTATCTTACCCTGTCAAGTTTACTCTCACTGCTCTCATCAGTGTTGTTCATGTTTGAAGCAAGCTGCTGTTTTCAGTGATAAAGCTTTAAAAACTCCACTGCATGTTATCTGTGAAACACCAAACTGTAGACAGGCACGACTGGTGTGTAGTTGTCCATTTCACTCGATATCTCCTGCAGGCCATCAGGAGTTTGTGAAGACAAATACTAAAAGAAGGTGGACTTGAATTTCTGAGAATGCCAAAATGAACTGTTTCGCTATTCACTTCATAAGAATTAGAATCTACAAGAATCACTGAAAAAATATCAGTGTTGCTTTTACAATCTGTTTCTGCAGGTTTCACAATTTTGATGAGAGGCAACTTTTTACAGTTCCTAGTCTTATCCAACTGCCAAGTTTGCCAGCTGGAAAAGACTCTACTTTTTTTCATCTTAGCTGAGGCATCTCACAATCTAGCTAACAAGATATCAGTGGTTTTTTTTTCACTTCACAGTTGGGGATTTTGAAATTCAGCAACAAAACTGGGCTACGTTTTTCCATTCATTCTGGTCCAGGCTCTCACTTCTCTCCTACCCCTTTCATTGCATGTATTTGACTTACTGTTGAGCGTCCTTTCAATCATAAACTGGCATTATTTGTCATTTTGCTCACTGTAGTGGCACTCACTGCCACTACTTACATTACACCCTTTACCAGAGGGCTCAGGGCTGCTAGACGGCCTCCTGCCGAGTGCTCTGTAAGAATCTCAAGATCTCATATTCATCTGTGATGAAGTGCCTTCTAGTTGAATTAAAGATGAAGTCTGTCTCACTCTGAGCGAACTGATGTGGCTTTACATATCTTAACTCTCCTTGCAGGGATATACAGTATAGCCAGCTGTCATGAATACAAGTCCCAGTCAGTCAGTCTGATTGTGAACTGGGGAGATAGGATGCTACCAATGAAATCACCATTTTATTAGAACTGTACTTGGAAGGATAAAGCACACACAAGAGGTAGAAAAAACACAATGAACACCTTTACATATACAGTGCTGTGGAGTCGTCCTGAGGCACTCATCATTTCTTTATTTTTAAAGATACAGGATGTCCTTCCATATAAACCTGAAATCAGATCTTGACCTGTGTTCATGAAGCTGTTGTAACTAAATATACACATTGCTCTGGGTTTTTCTGAAGTGCGTGAAACTGAACTGGAGTGATGCATCAGGGCAGCTGTCTCAAATTTTGCAGTTAGGAAAGCCTTGCTACATTTCTCTGATGAAATGTTATATGCATGGGGTGGGGGTGTGTTGGCTTTGCAACTGTCAGTCTGGCTGCTGTGATGGGTTTATGGAGAGGAGCAACCTCACTCCTTAGTGAAAAGATCAATCCTAACCTGAATGTTACTCACTGCATCATTCACAGTTATAACTTGCAAATTTGGT
The DNA here is from genome assembly GCF_965226115.1 of Aulonocara stuartgranti. Lineage (NCBI taxonomy): Eukaryota > Metazoa > Chordata > Actinopteri > Cichliformes > Cichlidae > Aulonocara > Aulonocara stuartgranti. Next base: position 14,042,161 of record NC_138946.1, read on the forward strand.
CTATGATGCTATAAAACACCTTGTAAAACCAAATAATTTTCACATATTTAATAACTCTCAAACTCTGAAACACTCCTGTTGATCTCAGTAAAAAAGAAGTAGGATCCAGTGTTCCCAGTATGAGGATTTATAAAAAAAAGGGCAGAAAATCATTGTCAAAGCAGATTTGTAGTGCAATACTTATTAATTATTTCTTTAACAGCATTTTGTGGAGATGCATCTTGAAATGATTTCTTATTAAATATTTAAGGAAAGTGACAGAGCTAGATTGCTACTTTACTTGCAGTATCTAAAGAGGAAAGCATGAGACTGTGAATATTGCATCTCTTAATTTGACTAACTTGAACATATTTTAACACTTATAATTAATACTAACACAGTTCCATTAATTGGTGCATTTTGACAGGCATATGTTATAATGGTGCCTATTATGGAAAGAAAAAAAAATGAACAAAACACAAAAGTTGCTCTGTTTTTGCAACTGCCGAGAAAAGACATGCAGAGGTGTTTTCATTGTGCACTAATCTCTGTGTAGAAATGTGACTAAAGTCCTGAAGTACTGGAACCTACGCTGCTCACTGTAAAAAGAAAACCAAGATGCATCTTGGATTGCGATTCTTCTCTGTCCTTTGAAGCTCAGCTAAGTTCATTTCTGCTTTATTTCAATATAATGCCAGTACTATTACAGAGCACACTCAGCATAAAGACGGAGTGCAGAGGAGACAGCATAGTGCACTCAAAGATTCGAGGCATGCACCAGTCCCAATTAGACACTTCATTCAAAAAAAAAAAACTCTGGCAGAAACCATTGAACACAAATTGGGCTCAAAACAAGGCAATTTTTGTGTTTAATTTAATACAATTTACAGTAAATTGTCTGCCACAAACTGTAGTAATGCATGTTTGTGTTACTTTATTATTTGATAGCGCAAAGAAGTTGCCCTCATTAGCACAGTCTGACTTTGCAGCATGCTGGAAACCACTCTACACTTGCAGTCAGTCTGTGTTAGACTGAGACAGGTTACTTCCAAACAGAAAACTGTTGCAATCAATTTATGACCAAAAATTGTAATCCAGAGATTGGAGGTGTTGCTCAATGAACTTCTGGGTGCAACTATTTGCAGATAATTCCAGGTAACACAAAACGCAATGCAAACAATCTCCAATCACATTTTTTTGCGTCATGGTGTGGAGGTTGTCTTATTTTGACTCTAATGTGACTGAGGCTTATAAAAGAAATCAGGCTTTGTTGTTAAACAAAGATGGTTCTACCAAATATTGACTTTCAAGCTTAGACTTGTATAAATTCTAATTTTGCTTTTTATACTATATTTACATTTATGTTTGCAGATATTTCAGTAAATTGCTCTAATTAGTTCCCATTTTCCTAGCAAACTACAAAGAAGTGAGCAGTGACTCGAGACTTGCACACTACTTTACTTTATCCATTGGCGTGGCTTAATGACTGGGTTTGTGAAGAACAGCTACCACCAAAAGACTGCCACTACCATATGTGGCTGATCAGTGATCTGGTATAAATACCGCACATCTTTGTTATCGTTGCTTAGCTCGTTTGTTGAATTAATTAACCATGGACTATAGTGTGCTGACAGTGTGAAAAGTGAGTTCTGTGTGGAGCTTGCATGTTCTCCCTGTGTTTCTGTGAGTTCTCTCCAGGTACTCCGGCTTCCTCCCACAGTCCACAGACATCCAGTTAGTTTGAATCACCAGTTAATTGGTGATTCTAAATTGCCCATAGGTATGGATGTGAGTGCAAATGGTTGTCTGTCTCTATGTGTTAGCTCTGTGAAAGACTGGATACCTGTCCAGGGTGTACCCTGCCTATTGCCCTAAGACAGCTGGAATAGGCTCCAGCACCCACTCGACCCTAAACTGGATAAGTGGAAGAGAATGGATGGAAGGATGGGTCAGCATTGATTATGACCTAATAAAAATCCTATGAAATCACTCTCACTACCTTTTTCACTTTGCTGAACATACAAATTCCATCTTTCTTGGAGCTAACGATTAGACTACTTGGATTGCTATACATTATCTCAGAGGCAGCCTGAACAAAGCCTGCTTGCACGTTCCCACAGGTATCTCTGCTTTGCTCCCCAACCTCCTGCATCATCTGATCCCTTTATTGGCTCAGCTCAGCTCCTTGCTTCCTGGATCCCTTTCTGCCTGGCTTCTCTGTATTTTCCCTTGCCCTTAGGTTCCCAGCTACCACGGCATAGCTTTAGTTCTCTTGCTGCTAGCCCGGCTCCTCTGCATTCTTCTCTATTGCTTAGTTAATCTTAAAGTTATGTTGTAAGTCTGAATGTGTGTTTTGTGTGAACCTGTTTGAGAGTTTGTATTTTGTCATTAATTCTAGTATTTACAATGGGCATATAGTACACAAATGCAACTTTAGGTCCTTGTGGTTACAAACTGCTAAAGAAGAAATATCTTAATATTCGGTTTATGGGTGAACTCATCAATGCTACCTCAGGTCACACAATAACACGGTTAGCTGATGAAATTATGTTTCTTTCTAATCTTGTTATATTGATTTGTAAGACCAAATACTGACCCACAGGGTCAAGTGGCCAGTAGGGAAAACTCCCTCTACTCCAGATGGTCTGTTCAACCCTCCTAAAGGGGTAAATGCATTTTTTATTTCTGTCATTTCCTGAAGTGTGTCTATTTATTATAGACACACTTCTTTCCAGATCTATACAATTCAATCAATCATAAAAACCAACACAATCACAAAATATATTTTCTGTCTAAAAAGATGTATGGGTGACTAAACCAAGTAAGTAAGTAAGTAAAATGCCATTTTCTCCAAATGCACTTCTTCAGCCAGTAGGCTGCCCATATGCTCTTCCAGTATTGCTCCGTCTCCAGCCTTGGTGGTGCTGTTCTCTTATTGTTCCCTTGCCACTGAGAGTACACCTTTGCTGGTTCTGTGGAGAACAGCTGGTTTATTCTCCTGCCTTCTATCTCTCTGGTGTACCTCCTCAAGCGGCTGGCCAAGGCTGTGAGTCTTTGCTTGGCAGTTTCCAAGGCCTCAGGTATGGACAGCTTGCTGTATTTCTTATACATACATATATACATATATATATATATATATATATATATATATATATATATATATATATATATATATATATATATATATATATATATATATATATATATATATATATATATACATATACATACATCTGAGACTCAGACAAGACACAGAGTAAGATTTACACCTGGTCTTTTTGTACAAACATGGTTATGTGCTCTTGTCACGGTGTTTTCCAAGTGTTTTCCAAGATGAGGAACATAAATAACCGAACCGAATAAATAAAATAGACTGAAGAGTCTGTCACCTTTGTACACATATTAAACTCTATCCTAAACTCAGGGGTCCGAGTGAGAGTTCTAGGTACTGTCTAAGAGTACTTTAATTATGATTTTTATTCATTTTTTCCTCTACCACAGCCCTCAGTAGGTGGCTTTAATAAATGTTATTCACATTATTTTTTACAAAGACTCCCAGGAGATCGTAAGTTTTCAGAAGGAACACTGAATGTGGCCACACAAAAAACAAGGTAACCTAGGACATCCTGTACATTTTGCGCTTAGATGCACAGACAAATATGTTCTTGCCATTGCTGTCAGAGCACTTTTTTTGCTTGATGATTTATTATCTCAGAGACCTATATTTTCTGCAGAGGGAATGACCTATATTTGTGAGCTTTCAGCACTGTAAGGTAGCTTTCCCAAAGCCATGGTTCCTTTGTTTTCTCTGTGTGAAAATGAACAGAGATGCCATCATAATTTCTTGTGGCAATTGTTAACTGTATGGCAATTGTTATAAATTAATAAATTAATAAATTAATAACATGCTCACAACAGCCTAATTGTCTTTTAGATGCAAATGAAACTGAAAACCTTAATGAAAATTTATCAGTGAATTTTACTATGAATTCAAGAGTACTTAAACTATCAGGTTCACTAAACTAATTTAATATGAGAGCAACACTTTTAGCTTTGTTTAGCAAAGCACCATAATAGGTCATCTTGCTAACTAGGCAGATAATATGAAAGTAATTTGCAAAATCCCGACATGGCCCTTTAGTTGATCCGTTTAGTGTTCACTGAAGCCTATCACAAGTGGTCTCAGTGGAAGGGTGGCTGTTAAGAACCTGTTCTTATTGAAGGGAAGCGGGGAGCTAAGGCTGCTGAATTTCTCAAGAACTGGAATGCAAATCAGTAGCAACAGGTTTTATAAAGTGATTAATGTAAATGTGGTTAAAATTGTCATTAAGATGTACAGAGAAGGTTAGAAGAGAGCTCGAACAGTTAGTGTCTGCAGCCCTCTGTCAAACACAGTAGAAGCTCTGACAAAATTAGTGGAATTTCATGTATTGGCCTCCCCAAAGCCTGGATGTCAATGTTTTTTTTTATTCTTCAGAATGAATGTTATATATATCCTGTATAAAACATTCACACATGGGTTTTGGGACATCCCTCAAAAATTTCGGAAAACTATTCCTGAGGACTTCTTAAAGAAATTGCTAGAAAGCTGTCACAGTGTGTGGAAACCTACTGCGTGGGAGTGAGAATAGTGGACCCAATTGCAGACACGGAAGGAGACACCAGACTCTTCAAAATAAAACAGGAAACATTGAGAGACGTAGACATGACACACAAGCTTGACAACATTAAACACTCAGGCAAGAAACACATGTCATATTGACACAGAATATAAGAACAGACTTATAAATCAGGAATTACAGAAGAAACGGAAAACTAGAAAGAAACTCAAATAAATCCTCACTAATAATAGCAACACTAATAAGTGTGGGGGATATATTGAATATTGATTTTCAAGCTTATTAGAATTGACGTGGGATTTCTCTCATGGAAATATGCACATTATTTTTTCCTTTCTATTGGTAATTGGCACAGTGCACTTGTGGCAAGTAAGCAAGTTAGAAGACTGGCACTCTTGCTGGATATCCAGTTACGGAAGCAACACATTAACAAGAGAATTCTGAGTAAAACCAAAGTTACTTTCCCTAGTAACTAGTTACTCTGAAAGTAACGAGTAACTTGAAGTAACTGAGTTACTTTTGATAGAAGTAACTAGTAATGTAACTAAGTTACTAATTTAAAGTAACTTACCCAACACTGGTGATAAAGAGGAGAAAGTGTTTAAGGACGCAGACCGGAAAAAGAAATTACACACAAGAGAACTGTTTCGAGCGTTTTTTGTCTTTTCTGCCTGCTGTTGTGTGTTTTAAACCTTACATGATGTTGACTTTTTGAATGTTGCGTAGCGACTCTCCCACTATGTGATCCACACAAGCATTGCTCATTCATGGCAAAAACTCTGCAGCTTTTACTTTATGCTACTAAATCAAAAGTTAGTCTGTCTTGCATAGCATATTAATCAGAAGTTTAAATTCATTAGTTGTTATATGGAGGCTGTACAGAAGCTCTAAACAGCAACTAGGAAACAAAAATGAAATCTAGTCATCCATATTGTAAGTCTAATTATTTCATTTGTGAAAAACGTAGAGAAAAAAGAGATTTGCCTGTCACAACCTCAGCAGTTGGTGCGGAGCCAGGAATGGTAACAGGATCTCAGTTTCCTCCTATGGCTTCTTTAAAGTAGCCTGGCTAAGAGACTGGCTAAACAAATATACCAAATTACAAGAGTGAAAGAAACAATCATTGAGGTATTTCTTAAAACATAAGCAACATAAAAGTACATGAAGATGTGTGAGGGATGATATTTTAGATTGCTGTTTTCTACATTAAAAGTGAAAAAAAAACATGCTGTTGGGGAGTATTGATTAGCAAATTTTCCACTTCTCAGTTTAAGCTGTAGAGACGATACAATGCCAATATGAGGATATATTTTACAAAACCACTATTTGATCTTTGTGCATTTGTCTGATTTATTTAATATGCTCTAGTTCTTCTTTTTAATGTTGCCATGTTAATTTATGATGAGATCAAGAGTGTTTATGAGGAGAATAGGCAGAGAACAAAGAGCAGGCCTGAGGATCGCAGCAAGTGAAAACTTTTGTGGGTCGAGATGAGAAGAAAAAGATTTGACAAACGTCAAACATCTATCGTTTCCCCCAAGAATATCTAATGTAAGCAAAATGTTACAGGAGTCTCCTCTAAGGAGATACAGTACTTCTACTACATTGTTCTTCTATTAGTGAAGCTTTCTCCTGGTTCAGCAAAGCATTGTTATTTCACTGTACCGTATGTTTGAGTTTAACTCAAAAACCCTTTCAGGGGTGAAACATTCCCTATGAACCAAAGGGCAATTTCAGATGGATGTGTTAACAAAAAGTTGGATTTTCATGGCCTGTCTCCAAGCAACAGTCAGAGTCGTTTTTTTTTAATGGCTGGCTGCAGTCTTTCCATTACCTTGACAACAATGGTCCAGGTAGATCATAAGTTTCATGATTTTTCTTTTAACCCAAATACTTCATTCAAGTAGATCCAATCATCCTCGGATAGCTTACAAATGGTTCAGAATGCTGCTGCGAGGCTACTCACCACCAGGTCCTCTTAAATGTTCCACGTGACACCAGTTTTGTTTTCCTTACGCTGGCTCCCCAAAATTTTGGTGATCACTTTTAGATGCCTCCATATATCAGTGAACTACTACAACCACACATCTGAGGTCTGTTGATCAGTGCTTGTTGACTTTACCTCAGTCCAAGTTAAAGACAAAAGGTGACTGTGCTTTCAAGGTTGTGGGTCCCAAATTGTGGACATTGTTTGCATTGGACACTGTTGATATCTTTAAAAAGAAACTTCAGACCAACCTGTGCAGGCATGCTTTCATTTAGATTTATCTCTTTATGCTTTAATTATTTTATACCTCTGTCACGGAGGAGCAGGGAGGACTCGGCGCAGACTGAAATCTCAGAAAAACAGGTTTATTTACACACTCCAGGTGCACTATATACAGGTGAAGGAGAAGGGGGCCAGGGTTCCCAGGGGTGCAGAGCGGGGTCGGGAAAAGCGTCCAGAGTCTCCAAACCAAACACGAGAAATCTGCATACAGAGAACAAGGGTTAGCACGGAACTTTCACGGACAGAGCTCAAAACTGGCTGAGGCTAAAGTAGCACTGACGAGCGTTATTCAATAGTCCAGCGGCGAGGTGCTCTCAGTCACTGCCTTAAGTAGCGGGAGCAAACAAGGTGAGGAGCCACAGGTGATTGCCTACAGGTGGTGGAGGCCGGGAGCTCACAATGAGCTCCGCCCAGGCAGCGAGCAGAGAGAGAGGAGAGAGAGAAAAGACAAAACATAACATGTAGCCACACAGGGCCAGCCGAGCAGGCACGGGGACCATGACAACCTATTTCTGTATTGTAAAGCACTTTATAAGTAAACCGTACTTACATACTTCCTATAGAGGAGTTAGAGAAGAAAATATTTTTATGTCATTGTCGAATGTATTGACAAAGCACCTATAATGTATACTTTCTTTAATTTGGAGTTATATCATGTGGTTCATGTATCCCACAAACTTTTGCACATTTTTTCACCTGACACTTAGAAAAGCACAAAATCTCTTGTCTCTTTATCAGTGGTCAACAATGGTTTCTTATCCTCTGTTTCAAACATTTTTTTGCTACCCTATAAAACTAAAATATCATGTTTCTGCCACTGAACATATAACTTCAGCGTACCTTTTCTTTCTTATTGATTAATATAAGTTTATAAACTTCTGGTTGACTCGTTGTCTAACTGAGTTTTTGCTTTGTCCTGGTTTGTTAATGAGAAGCATATCCTCCTCATTAAAGAGGACATTTTTGTGTCTGCAAACTAAAAACCCACCTTCAATTACTTGTGACTTGCTTCCCTTTAGCCTGGTCATTCCCAAACTATAGATAATCCATCATTTTTGTAGCTAAGCCAAACAGATGTCAAAATAAATACATTAATTTTAAGAATTATCATGTTCCTCATATAAATGAATCATCATCTTTTGTTTCAGGCTTTGTAGAGCTGCCATGCATGAAGGCAACAGGGGGTCATATTTAAGTGGAGTTGATTAATTCTGATTGATGAGTCTGTAGGGAGTCTGGGCAGGGGTGATTGGCTAGGAGGGATGGGCAATGGTGCTCTTGCTGTGCCTGATTCACTCCCTAATTGTGTAAACTGTGTCAGATTATCCAACAGTAAAGATCCAGTTTAATTACATTTCCTTCCATTGCTGCATCATTAAAGAAGCTCAAATAGTTTATGTGCTGTGTATGTGCTGCTGCTGCTGCTGGAATGGCTCAGAATTGAAAAGTTATTTTGTTTAGAAGATCAAGTGGAAGTGTTTTGATGAGTTACATTGTTGTTGTTAATAATGTCAAATTAATTGGTCGTATTGGCATTTGCAAACTTCTAAACATAAAACATAGTGCTCCTGGATCCATTATCATTCATCTTAATGTTGTTTGTCTCATTTACTTTTTGCCCCATTTATCAGCACAATGCATCATTAGTAGTTGCAGTTAACCTTTATTTTTTATGCTGTTTGATATTAAAAATATATATATATTTCAGCAATCGTTCATCACACTCTGGGTTTCCTGTTACTTTGTTTGTATGTATATGAAACACGAATTCATAATAGCAATAACAATCTTTTGCATGCCAGTGACGAGTACAAGGAGTAGACTGAAATAACTTGTAAGCATAATAAATTTATTTTTATGAGCTTCCCAATGAGGTTAATGCAAATGTAAGTATTTTAATATATGAATTTTTAGTATGGTAATATGTGGTGAACACATACCATGTTTAACCTACTTGGACATATTGTTAACTTAATATGCACTGCCCATGAATATTCCTAAGCTCTCACTACAGTAGTGAAGTTTTATTTTTGTATTTATTTAGTTATTTCTTGTGAAGTTGCCAACCACTTAAAGAAATAATAAATAAAAAATAACTTCTAAGTTGATATGGTAGCAAACTGGACTAGATGACCTGGATCTAATTATCTTTTGCAAGGATTGTGTTCTTTCCTGGAAATATTAAATTCAGTTCAATACAATTTTCTTAAATAGCACCAAATTACAACAACTCCCTCAAGGTGCTTTGCATCGTAATTTCAATACCCTACTATAACAGAGCATCTTACAACATATTTTAAAAATGGATTGGGCAATTAAGCAAAATCAAACAAATCACATTTTAGTCGCTTTGGCCCTGGATGAAATGCTTTCATTATTATTCTGTTAGCAGATCAGCTGAAATGTTTGTTACTTCCGTCTCACAATGTCTATTTACCATTAAAAGTGAAAGTGATTTATATATGTTGAAGTGGTCACATTTAAAATATACTTCAGTAAAACGTCACTGGAAAAAAATATTTAATGCATATCTGTAAGTTTGTAAATGCTCTAATAAAATGATAATGAAAGATCATTATCTCTTAAGTAGCTTTCAGCTGCACCAGTGATTCTCAGGGCATGGCTTCTCTCTCTTATACAAAAAATAAAAATAAAAATACCTTTGGGGACAGTGATGTAGTTCAGACTAATTACATTACTATGAATAGGGTACATGGCTACAACCTAATACTGTATATACTGTCTATAAAATTTCTAGTCAGCAATGCCAACAAGTCCTTCTGTAGCTTACTTTCAGACAATCAGAGATATATCCATATTTAACATGCTTAAAATGTTTACCATTGCTCCCTTTAAATTTGATCTTTTCACATAACTCTTGACTGCTACAATTTCCTTATGCATGTAGCGTTACTCTGTGGATGGTAAACTTGAAACTTACCAAACACATCCAAGCTCATAGGATGGATTACTATGAAATTTAATGAAGGCAATCTTGTCTTTCTCTGGACGAATTGTCGTATTTTAGTAGTATTGATATCAGTCATCAGAAACAGTTTCAACACGATATAAAACAATGGTATACAGACATTCACCATCTTGGCTCCATATTTAGCCATAAAAAAATATTCTCTGAATACCGTAAAATGAACAGAAAGGAATATGTTTAGCAAATAAAATGCAGTCTCATGGATGTATCTAACAACGTCTTGAAAAACAAACATGTTAAGTGTGACTCATTGGTTTCCCTATGAGTCTGCTAATGATGTTCTCCTCATGGTGTCTTAATAGTCCATGATGATTGACTGATTATAACTGAGGGTGTCATTTAGTCATGCCTGTAGCTCTGTGATGAAATACTTGGGCACAGTATTGTTTTTCAATAAAGGCTGCACATTCAATAGGAACACGAATTACATTTATCACGTTTACAGTTTGTTTATTTTGCTGCGGTACACACAAATGTCTACGTCATATGTCAAGGAAATGTCTCCAATAATTGTTAAGACATTTTACTCGAAACCAAAGATGCATGAATGTATCAAATCTGGTGCTAATCCAGTTAACTGCCCAGGACCCAAGGAGATGCTGCTGTTGTTGCGTGACATCTGTTTTATCAGCCTAAAAAGGTCTGAGTCAATTTTAAACTGACTGGGAATTATATTGAACACCCTGGAGCAGATATCACATCACTGCAGTTGTGAGAATATTCCATACATATTTAGACCTAGGAAGATAATAAACAATGAAACAGAACTCCCATACATAGTTGTGTTTTCTGCAGAACATTTAATAAATTAGGTATATGGGCCACATTCCTAAATACTTGATAAAGTTCAACTGGACTGAAGCATTATAATTTGAATGGTAGTATATGCCCATGCCACAGTATCGTTTTGCCTGTTTGTGCTGTCAGCTAACTCAATTAGACTGAGAAAAGAAAGAAAAGAAGCATGCGTATTAGCATGCATATTTCAACTTTTGTGGATATAAATAAGATGTTATTGTCATTAAATAGAATGATTCTTTTATATCGTGTTATAGGATCCTAACTGCTGAAAACATTTCCTTTCAGCCTGTTATTATGTGACTGACATCCAAATATATGATGTTGTTAAGAGCCTTCAGGGGCTTAAGATGTAGCTACTGTATGTATGTGTCACTTGTGGTTGCTCAGCTGATAGGGGGAATTCACAGACAAACAAAGAGACATTTCATACATTATAGTAAGATGCCAGTATCACTTTAGTTTTTGTGTCACTGCCACACCTGTCACTTTTTCAGGTGTGCAGAGATTTTGCATCCGATGTTTTTAGGGCACCCAAAGTAAGGTTGCCATTACTTTGGGTGCACAGACCACTCCACTTTGCTAATATAGACAGGTTGCACTCTGTGGCTATCATTGCAAAGTTGCTATTTCTAGTAGCACAGAGTACTCAAGGTATCAAAAATGCCACGCTCTGATGCCTTTGTTTGCAGTTTCGAGTCAAATAGAATCACGGAAAGTGATATCGTCATCACAGTGTTCCCTTTCCTCCTGCTGCATTTCATACATCTCACAAACATTATAAGCAAGGACTCAAACGAAATGCTGTGCCAAGAATTTTCTCTCATAAGGAGGCGAAATGCCCTTGGATAGCAAGTGAAAATCGATATAAGAATGTGAAAGATGAAAAATATCAGATTGTCTCCTGCTACACAGCAAACCATCTGCTAAGGCCGGAATACTGACACTCACAGTCTGTCGGTTTAGTCAGTTCAGCAAGTGTACAGTGTTCTTTAATTAAGACCAACGCTGCTACAGAAACGTGGCCAGCAGATGTGTGCTAGTAATTATGCAGTGTATTTGCGTGTGTGAACAATTAGCTTGCATAAAAAAAGTAGAGAAAGCCAGTTGTGTATTTAGGCAGTGGATGTTAATGTCTTAAATTAGTACAGCATAAAATGATCCATATATTTACCAGTAGAAGACAGAAAGTGGAGCTCTTTACAAGACACGCTCTCCCATTTTGTTGGCAAAGAGGAGCAGTTCCTTCACAGACAGCAACAATTTGGCCTCTTGCTTCCTCACCTCTGTGATCATCTTCATTTTGATGTAAATTCTATGTAATGCCCAGTATGTTTTTCCTCCTTGATTATGCTGAAAATGTTCAACCGAATACATCCTTATCTAGACCTTCACATTTGACTTCACTACCCAAACTGCTCTCTGGCTTTTGGGCCATCATTGTTTTTTCTACAAAGTACTTTATTACATTTTTAAAGTAGGAAGTTTTGAGAGATCTACAGTGTTTTTAATATATTTAAATACAAGCACGTCTCCATAATCAGAGTTGCTTTTAAAAGCTTTAAGCCTACTGAACCGTGAGAGCTTTTAGATTTAGAGGAAATCAGTGCAGTTCCCACATGTGCATGTACCCATGGTGGTACAAATTGAAATAAAAAGTGTTCCAGTCCAGCAGGTTGTGAGAGTGCTGAGATTTCTATAGAGTAAAAGTGATAAGAAAAAGAGTTAGAAGTTAGCTTAACGTTTTTCCACAAGGTGAAGGTAAATCATTTTAAATCCAGATGCCAATTGTAGGATAGATACAAATGCATTTAACTTCACTCCACCAATGAAATAAAGTGGTGCTTTGACACATATATACCACATACGGTTAAAAATCATGAATGTATGACAGATCACAGTAACAGGGGTAATTCATATGTTCTGTGTCTGCCTCTTAGACAGTCTCTCCAGTTTACTGAGGAGTGTGAAATTGATCCAAAATGGTGCAAATTAAATTTTAATGGAATCATAAACCACCCAATCTGACTCAAACCACAACAGACAGAGTCCCCAGTGTACAAGTGACGAAGAGCAAAAATATATAAGTGTCTCGGAGGCTCTTAAGTGGCAGCATATTTTAAATGTTACCTGGCCATCCAGGCAAACATGGAGAAAGGAGCCCATATTTGAGCGGCACATAAAAGAAAAAAGAAGGAGAATGCAACACAGGACACAAAACACACAGAAAAACATATACTTTTCAAATAATTACTCATGTGCTCTTATTTTGCTCCAAATAATCTCAACCTCCAAGGTGCTAGAAGGATTTTCAGAAACCATCAATCAAACAAATGGGAGAAATGGTGTGCAGGTGCTTATGTGATACTAAAAATGTCAGCTTTGTAAAGGAAAAATAGGATCTTAAACGAGGTTGCATGTCACTCCATTTACAATGTAATCAGAGATGCTGGTTATTTTGAGATAATTTTCTCTTTCAAGAGGACAGTGATCCAGACCAAAGCTTCAAATACACAAGAACAATGCAGCGAAAAAAGCAATCATCTTGCACAGAGACAAACCAATCTGACCAGTCTAATATGAGGGAGGTTTGGGAAGCAGGAGGTGAAACACCTCCAGATTAAACTGACAGCTAGAATGACAAAGGCCCCTTAGACTGTGATTGCTGCAAATTGACAGTTTGAAGGACAAAATTAATATTTCTTGCCTTGTCAGTGTACTGACTCTATTCCAACTCATTTGATGAATAAAAGTATTCCAAGAGTTTTCTGGAGAACTGTGAAATTTTGTAGGTGAGCCCAAACTTTTGAACAGTATGGTTCACACAAGTCCGACCTGTCAGTAGTTATCTGAGACAAGTGGGTACTGGTTGAGCTTAAATTGGCTCATCTTTGACCATGGGATTTTAATTTGGTTTCATTTGGTCAGATTGAATTCTCTTCAGCTAAAATGTGGTACCAGGGACCACAAGATTCTTGCAGGGTCCCTCTGGGAAATTATAGCCCTGCTTAGATGTCCTTAGACTGACTCTATCTCTATCCTCCTGTAAGATTTCTTACCCTTCCCTACAGTCACTCTGATTAACGCTATCTATCTTGAGTCTTTCATTCTTTTCTTTTAACAGATACACCAATACATCTACTCCAAAGAAAAGAAGTACAATTTGCAGGACATCATTCTAATTCCTTACCACACGGATCATTTTTGTCTCTTTTAAAAGGAAAACCAAAACCAAAACAAAACAAACATTTGTTATAGTTTTAATACTTGTACCACGACCCAACGTCAACTATCTTTGTATGAAGAAATATATCCAATAAACTGGAAACATTTGAGTCCAGCAATGATACTATTAAGTATCACAAATATGGAAACAAATGTCAAATTGACTAAATGACTGAAATAGCAAAAATAAAAATAAAAACAGAATCACATTTTTCAAACTTTGACAGAGGGGAAAACATATTTAGAGTTATGACCTTGTGGAACTCTACATATGTTTATGTATGTCAGCCTTTCAGAAGGGGGTTCCCAGCCAGTAAAACCATTCCGTCTGTGAGGGCGGGGCAATATATAAATGTAGCTGCTGTTCATGCATGTGTGTCTGTTTGGTTAAAGGAGGACCGAAGCTGCAGACACAGACATGCAGAGAGGCCACAGTGGACACAGTGGAATGCGGTCACGGCGAATGCCGTGTGACCGCATTCGCACAATATCTAACAAAGGGCTACTTTCCACAAGGAGTTTGGTGGATGTGTTAGAGGAGATATAGTGGAACAATTGACTTGATGAGTTAGGGATGGAGCAAATTTGAATTTCATTTTTGTGACAGCTGATGCACCTTTTACAATCATTCTTTTGTATGCAAGTTTCGAAGGAATTTGTAACAGACACCAGGCTTGCACATGCTCACTCCTCAGTAACTGAAGCAGCTAAATGGGAACATTAAAATGATTGTTTATACTGCAGTAAGACATGTCAAAATATCTTCTTTGAAAAGACCAATACCCCTAAATGGAGTCCAAAAGTAATAGTCCAAAGCAATGTAGTCTCTGAAAATGGTCCATCACCCATCTAATGCATTCTGTGCATCATAGTTTGTGTTTTCCAGCAAATGGGGAATTTGTGATGTTACAACAACAAAGATAATATTGCACACATCTTATGATCCTAGACATATAGCTCCATAAAAAGCAGGCTGGTGATCAGACTTGTCATTGGTTGTCATTGGAGAGCACTAAATGGCCTTAGGTTAGATTTTTGTAAATGTTCACCCAGTTTGGCTGAGCGTCAACAAATCTACAGAAGAGACTGAGCAACTGCAGATGTGTCAGCATGAGAGGAAAAATAAATACGTTTTACTGCAAATTTGCATCAGGTTTAATTTGATAAGATTTTGGAATACACCCACAAAGCAACAGGAGTGGGAAGATTTTACATCAGCTAATTGGAAACTAACGTCTATTAGAGGCTGTAAATATTTACCTCACCCCGGGTGTAAAAACATCAACAATTCTACAACTGTACATGTAAATGTCTGCACATCAGGAAATACAGCCTTCATGCGCACACAGAAAAGTATAGCTTCTTTCTTTTGAAATGTTAATTATGCCCCTTTATCACGTTCTTATCTCCCTTTTGACCTTCCTTCACCTTTTCTGTCTCTCTTAATATTCTTGTCTAACAAATAACTTTAAGCGTGACATCTGCTCATAACGCTTGGAAGTGTGAGAAGCCAGTTCTTCACTGAAGTACGCAAAGGAAGATGACAGAGTGGAAAGTTGCTTCTGCCCTTTCTGTCTGGGGTGTCAAAGTGGCCTTTTGAAATGGCAAATCAAGATGTTTTTTGTTCCTGCACAACATCTGTCTAAGGAAATCACATTAAATTATTCTTACTTATCCACAAAGAATTTATGCATGGCATTTGTGACAGATATTTTTCCTCCCCCTCCTGCAGTCATTTCTACTTTGAGCCACTAATGACCTAACTATAATAGGGCACATGCCTCTTGCTCTAGTTGGAAATACGGTTAGATCTATTTTATTTTAGCCCTGTCCTTCAAACTGCTCCTGCAATCCACTGTCCTAACTTAAAATTGATGCGTGAGGAGTGTTACTTTAAAGCAATGGAAGCGGCAAAAGAGGAAATATTTTTCATTTTAGTCAGATTTCCTCTATACTATCAATATTTTTATAACAGATTTTCTTGTGCAAATACATTTCGCGCATTAATGTTTGCAGTCTGTAGACATAGAAGCCTGCTGTTTTGCAACAATATGAAAAAGTTAAGAAGGGGGATGCCTAGAGGGGTTCATAATAACTTTATGATACCAAAGAAGGAAGAAAGACAGAAAATATAGTTTCTTCTCTCTGCTGTGCCTGTGTTCTTATGTCTGTGTTTTACAGTGATGTTCACGGCATCTCTGAAAATACTGGATCCTTCAGAATAATTAACTTGCATGTTATAACTGTACATTTCATTCATCTATACAAGAAATAGCTTCTCCTAAAACCCCAAGCTCCAAAAGCAAATCAGTGTCATTCTCGACTTCATCTGCTTCATTCCCAGTTCAAGAACAAATCTAAGAAACCAATTTCAGACAACCTCCCATGGTATTACCATACTGATGTCCTGCTGGTTCCCGGTCAGCCAGGCCTAATGAAAATGCACGAAACTGGGTGGCTATTTGCCAGGCACTTCAACATGGTACAGGTCCATATCATAGACAACAGATGAGAGAAACACAAACCGTCCAAAAGTTCCCGCCAAGTGAATTCAGTAATGTTATCACTATTCCATTTGAAACTATTTAAAGCAAAAGTATATATGCTCAATTTGTCATGTGTCACCTTTTACCACTTGGTGGATAACCTCCTAATTATGCTAGGTACTAAGAAGCAAGAAGTAGGTCAAGGCGAAACAGGGGACAAAATGTTTGGATCTTAATGTAGTCTATTTTTGCCAACCCATTTTTCAGAAAATGCATTACATAGATACATAATATACATATTATTCACATGAAAATATATCAACACAAAGTGCTTATATATAGTGCAAAAAAACGTCCATATTTAAACTCAGAAAGCAGTGCATGCTTTAACGAGTGGTTGGAAGTGCACCAGGGACTTGGTTCACCTTAGGTTGTCTCTGATAAAGTCAAAGCATGCACACTTAGAGACATAAGGATAAAAAATGTGGAGTATATATTGTAAAAACTTGCTTTGATGATTGACATTACAGAGTATGTTACAGAATCCTACAGTATTGCAGGTATTGTAGACATTTGCCACTTTAACCGACATATGATTACTTAAAACATTGGAATGGAAGCTAGGCTTAAAAGAAAACTGATTTGCTAGAAATATCGCATAAAGACGTGTTTGCATCAATAGACGGCCAATATGTAGGTCTTATAGGAAAGGCAGGAGGTCAAGGCACTCCAATGTGACCATTTGTATCTCAAAATTAAAATGGCCAAAAAAGGCAATAGAACTTATTTAAAGGGAAAATAGATTAATCTTGGCCTTTATTGGTATCTCACAGTTCACTTTCATTTTCCCTGAGATGAGGATTATTTTGCCCCCAGTTCTATCCACATAAAATGCATAAATGTTCATTCTGCTGTCTTTGCTGCACAGAGAAAATGAAACAGGGCAACGGTGGGGGGGTGGATCAGCATGATAGCATGTGATTTTGGTATGTAGGTTTCAGTGTAGTGATTATTTGCTTGTGTAAGAGTGGAGAAAGTGGACACATTGGATAAGAAGCACAGAGAGAATGGGAAACAGAAAACTGAAAATTAAATGCAGTCTTAATGCCAAAAAAGTCATAATAATTAAAAATGTTCTATTGACTTGGAAACTAACTTAAAAACACATTAGAGTGTAAGGACGAATAAGCAGACATGCTTGAATTTGGTAGGCCACGCTACCAATAGATAAATAAATAAATAAATAAATAAATAAACAAACACCCTCAGTCATATTCTTTATGTAATGATTCCTTTTTTAGTCTCTCAGTCAGGCCTCCAGGGTTTTGATGTCCCATCACTATAAGATGGTTTATTTGGTGGAATTAAAATTTTTAGATTAATAAAGTGTGCAATTTACTCTCTCTCTCTCTCTCTCTCTCTCTCTCTCTCTCTCTCTCTCTCTGTGTGTGTGTGTGTGTGTGTGTGTGTGTGTGTGTGTGTGTGTGTGTGTGTGTGATAAGGTATATGTCTATTACAGCCACTAGGACCAGCTGTCAGAATCAAACTGCAGGAACAGCAGTGCCCCATTTGTACCAGCGGTTAATACAAAGAGTTCTACATAATGTAATAACATACAGTGCAAAGCCCATAAAACGCAAATTATAATCATTTCAATGCATGTTCAATAATTGCCCACCGGCAATACCTGGAATTACCGTTCCGAGCTAATTTAACCTGAAGTGACCTTATATTATGTTAACAATGTCATAAATTATTTCTTGCTAGTGTTAAATCTGTTTAATTATTGGCTTGTTGTTGTTAAAGTGAAAGGAACTCAACTTTTATGAAGTGACCGATAGGTTCAGATTAGCCTTGTCCCTCAGAGGATAGACAGTTAGCATTTACCGAGAGAGTGATGTGAATAATCGTAAAAGCCGGTTTACAGTACATAATCCCAGTTCTGCTTCACAACAGTGTCATCATCTAAACTCTGCAGGCAGAAGGACAATGGATTCAAAGCTCTAGAGAAATCAATATATGGAAGGGGTAGGGATGGGTATTGATAAGATTTTCACGATTCCGATTCCAGTTTCGATTCTGTTTAACGATTCGATTCTTTATCGATTCTCTTATCGATTCTTTTTAAAAAAGGAGAACACTAAGGTCAATTAACTTAGAACTTTGTTTTATATCTTCTCTTTGAACAAGATAGAAATTTAGGAGTAACATGGCCTTACAAAACCAACAGTGAGATCTTAAGAGATCCAGCCTACGGCTCTTCAATGGGGTGTCACCGGGTCCCCAGGAAAAATTTTTTTAAATGTAAAATAACAAAATAAATATTCTTCTGTAGCAATAACAAAGTATAACATAAATTTCTCTGTAGCAATTACACAAGAATATCCTGTAATATCCCTGTCTACAATTAAACACATTCACTTACCAAAAATCGGGGCATCTGCTGTGGCAAATGGGTCAAGCCTTTTACCACAAACTTAGTCACTGCTCGGTGACATTCGTCTATCCTGGCCTGAAAGGAGACGCTACCGGTAGACTGCAGCGAAAACTGCCAGCATCTGAGCCAGCCAGACTCTGTCTCTCTCATCATGGTCACCTAAATGCACAGTAATGGCAGGTTTTGTAATAAGGCAGATCGCGCTAACATAATATGCACTGTTAGTTGATTATTTACCTGCCGCATTAACGGGAGAGGACGTGCAAACGTTACCGCTGCTGCTGGGTTGAGATTCACGAGTCCGGAGCGGAATTTAAAACACGACATTCATTTAAGGTCATCGTGTGTTTTGTGAACAAATGCTTTTGCATATTCGTAGTGTTTCCTCCCTTAAATGAAATATCTACTTTTCAAGTATTGCAAGTTGCCCTGTTGTCATCCGTTCTCGTAAAGTATAACCAAACTTTTGAGCGTTTGAGCCGCTTAGGCGCCGTGTTTCCTGCCAGGTAAATGACGCTCCGCAACGTGGTGACGTCATTTGGGGCGACTGGAATCGATAAGGGAATCATTTGCAAAAATGGCAAACAATTCCAAGGAATTGAAACAGTGGGAACCGGTTTTCAACAAGAACCGGTTTTCGATACCCATCCCTAGGAAGGGGTGAACAAAAATTCTGTGAATGGCCAAATAAAAATGAAAAACATGACCTGATTTAAATTTGGATTCCCAGTCAAGATCCTTTTCATACACTGGTGCGATTTCCAGTGATATATCCCCTTTCACTTGTGTCTTTGCAGTGAAGATAGATCTTTTCCCATATGACAAAGTGATGATCCTTCAACTTGAACTTCAACTGGACAAAGCTTCAAGCAAAATCCAGTGAATGTTCCAGGTAGTGAGCAAACACTGAGAGGACATGACTAAAAACGTCTTTGTTTTCAATGCACTCTGTGCTGGCACAAACTGACACACACCACAGTTCAGTTCATTTCCACTTAATGTTTCCTCTCAGACGCCTCAGCATGTTACACTAGAACTAGACATTGGCAGTCTCACCCAGGGGGACCAATTCACAGTGCAGAACCCCTTGAACTGTTGAAAACTGCATGGTCATAGCTGGAGACACAACTCGCATCAATGATCCTTCACATATTTGAAAGATATTTGCGGTCTGTGCAAGTTTGAGGCCCATGTTAAATTTGCAAAGGCACAGTGCAAGTGGTTGAAGTGACACTTCCAGGGGACTAAACCAAAAGTAGCACCTGCTTTTGAATCCATCTGTGCATGCCTGAAAAGAAACTTTTCACTGGGGGATTAGCCAAGTTAAGCTCTTGTGTAAGGTTTTTTATTTTTATATTCTTGTTCCTGAAACTTTTTCACAACCTCTTGTATAATCACATATACTGAAGACAATGGAGAAGTGAAAATAGTATGGTTTAAAAACAAAACAAAACTTTGTTTTACACACATAAATTGCAAAACAAGTCCCAAATCTAGTTTTTCATTATGGTGCCACTTTAAATTGGTCTGGTGTGCTGTTGTTGACACACTGAAAGCAAAGCAATACCTACAATTCGGAAACAAAACATAACTTTAGACTGCAACTGAAAAACAGTTTATCATGATAATGAGCCCACTGGATTTCTGTTTGATAAATCTTCTCAGGTGATAAATGAACACATGGGCAATTAGTGTTTTCAAAACAGTCTCTGTAGGAGACAGAGTAGTCCTATGATAATCAGACACCACAATTTATTATGTGGAGGATGGTTAACAGAGGCACTACATGTGTCTGTAGGTTAGGAAGAGCAGCCAGCAGGCCACTCACAGGTGATCAAATGTTGAAGGGTAAATTGGACTGAAAACAACAACAGAGACCTCAGGACTGCGTCCGTGAAATCTTATAACCAAATACGATGGTCAGTCCTGTGCAGAATGTTTTGTTCTGAGCCCTTTTGTGTCTGTTGTCTCTCTTCTCTCCTTCCTTGTTTATAACCTCAGTTTTTTTCCAACGTTGTCTGCCTGCCACACTCACGTATTCTCACTTCTCCACTCAGCCCCAATAAATTACAGCACTGAAACTAGTCCTGAAGGTGCTCTTCAGGACCTAACTGTGACATAGTGTTGTCACTTTAAAATATTGATAATAGAACAATGAAGCTAAATAAATAAATAATTATTATTAATAATAATATTTTTCTCAAGAAATGTAACGCCTTTGTTAAGCTTGTGCATGGTGGTCACAACTATCGGTTTATCTTGAATTCTTTATAACTACCCATCGGTCATCATTATAATTGTGTGGATGCTTTAAGCATCCACACTATTGAGTTCCTGTTTCTCTTTATTCTTTATACTTTATTCTAGTTGCTTCCGTACACTTTTTGGCACTTAACTACTTCCACAATTTTCAGCCGATTTTCACCATTCAAATTTTAAACTATTCTGCTATTTTTGCTAATGCTGGCTATATCTTTTGGTATTTTTAACTATTATACTTTTTAAAATATTCCACTTTTTTCCTTTAATTTGTCCCATTGAAATTAATGGGAAACTTCAGC
This sequence comes from Aulonocara stuartgranti, assembly GCF_965226115.1. Classification (NCBI taxonomy): domain Eukaryota; kingdom Metazoa; phylum Chordata; class Actinopteri; order Cichliformes; family Cichlidae; genus Aulonocara; species Aulonocara stuartgranti. The sequence goes on from NC_138946.1 coordinate 14,063,524, forward strand.
AATTCTGCTAAATTTTGCTTGTTTTTGAAACTTAACTACTTCCTCAAATTTTCACCTAGAACAACCATTCAAACTTTAAAATGTTCACAAATTATTGGGCTATTCATGTATGTTTCAGCTTTTTCAAATATTTTACCGTTTTACTTTTATGCCTCTTAAAGTTTTGAGTTGCAAAATTGTGATTTTTCACAAAATACATGTGTTGTTATGGTTGCTATGCTCTTGGCTTCCAGTGTGACACTGAAGCTTTTGCAGCCTTTTCTTCATGTCCGAACAACTGTTTGCTACTTGCTCAATTTTCACTCAACTTCCACAAATTATACATCAAAACGTAGGTATTTTTGCTGGCTTTCAGAAAATGTCATTATCATTGTTGTGGGATTTATAGAAATTTCGCAAATCTCCTCAGACCAACACAAGGTCTCAAAACTCTGCATAGAAAGTCAATGGAGAGCTTGTTCAAAATCATCGCTGGATTTCTGTAATGAGAGGCATATTCGAATCGTCATATCTCCTTAACGAAGCAAAGTTAAGACATGAGGCTTGTCCCGGTATATCTTCAGACACTCGTGACGCTCACAATTCAAGAATTTCTTTCTCACCTATTACCATTCTGAAATGAGTTGGACTTGTTTGAGGGTAGGAAATTCGTCCTTCGCTCAGATTTCTTCAGATTTCAAACTGTGGAAATGAACCACTTTTTTCTCTCGTCATAACTTTTTGTTGGATTTTCACAGAGACCTGAAAATTTCCATGATTGTTCACCAAAGCCTGCTGTCTCTTACGGTGAAAGAATGATATCGATACTCCAAATAGATTTAGAGTTAGAAAGCGTTGTTTGAGGGCAAGTCAAGGCAGTTTTTGCTTCGCTCTACTCAGTTATGGTGCATTAGAAGTCAAATATCTTTAATAATTCATATTTTAATGATAAATTGTAAACACTGGAAGATTCCCCCATCTCTTCTGAACAAAACGGTGTAAGAATGACCGCTCTAGCCCCTACGGTTAGGAAATTATGGTCATTTGTTTGAGGGGAGTCATCACTATGAGAAATAGGCTGCAATAATCCTGTGCCTCTCTGTGCTGCGTGTGTAAAAAGGATGCACCTGTTTTGGCGGGAAAACGTAAACAGCCACTCTGATTGGTGGATTTAAATTCGGCAGCTCTCTCCCTCTGTGTCTGTCTGTGTGTGTGTGTGTGTGTGTGTGTGTGTGTGTGTGTGTGTGTGTGTGTGTTTAGTGGGAGAGAGAGGGCCCTGCCCTTATTTGGCAGCATGTCATTGTAGGATTTAAATTGAATATAGTTAGACTGGTTGACTGGATTAGAGCCTGTGTTTGTGTGTCCCTCTGTGCATTTGTGTTTCAATATGCCTCCATATTTGTAATTTTGTAAGTTATTACTATTCTGCTAAATCATAGTATTTCTGGTACTTTTCGGTACTTGTGCTAAATACAGTATTTCTGCTAAATCATACTATTTCTGCTTTTCATAAGATTTGTGCCTAATATAGTATTTCTGCTAAATTATAGTATTTATTCTTTTTATAGGATTTGTGCCTAACATAGTATTTCTGCTAAATTATAGTATTTCTGCTTTTTATACTATTTGTGCCTAATATAGTATTTCTGCTTTTTATAGGATTTGTACCTAATATAGTATTTCTGCTTTTTATAGGATTTGTGCTTAATATAGTATTTCTGCTAAATTATAGTATTTCTGCTTTTTATAGGATTTGTGCTAAAACATAGTATTTCTACTAAATGTAGTATTTATGCTTAATCATAGTATTTCTATATATTTCTGCCAGGTCCCTAGGCAGCCAATCCTCTGTGAGGACTGAGACATTTAAATTTTCAAATCAGGGCCTGCACGGCTTCCCAGCCAATCATATATGTGTCCTGAGGCATTCAAATTTGCATATTGGGGCCTTCATGGCTTCTAAGCCAGCCAATCATATCAGGGCTGAGGAATTCAAATCCACAAATCAGGGCCTGCACGGCTTCCCAGCCAGCCAATCATATATGTGGCCTCAGCCATTCAAATTTGCATATTGGGGAATTCGTGGCTTCTAAGTCAACAAGTCATCCATGTCATATATCTCTAAAAATTCATATTTTAATGATAAATTGTCAACACTTGAAGATTCCCCCATCACTTCTGAACAAAACGGTGTAAGAATGACCGTTCTAGCCTCTACGGTTAGGAAATTATGGTCATTTGTTTGAGGTGAGTCGTCATTATGAGAAATAGACTGCAAAAATCCTGTGCCTCTCTGTGCTGCGTGTGTAAACAGAAGCACCTGTTTTGGAGGGAAAAAGTGCACAGGCTCTCTGATTGGTGGATTCAAATTCAGCAGCTCCCAGGCTGACCTAGAAACTTACTTCTCTCTCCCTGTGTGTATGTGAGTGTGTGTGTGTGTGTGTGTGTGTGTGAGAGAGAGTGAGAGAGAGAGAGAGAGAGAGAGAGAGAGAAAGGCTTTTAATCGGATGATCTCATTCTAAGATTCAAATTCAATATATTTAGACTGGGTGACTGGGTGACTGTGTGTTTCCTTATGTGTCCATATTTGTGATTGTGTGGCTGTTATATTTTTTTTGCCGATTTTTTTCATTTAACAAGTATATTTGAGGGACCCTCAGCATGTTCAGCATTTTTTCAGCTGTCCATTTTGCTTTTCCAATTTTTCTGTTTAACTTATTACTATTGTGCTAAATCATACAATTTCTGCTATTTCATAAGATTTCTGCTTAATATACTAGTTCTGCTTTTTATAGGATTTGTGCTTAATATACTATTTCTGCTTTTTATAGGATTTGTGCTTAATATACTATTTCTGCTTTTTATAGAATTTATGCTTAATCATACTATTTCTATATATTTCTGCCAGGTCCCCAGGCAGCCAATCCTCTGTGAGGACTCAGACATTCAAGTATACAGATCACAGCCTGCACGGCCTCCCAGCCAGCCAATCATATCTGAGGTCTCCCGTTTCCTCTCTCGTCATATCTCAGCGACAGATGTACAGAGAGCAATGAAAATCGCAGTCAAAGTACACCAAAGTCCGCTGATTCAGCCAGTAGAAGAATTATGCTTCTAGTCCACCTAGTTTTTTAGTTACACAACGTTTTGTAACTCCAAAAAACGGTGTTTTTCGCCTCTCACCGCGATCTAATTCTGACTCCTCATCAGCCTGTTTTTCCAAAGCGGCCGCTCACTTTCCTAGTGGCGCAGTTGGTAATGACACGGCTCTGCAAGCCAAAGATCGTGGGTTCGATTCCACCTTGGTCAACATGTTTTTTTTTCCCTACAAATTAATACACTGTCACAGACCAGTAATTCATATTCATCATTTATTACAATTCTGCAAACTTTTATGATTTTACCAGCTTTTGATAATATGGACCTCACATTCTTGTTAACACTCCATGGCACAAATACTCTTCCCTTTAGGCTCTGTGTATGTGTGTGTGTGTATCAATATTTCTCCCATTTTAAAGTATTACTCCTCCATAATTGTATTTCTGTTCAATCAAAGTACTTTTACTACATCTTAGTACTTCTGCTCAATCATAGTATTTCTGCTAAATCATAGTATTTTTGCCAAATCATGATTTTTGTGCCAAATCATAACATTTGTGTTATGTTAAAGTATTACTACTAATTGGAGGAATTTCTGTCATGTTACAGTATATGTGCTAAATATAGTATTTCTGCCAAATCATACAATTTCTACTATGTTATATTTTTCTTTCTAAATACAGCATTTCTGCTATATAATTGTATTTCTGCTTTTTATACTATTTGTGCCTAACATAGTATTTCTGCTAAATTATAGTATTTCTGCTTTTTATACTGTTTGTGCCTAATATAGTATTTCTGCTTTTTATAGGATTTGTGTTTAACCTTCAGAGGTCCTTAGGGACATTTATTGTCTTTTGCATTTTTAATTTTAATATAGTATTTCTGCTAAATTATAGTATTTCTGCTTTTTATAGGATTTGTGCTAAAACATAGTATTTCTACTAAATGTAGTATTTATGCTTAATCATACTATTTCTATATATTACTATTCTGCTAAATCATACTATTTCTGCTTTTCATAGAATTTGTGCCTAATATAGTATTTCTGCTAAATTACAGTATTTCTGCTTTTTATACTATTTGTGCTAAAACACAGTATTTCTACTAAATGTAGTATTTATGCTTAATCATACTATTTGCATATTGGGGAATTCGTGGCTTCTAAGTCAACAAGTCATCCATGTCATATATCTCTAAAAATTCACATTTTAATGATAAATTGTCAACACTTGAAGATTCCCCCATCTCTTCTGAACAAAACGGTGCAGTGACCGTTCTAGCCCTTACGGTTAGGAAATTATAGTCATTTGTTTTGAGGGGAATCCTTAATGGATAATGTTTATATATATATATTTGTCTTTAAAACATCTTTGCAGACTGACTGTCCTGGACTGGTTGTTGTTGTTTTTTTTTCAGGTCTGGTGAACTCAGCTCTTTGGTGTTGGTGTTCAGGAGTAGAGCCTTCTAATAATATTTATTCAAGTTATAGATTTAAAGTTCTGCGAGTTTTTTCTGTAGCAAATAAATATTGTATAGAATATTTAAAATCACCTACATTTTTGATGTTTACAATGCCCATTGTGTGTAATACTGGAATTTCCTACTACCCGTGAACGCCTCATCTTTTACCTGACTGCCGGACATCCGCCATTCCGCACACTTCGCTGAGTCCGCTCTGGGTGAGTGCTGCTGCTCTGCTTCTCCTCTTCTCTCCTAAATGTTTATAGTCTGTTTGTGCGATTTAACGAGTTCTTTTAGTGATTTATAAAGCCAACCGAGGTATAACTCATATTAGAGTAACACAGTGGTTGCTTTTTCTTAGTGAAACTTTGTCATTTTTGTATGTAAAAGGAGTGTTTGATGAGCTAACAACCCGATGCTAATGCCTAGCGCTCCTTTGAGCCCAGTGTGAAATGAAAATTTGACTGTGAACCACGGTTATCGTGTTGTTTTATTAATTACATTTGGTGTGTTCGTGTTTGTCAGCCTGTTACATAAGGTGCAGTTAGTTCTCTTCACAAATCAGTTGGTTAAAACGGCCTCATTCTTTATGCTGTAAAGATTTTAACGAACCGCCATCTTAGATTCAGTGTCACCTGTCGGCAAGATCAAAGGAGCCATTTTACCGCCTCTGACCGAACACGGGAGAAAAAGAGTCGCGTTTGTCCAGGTCTTGTGGATTAATTAAGAGAAAGGAGGGGGGGAGAAACTGAGGATTAAACATAGGCTATGTCCCCACATACACGGGTATTTTTGAAAACTGAGACTTTACGTTTTCGTTTTAAAAAACAATCCCGTCCACACATAAACGCAGAAATGAAGGAAAACTCTGCTAGGAACCTACCAAAGCAACAGGTGGCGATATATTCCTAAAGTGTAGAAATGTTGGCCAATCAGAAGTCTAGAAGCCTCGGTGGGAAATAGCAAACAAAGATGGGGCATAAAAGCAGAACAGAGTCATATGTGTGGGGGGACAGTAACTGTGTGCGCATATGTAAGCATTTAAACACTGCAGAGAGAACAATTAACAGTAACCGTATTGTAGAAATGCATTTCATTGAAACAATAACGTGGCGCACAGTGTGACGTCAAAAAAGGCGCTGCGTTTTCTCCGTGTCCCTGTCCACACATAAATGCAAAAACGGAGTTTTCAAAAATATTCTGGCAAGCGTTTTTAGTTTTTCAGTGACCGAAAACGCCGTTTAAGTGTGGACGAAAGGTGCAAACGGATAGAAAAATCTCCATTTTCAAAAGTACCTGTGTACATGTGGACATAGCCCAAGAATATTAAGAACTCCTAATTTGTAGACTTTAATTTTTAAGAACTGTTTAACAAGGCTTGTTTGTGCCAACCTAAATCTGCAGCACAGTTTAAATTCTCACTTTGTGGAAAATTAATGAAATAAACAACAGCCCACCTTCACATTAATAAAATGTCAGTATATTATTATTATTAATATGGTATATAGATATTTATTTTAAAACTACAGCATATTTAATGATACTATGTGCAGTTGGTAATATTTTAGGAAGTAGAATTTGAATGCAGACCACCTCAAATATTAAAGCCTTAAAAATATACACCGTGCAGTTTTTCATGTATGAGTGTTTTGCAATCTTAAATGAGATGTAGACCAAAGAAAACAGAGGAGAGTTGTTGTTTGTATTCCAGCTGTAGTAAACAAAGAAGTTTAGTGAATCTTTTTGACAACAGAGAGTGATGCAGTATTGATGCTGATTTGAGTTTTCTGATCCTGTACTTTTGTTCTTTGTCTTTTGTTACACAGAGTGAACTAGAAGCTTGGTTTTGCCTTTGCTGGTAAGTAAACAGTGATTGTAACTGAAGCAATATGAAATTGGGATTGTGTAACATGTTTAGCAATTTATATACAATAGTTTGGCTTTCTGTGATATCTTGCCATTTGCTCATGGGCAAAAACACATTTAGGATTTATAAGCAGTAAAGCCCCCCCCCCCTACTAGATCTCTGAGTGTCCCTAAAAATGTCCCTGAAGTTTAATAGGCCATTTATGTCTAATTTTAATTTTAAAGGCTTATCAAAGCATTTCTGTAGTAATTATTGTTTTTATTACACATGTTAAGGCCATTTGAGACTCTGCAATTAAATTTTGCCCTCTTTAGACTAAAGTGAGTTCATTTTGTCTGAGGTAAAGTGCTGGGAAAATTCTTTTTTTTCCTTGCAGATTTATTTTGTTCATGCTTTTTTGTCACATGTTTCAAATCATCTAACAGGGATGATATGAATAAATACAAAAAAGCATTTTAAAGTGATGATTTCATGTATGAAGCAGAGAAAACCAAACCAGAGCTATCTGTTCTAATGTGAGAACATGCTGGTCTCTAATACCCAGTTGTGGAAGCCCTGATACGAAGAACTACCATCAAGCATTTATAGTATCAAGTATTATTTGTGATTGTTGCATGCTTTGAAACTGTGATGTTATCATTTGATCAAGTGTGCAATGCGAGCAAATCATTGCTTGTGGTATCTGCTGTGTTATGTAATAGCACCAAAGTATTAGAGCTTTACGTTAATGAGGAATTTCTGTGGCTTATTGCAGATTGATAAAACGACACATCACCTTAATAAAGACAGAAATCTTTAATAAGGTGCAGAAAGAGAAGATCGGGTGTTTATAGTAAAGCTGTTGTAAACAAAGAATTTAACAGATTTTTTTTTTCACTACAGATTGTGATGCAGTATTGACTCTGATGCTGATTTCAGTTGTCTGATTCTGTATTTTTGTTCTTTTGTTACAGAGTGAAACAGAACTTTGGTTTTGCGTTTGCTGGTAAGTAAGCAGCAATTGTAACTGCAGTAATATGACATTGTCACTGTGTAACATGTTTAGCAACTTACCTAACGTAGTTTGGTTTTTGTGACATTACCATTTATTGATGGGCAAAATCAAATGGTCAGAATTTATAACTTGTAGCAGCAAAGGCCCCACACATGACCTCTGACTGTCCCTGAAGTTTAACAGGCCATTTGTGTCTGATTTTTATGTTTGAACACAAACAACTGTTTTTATACAGTTGTTTGTGTTCTCCGTTTGTTTGTGGATTTACGTAGCAGAGCACCACAGTTGTTGATTTATATCTTCACTCATATTCTGCTTATGTATTGATAATTTCCCCCAGGGATCAATAAAGTATTCTGATTCTGATTCTGATGTATTACATTAAAGTCAGACCACTATAGAAGTATTTTTGCCTGAGTGAACAGAAGTGGTAGGTTAAACATTTAAGCAATAATAAAAAAACTCAGAGAACCAGAGTTGTGAGTAGGCAATGTTGTGTATGTTAAAGCCTGTGTGTAATTTATATACAATAAGTTTAAATCAGTTTCTTAATAATTTGCTTGATACAATGTGTTTAAAATTTTATATAAAAGGGAAATATTGCAAAATACAAAAAGATTCCTGCCAACAGGTACAATGGAAGGACTTTTTATTATAATTTTTGTAATTGCAAAATGGTGTGCCACTGTTGTTACTATAACATGTCAGAATTTACATGTATTTTAGGATTTACATATTCAGATCAGAACTAAAACCTAATGAGGTTTTCCGTTGATTCTAACAGTTGTGGTTTTTCCACACTTTATTAAGCACTGACTTGTGATAGAAAATGATGGCGCTAAAAAGCCATAATCTGTACCAACAAATATTGGTGCCTCTTCTTTGCACTTCTGTAGTATGCATGCCTTTATTACACATGTTATCACCATGTGAGACTCTGTAACTGAAGTTTGTCCTCTTCAGACTACAGTGAGTTCATAAAGGCTTGAAGAAATTGAGGATCTTACTAGTTATTTCATGTCACAGTAAATTGGATTGTGTGCGAAGAGGTTCAACAGTCTAAGTCATTAAACAGTGATCTGATGTGTTGTTTCTTTTCTCTAGGATACTGATCTGATCGTCTCAAGTCTGGTAAGTAAAGGTTTTGTCTGCGGTACAGTGCTGAGAAAGGTCTTTCTTCCTTGCAGATTTATTTTGTTTATGCTTTTTTCACGTTTCAAATCATCTAACAAGGATGACCTGGATAAATACAAAAAGCAGTTTTAAAGTGATGATTTCATTTTTGAACCAGAACAACCTGGTCTAATGTAAAAACATGTTGGTCTCTAATACCCAGCTGTGGATGCCCTGATAGCAACAATTACCATCAAGCATTTACAGTAACTGGTAATGACTGGTTTACATCACTGGTTGATTTTGGTCCACTATAATTTCAGAATTGTCATAATTAGATCCAAACAGGACAGGCAAAAAAAGAAAAGAAAAAAGTCTTAATTAAGGCCCAATATAGGGTTTTCAAGTCATACCAAGAATCTTAATTTCATTAAAGTCCAGACTGATTCGTTTACACCAAGTGTTTTGTTTCATTCATTCAATTGGACTTGCTTGTGTGCTTCAGATCCTAAGTGTGATTAAACTTAAGCCCAGGACCTGATGAGTTGATGTAGGTCCTGAAGTAGTAAAGGAACTCTGGGACATCACAGTAACAGCACCATGTTTGACTTTAATGCTGGTGTTTTTCTCTCACTATAGATGATTCAGTTTAGTGCAGTTAGTCAGCACAGCTGTTGGTTATCATTGAGATATTATTAGGCAACTTGTTTTTGCCTGTTCAGCTACAACGTCTGGGAGGGTTTCTGTTTTCTGGGGTCTCCAGATCCTTAGAAATCTCTTTGTAAACCTTTACAGAACTATATGTGTTTGTTTCACATTAGAGCAGCTCACGACTAGCAGTTTAGGGACAATTAAATATTCACATAGGACAGGGGTCTCAAACTCCACTCTTCAAGGGCCGGTGTCCTGAAGCTTTTCCACGTGTCCCTGTTACAAAACACCTGAATAACATTTGTAGGTCATTAGTGAGAGGATAGAATTTCACTGTGTGCTGAAGTGACATCCCCTAAGACTACTCAAATTTAAGTAATTTAAGTGTTTGGAAAAATGTACTTCTAAAAGTACTTTCATTGCATCATGTTCATTCACTCATGAGCTGCTATAACATGAATCAAATGGCTGAATTACCACCTCAGCATGCAGTCAGGTTCTGTAGAGTTTTGCTAATGACCTACTAATGTTATTCAGGTGTGTTGCAACAGGGACACACAGAAAAGTTTCTGGACACCAGGCCTTAAGGACCAGAGTTTGAGACCACTGGTGGTAGGGCATTGTGGATTTCAAAAGCTTCTTCCCTTAAATCACTGCCTAAAAACTGCTTTTTGTAATTTGTCATAATGACTTGCAAAATATAGGTGGGATGAAAACATAAACATAAGACATTTTATAGTGGCCTGATATTTTTATCAAGGCTGTTTTTTGAAAATAATCCTGCCCTAATTTACAAAAGATGAACTGTCTGAAAGTCATGTTTGTTTGTTTGTTTGTTTGTTTGTTTAAGAAATGTGGGAATCTCCAGCAAAGATCTTACATGCAACAGCTCAGATACAGCACTCACTTCTGTTCTTTTTTTTATCATGAAATGATCTACAAAGAAATGATCATCATACTAAATTTTGCTAATTAGGCCTTTATATCAGCTATGATACGTTTATTATAGATTTAGTGTAGTGCTTATTGCTGTGTATCAAACATGCCCCAAATGTGACTGAAATATGTAGAAACTGCTGTGTAGAAACTAGCTGTCTCCAAATTTCTCATTTTGCCAAAATTCATACAGAGTGGCCTGAAACTGTGCTGTAACCTCAGTGTGTTGGTTTTGTTGGACCATATAATATTTACAGTAAGTTACTGTAGCAGCACGTCTTGGTTTGAGTTTATAGACTTAGTTTATTGTTTTAATAGAATGTAAAAATGTCCTTATAACAGTTCCACCATCATTTGTTAAACATTGTCATTCTGTTCACTCCAATAATTTACTGTAGAAGTCTTTAGTATTTAAAGCCCTACATGTACTGTATTTTTGAGATTATAAGGCATAATGTCAATAAACAAGCCTGTTTTTAAGGCAGATTAAGCCAAACGGTCAGATAAGTCAAACTTTATTCAAGTCATTCATAAACAACTCTCAACACTGTTCAGTTGTAACACATAAAATACAGAACAATACACTCACTTTTTCAGTTCATTCCTCATCCACAAATTCATCAAACTCTTCATGGGTTGATCAGTTTGAAATCTGCTTCATAAGCATGTCTCTTAGCACGTGCCAGGTCCTTGTACACACACCATAATGTTATGTTGAAGCACCATACGAATTACTCTGCGAGGGTCCTGACTATGGTAGCCATAATGCTCTGACAATACATCAAGCAGCGCAGCTTTGTAGCTTACCGAAGTATTACTAAAATATTTGACAGAATTTTGAGCGCTGTGTACCACAGAAATCCCGTTTGAGGTCAGTAAGCATAACCAGAATCGATACGCTAGGCACATTGTATGTTTTTGAGATAATGACAGGATTTTAGGTGTGCCATATAGTCTGAAGAATATGGTAAATCCAAGCATGTTGGAAATATGACTAATTCCAGGCCTTTTGTGTCTTACAGGTGACCTGCTGCAGAAGATCCTCTCTCTCTCTATCATTATAAGCAATTCTGTCTATCCTATCACTCTCCCAACTCTATCTAATTTGAAAGCCATTCTATCTTGTATCCCTCTCTCTACCGCTCTATCTAATTTGAAAGCCATTCTATCTTGTATCCCTCTCTCTACCGCTCTATCTAATTTGAAAGCCATTCTATCTTGTATCCCTCTCTCTACCGCTCTATCTAATTTGAAAGCCATTCTATCTTGTATCCCTCTCTCTACCGCTCTATCTAATTTGAAAGCCATTCTATCTTGTATCCCTCTCTCTACCGCTCTATCTAATTTGAAAGCCATTCCATCTTGTATCCCTCTATCTCTACTGCTCTATCTAATTTGAGAATCCAAGTTTTCAGAAATCCTTTTCAGAATCCAATCTATCTGTTACAGAATTCTGAGAGATCTCTGCTCTCACTGCTCTTTCTTTCCTGTCTTTAAACTCTCTCACATTCAGTCATTTTGCTGGAAATTACAAGTTGAATATACAGTAGTAGAATTACAGTACAGTAGAACTTTTAGTAGAAACTACTTACACAGCCCTACATTTGTCATTTTAATTTTGCATTAGACTTTAGTTTGGACTGCTAGTTTGGCTTACTTTGATCAATTGTATAAAATATCACCTTTTTATAAGTTTATTTGTAATAAGATAATCTGGTTATTTTGTAATACATACATTCAGATAAATAATAAATTAGATCCAGTCAGTCTGTTTCATTGGCTATAACATTTGACTGCAAGTTTATAGTACTATTATTTAAGGACAAACCCATTTTGTCACTCAGTGTAAGTATTCAGTTAGTATTGTCATCGAGAAGCGCCTGAGGACTTCCTGTTTCCTGACTGCTGCAGAAAATCCAGCTGGAGAATCCTCATCACCAGTCATCTTATCACCACACCACCAAAGCTCCATATATTTGATTTCAATTTTAGATATCTGAAAGATTTACATAAACTCCCCTAAGAGCTAAGACTTTTAATATAGCCTGTTGATTGTTGAGATTTATTCTGCATATCATTTTACAGAAGTTGTAATTATTTACCAGTCTGGTTAAAAAAATATAAGTAAAATTATACAGTTTCAAAAAGAGCTACAATAAAACAGATCAAATTGTTTCCAGAGAACTTTGAATTTCCTTTATTTTGAGTTTGGAGTAGAAAATCAGCTTTTTATATATAATAGTACATTTCTCAGATTTAACAGTAATTTGAGGAGTTATACGTTTTTCTGTGTTTCAAGGTTCAGTTTTGTTTACATTTGTGTATAACCACATATAAGCTCCAGGTTGTACTTCAGCAAAATGCCAAGAAAAGGTCAAAGGTCTCAGTCTCAGAAGCTTAGACGTCAGAAGGAGAAAGAACAGCTGAATGTTTCTCAGAGCAGTGAGCAGGTAAAGGTGTGTGTTTCAACTTTTCCCAGCACAGAAGCGCAGAGCAGTGTTCAGACAGCCACAGTGTCTTATGCAGATGTGGTAAAGAGAAGTGTTCCCTCAGTGTCTGTCCCAGAGCCTGAAGTTATGCAGCTAATCCAGACTGAACCCCAGCTAACTGTACAAACACAGCATGATGGAGAGACAGCCACAGTGTCTTATGCAGATGTGGTAAAGAGAGGTGTTCCCTCAGTGTCTGTCCCAGAGCCTGAAGTTATGCAGCTAATCCAGACTGAACCACAGCTAACTGTACAAACACAGCATGATGGACACGCTCCAGTACAGTCTCATGTACAGGTTACAAACAGTGAAAGTCGTCCACGAGTGAGTAGCGTCTGTGCTTCCCGAAGCCAGGCCGCTCCTAGGTATGGAAAGTACCGGAATCAGCAATGCATGGCTAACAGTTTGGTTTTCCTGTCATTCTTACACGAGGATGAATTTATTACCAGAGCAGATCTAAACCGTGTGTTGGACAAAGGCCATGCCGTCTATTCAGATGCCAGACTGAGGTTTGTGAACAGTGTGTTTCTAGCCTGCGATGAACTTCCTTCAGTTGTTACCAGCCGCAGACACGAGTATCAAGTCGACATGTCTCAGTTTGCTCATTACGGCACATTTGATGGTACAGATCACTTTCCGAGCCTTGAACAGGGATTACAGTGTTTGGCTTCAGACGTTCGCTATGCTTTGCTAGTCATGGGAGGAACAGTCATCGCTGTTAGCAGGCTGACTTCAGGTGAATATGCATATTTTGACCCTCACCCACGTAAGTCTACTGGTATGCCATTGTCGCTAAGTGTAAGTGGTGGAACTGCAGTTATGTTGAAGTTCACACGTCTTAATGACATGATTGACAGGATCAAACGTTTGTACAGAATGTTCAGCATCGCACCAAGCTGCACTTATGAGCTACAGCCCATCGAGTTTCACAGTGAAAACGCTGCTGACCAAAGAGATGCTGATGAAAACAGACAAACCGCTACAACTGTTCCAGCACCAGCTTTAAATGAAGTTGTTCATGAAATAAACTCCCAAACATCTACTGACCAGACACAGAAGACTGTGAGAGACACTTTAACGACTGAAGTGACATCATCCAGAGTGGATTATTCAAATGAGACAGCTGCTACTGAAAACAACCATCTTCCTTCTGAGTATTTAGAAAAAGAAACATCTGCATCTTCTGTGAGAGAAACGCAGGTAACATCAGATTCTGTTCCTCAGAATGATTCAAACAGTGCCTCCTGTTTAACTAAGACAACAGAGGAACTCTCAGATAAACTGCTGAAACGTAATAAACAGCAAAGGAGAAAAATAAGGAGAAGATTATTAGCCCAAGAAAAACTACCACAGAGAAAGGAAAATAAGAAAAAGAAAGAAAGGCAGATGTACACTTTTGATGAAAGTTTTAAGGCAAAGAAAAAAGGTTGTAGTAGAAAGTCTAATGATCCTGATCACAGACAGAAGAAGAGTGTGTACAAAAAATATCTGTATAAACTAAATGCTACATATAGAGAGAAACAGAGAGAACATTTCAGAAGAACCTATAGAGAAAGTGCTAAAATAAGAGAGAAAAAAAGAGAATGTGTCATAAGGATGTATAAAGACGATTCTTTATTCCGAGAAAAGCAGAAGGAACGTATGAGAAAAACATATAAAGAATCTTATAGACAATTTCCTATGTTTAGAGAACAGCAGAAGGAACGTATAAGAAGAAATTACAGAACTTGTGCTGAATTCAGAGAAAAACATAAAGCTTACATGAGGTCATATGTATATAACCTATATAAAAAAAGCGAAGATTTTAAACAGAAAAAACGATCTTATCTGACTAAGCGTTATGGAGAAGAAAAACAATTTCAGCAACAACACAAGGACAATATGAGAGAACGAATGAGAGTAAAATATTGGAACGGTTTTTCTTTCAGACAGATGCATAATATCAGATGTGCAATGAATATAAAACGGAAATATCGCCAGATGCATCGACCAGCTGAGACTTTACAGTGTCATCCAGAGAACACTTTAATGAATGAGGCCATATCTCGTTTCAGATCAAACATTAAGTCAGCACCATCTTATGTTTGTACTGTTTGTCTAAAAGCTTCTTTTCCTAATCAGGTGAAAATCTGCAAAAGAGAAAATTACTCAAAACACCAGACTGTAGCTCATCAGTGCCTAACTGGTAAATTTGTTCATGTGTGTGATGAAGCATGTCATGATCACTGCAGCTTTCCTGTTGAGAGAAAAAAAGAGTATATCTGTCACACATGTCACAGTTCCCTCAAAAGTGGATGCATGCCCAGGCTTGCTGCTGTTAATGGTTTAGAACTGCAGGATATTCCAGCTGAACTTTGTGATCTCAACATTCTGGAGAGACATCTGATTGCCAAATGCATACCATTTGCTAAGATTATTCCTCTTCCAAAGGGGAGACAGAGACTCATACGTGGTAATGTGGTGTGTGTACCATCTGAGGTCCAACAAACAGTTGACAGTTTACCGAGGATCAGAAGCCAATCACAGATCATGAGGATAAAGCTGAAAAGACGACTGTGCTACAAAGGCCATCAGCTGTTCCAGACTGTCACCTGGTCTAAACTCATTCAAGCTCTGCGTAAACTGAAACAAATTCATCCACAGTACACAGATATTATTATCAGAGATGATGCATTGCTTTGTGATCCAACGTTACCTGATGATGACAGCAGTGATGAAGCCAGCATGGCAAGTGATGATTATAATGAAGCAGATTTAATGGAAATTGACAACTATGAAAAAGATGCCCTTTTGTGTGAAAGTGAGTCTCAAAGTGACCAAGATATTAATATGCAATCCTGTGATGAACAACCAGAGGAACAAAATCCAGATGAACCAGAAAGTGATTTGAACAATGGAGGTTTTGCTCTAGAAAGTTGTCTGCAGCCTGTAGACATTTCAGAAGAGATTCTCTGTTTCACTGATAACACATATTGTGTGGCTCCTGCAGAAAGAAACAATCCTGTTAGCTTCTTCAGAACTCCTCATTTGGAAGCCATGGCATTTCCTGTGCAGTTTCCTACTGGTCAGAATACACTGGATGAAAAGAGACGTCTTAAACTCACACCAAGTGCTTACTTCAAGTCAAGGCTTTTCAACATTGATGCAAGATTTGCTAAAGACACAAATTACCTGTTTTTCTCACAGTTTGTCACTGAAATACACTTGGCTAATTCCAGCATGACAATACAGCTAAGGAAAGGTAAAACTATGACCAAAGATGGACGCAAAATCACATCAGGAATGTTACAAAGTAAGACAGAAGTAGAGAAGCTGGTAAGAAATAAAGATGCAATCAGATTTATGCAGCCACTCAGAGGAACTCCAGCTTACTGGCAGAAAACTACCAGAGATCTATTCAGCATGGTTCGCCAAATAGGAACACCTCAGTTCTTTGTCACTTTCTCTGCTGCTGAGATGAGATGGCCTGAAGTGATTCAAGCAATAAAGAGACAGCAAGGTGAAGAGGTTGATTTTGAAGCCCTGGACTGGTCAGAAAAGTGTGAAATTCTAAGATCAAATCCAGTAACCACCATGCGAATGTTTGATAAACGTGTTGAGGCTTTGTTCAGAGATTTGCTTTTTTCTCCTGCACAGCCCCTTGGTGAGATCATTGATTACTTTTACAGAGTTGAGTTCCAGCACAGAGGTAGTCCACATATACACATGTTGCTGTGGATTCGAGAAAAGGTAGAAGCAGATGTGGATGATGACCAAACTGTCTGTGACTTTGTTGACAGATACATCTCAGCTCAACTCCCTGATCCAGAAAAACAACCTGAACTGCACAAAAAAGTCACTGAGCTACAAAAGCACAGCAAAAACCACACAAAGACATGCTTTAAGAGTGTGAACTCTGGTTGTAGATTTGGGTTTCCCAAACCACCAGCCACAAGAACAATGATTGTGAGACAGGATGAGGATTCAGACACTGAAGCTGCAAAAGCCAAACTCAGACCTTTGTTGAACCTGCTGAAGGAACCTGAAGCTGCTTCCCTCACCATAGAGCAGATTCTGTCACGATGCAACTTGACAATGAATGAGTATGAACAATGCCTCCAAGACATAAACAAGAAAACAGCTCTGATTCTGAAACGTGACCCAAATGAGTGTTGGATCAACAATTACAACCCAGACCTGCTTGAAGCCTGGAACTCTAATTTAGATGTCTCATTCATTTTGAATGCCTATTCATGTATAGAATACCTCTGTAAATATATAACAAAGAAAGAATCTGGCCTCTCTGAATACCTGAAGACAGTTATTGACAACTCTGATAAGAACACCGTCAATGAGTGTGATGAAATGAGAGCTGTGATGCAGGCTTACTCAAAAAAGAGAGAAATCAGCGCACAGGAGTGTGTGACTCGAGTCTGTGGCCTAAAAATGAAAAAATGTTCCCGCAGTGTTGTATTTGTACCAACAGATGATAACCCAGTAAAAATGAGTCGGCCCATGAGCTTCCTGGAAAGCACAACACACGACAGTTGTAATATTTGGATGACAAGTTTGAGTGATAAATACAAATGCAGACCTGAGACCCCAGAATATGAGGAAATGTCACTGGCTGATTTTGCTGCCTTGTGCAGGTTGGTGAGTGGTCCAAATGAAGGAAAAGATGTGCTTCCTCTTCTAAACCAGCTTGGATTTGTACAAAGGCGAAAGAATGATAAACCAGCTATAATCAGGTATTACCACTGTTCACAGGAAAAAGATCCTGAGCAATATTATGGTCGACTGTTGAGACTTTACCTTCCACACAGATCAGAGCAGGAACTGAAACCACAAGGGTTCCAAACCTATCAGTCCTTCTACAACTCAGGTTTTGTACGACTTCCATGTTCAGACCACAGTGAGTCTGTGAAAAGGGTTGTGAAAAGAAATAAAGACAAGTATGAGAAGAACTCTGAGGATATTGAGAGTGCACTGGAAGAGTTTGAACAAAATAGGGATGTTGTGATTGATGAATGGTGTAATCTTGCTCCTGAATCTGAAGTTGTGAGGCTGCAATGTGATGAGAATCTTCCTGAGAGACATTCTGATGATGAGAACGAACAGGAGAATGTCCCCGACTACAGTCGTCAGTCTGATGCTGTAACAAAGATCAGAGCCGTCAGAGAACAACCTGCAGTAGATCCAGCCGTGGTACGTGTAATGTATCAGAATCTGAACCAGAAGCAGGCCTGCGTGTTCTATGCCATAAGAGACTGGTGTATTCAGCGAGTTTGTGGTTTGAACCCAGATCCATTTTTCTTCTATATCAATGGTGGTGCAGGAACTGGAAAGTCACATCTGATTAAGTGTATTCACTCTGAAGCATCAAAGATCCTGAGCAGACTGCCTGCTAATGCAGAAGAAGCTGACATATCAAATCCAACTGTTTTACTGACTTCATTTACCGGTACAGCAGCTTTTTCTATCAGTGGCTCTACGTTACATTCTCTACTGAAACTACCCAGGAGTCTGAAACCACCCATTCAAGGACTTGGTAACCAACTGGATGAAGTCAGATCTGAGCTGATGAATGCTGAAATTATTGTTATTGATGAGATTTCAATGGTTTCAAAACCCCTTTTTGCTTATGTGGATGCAAGACTGAAACAAATCAAAGGCACTCAGAGACCTTTTGGTGGAATGTCAGTTTTAGCTGTTGGAGATTTTTACCAGCTGCCACCAGTGCGACAGTCTAAACCTCTCTGTGTTTACGATCCAGAACAGATTGACCTATGGCAGGAGCATTTTCAGATGATCACTCTAACCGAGATCATGCGTCAGAAAGATGATGTGGCCTTTGCAGAGATGCTGAACAGGATTAGAGTCAAAGAAAAGACAGATGAGCTTTCTCAGTGCGACAGAGATTTGTTGTCACAGGCTGTGACTGCACCAGAAGAATGTCCAACTGAGGTCTTACACATTTATGCCACCAACAAGAATGTGGAATCCCACAACACAGATACCCTGAAGAAGCTTCATTCAAACATCATAATCATCAATGCAGACGATTTCCAGAAGGATAAATGTACAGGCAGAATGGAACGAAGAGACAAACCATTTACAGGTGGGCGAAATGATTTACCTGACACTCTGAATGTTGCTGAAGGAGCTCGAGTCATGCTGACCAGAAACTTGGACACACTAAATGGTTTAGTCAACGGTGCTTTTGGTATACTGGTAAAGGTGGTGAGATCTGAAAATGATGGACACATAATTAAACTGGGGCTCAGGATGGACAACCGGCAGCCTATGAGACACAACCGCAGTGCTAATGCAGCATCTGATGATCTTGTTTACATTGAGAGAGCAGAGGAGAGTCTGAAGTTTAAAGGAGCGGTACGCAGACAGTTTCCTGTAAAGCTAGCATTCGCTTGCACAATTCACAAAACTCAGGGTCTTACAACACAGACAGCTGTAGTTTCAATGAAGAACATTTTTGAACCAGGTATGGCTTATGTTGCTCTCAGCAGGGTGACGTCTCTCAGTGGACTCTATTTGCAGGACTTGGATGAGAAAAAGATTTACGCCAATCCTGAGGTAACTGCAGCGCTCCAAACCATGAGACAAGCCAGTGTTGAGGAAATGATGCCTCTTCTTCAGGTCAGAGAAACAGCCAGCAGACTTGACACTCTTACACTGATCCATCACAATACGGAGGGTTTGCCATCTCACATCAGTGACATCAAGAGTCATCATGAAATGTGTTTAGCAGATGTTTTGTGTCTCACTGAGTCTCACCTTCAAGGCTCCTTTGTTGCAGACAGTCTTCATTTGGACGGCTACACCATGTTCAAACGCAACAGACATGTGTCCTACACAAACTTTCCTCACATGGCCAGCAGAAGTGGTGGGGGAGTTGTTGTGTATTTGAGGAATCATTTTCAGGTTCAGGTAAAACAGTATCTGCATAATGTCACTGATCTTGAGTTTTTAGTGTTGAAGGTTCAGGCTCCATTCCCTGCACTCATTGCTGTTGTGTACAGACCCCCTGACTACAGTTTGACACCATTCATGCAAAACCTGGTAAGTCTTTTAGATTCACTTGAAATAATGGACTGTCACCCAATCATTGTGTGTGGAGATTTTAATGAGAACCAGTTGCAGAGTGGAAGAAAACAGATTCTGGAGCAGTTTCAGTCGAGAGGGTATTCACAGCTGATCACTTCTGCCACTACAGACAAGAACACCCTGCTTGACCTCATTTTTATTTCTCAGCCACAGAAATGTCTGTATTCAGGTGTTCTGAGATCATATTACAGTTACCACAACCCTGTGTTTTGTGTCCTGTCCTCGAGCCAATCATGAAGTCGTCTGGTGAGTTTTGAAACAATTACAGATCATGTTTGTTACAGAGTTTACTGATTGTAGAGCATGAAAAAGATTTTTCATTGAAAAAAGGGTCTTCCCTACTCTGTCTGTCAGAAGACCCTTTCTTATTGCAATGTTATTAATCATTTCACCAAATCATTGCTGAACTTCATGCAGAGCAGAGAACATCTGCTATCATGCACCTCTGATCTGAAATGTGCTGCAACATTTATTAAACCAACATCATTTCTTTTATTCTCATGTTTTAAATGACTAAATCTTTTTACTGTGACGTATGTAGCTCAACAAACGAGATCTTCCCCTCCAAGGGCTTGAAAATATGAAATAGTAAATAAATAAATCCCACATAAATGCAGGTATTTATTATGGGTCACATGAATAAATACAGACAATTATATTTTCTTGATTATAGTAGATTTTGTAGAATCAAAAGTTTTTGTGATGAATGAGTTTTTGCTTATCATGTTTTACAGGTAAAAAATGTCAAAAGTTATAAACTATCTTTAGGCTACCAGAGATGTCTATAATGATACATTATGTAGAGAAAAACATTAGTACAGCTTACAGAATATGTATAAAAACTGATTTAGAAGTAAATGGATAGTTTTCTGAAAGTTCCCGACTACAGTTTAACACCACCCACCCAGATCAGCCCCCAAGTGTCTATGTAATGCTGGTATGGTGTGTGAGTTTGACTTGGCCTTTATCCGGGTGGGTTTGGGTTTGGGTGGATAAAGGCCAAGTCAGAATTCTCTGAGCAGCTGGAAAAAGCTGCTAATAAACAAAGACATCAAAAAGTGTGGGCTTTAGGTGTAGCCCCCGCTTTCTGATGCACTAATTAGACTTAGTAACCGACACCCCATACCAGCATTACATAGACACTTGGGGGCTGAGCTGGGTGGGTGGTGTTATAAGCACGTGTTTTGTTAGATATATTTTTTCAGACACCATCTTCATGAACTGCTGAGCCAAACCTGATCCATCAGTGCTGGACTGCACAGATAACTACATGCCACAAGGAGACTGCTGTGTTATGAATTGCCATACCAGTGTGTCTTCAATGGAGAAGATGACACACCCATCACCTGACCTCCTGCCTGATCTGGAGACCATCATCATGCTACCACACTACACACCTCTGAGACCATCAATGATGACTCATACTGAGGAAACTGTATTTCCTGTCAGAGATGCTCAGTGATCCTCAGAGCAGAGAGAGGTATCATTCTTTATCTTTGATAAAAAAAAATGTCAGTGTTTTTAATTCAATTAATTAATTTAAATCCTGTTTATTGCATAAATAATTCCACACTCAAATGATTATACTTGTTGACACTTTTTGAGTTTTAATTCACATTATGGATTACAAATCTATGCTTTTTCTACTCTGTCTCTCTGTGCAGGTATTGCTGTCTTCTGAGTTCTTCCGTGTCCCAACTGAGACATTCAAACCTCATTGCAGAGCTCATGTCTTTCCTCACCATCATGTGAGTGTGAGATTGCTCTGGATTCTGGTTATGTGGTCTGCAGCACCTATAAGGTATTTCAACATTGTTCATTGTATAACTTATTTGTAGTTTTTAGGGTTTCTACAGACAAAAAAAATGTTCCTTTTTCTGTATTTTTTAGAACAAGCTCGTCCAGTGTGCCTGCATTCCAGCTTCTTAGACTCTACGCAAGTGGACAGAGTATCAGTGTTTGGCCACTCTTACAGACACTGACTTCTGTCAATTCACTTCTACTGATCGGGCACCTCACTCCAGGAAGACAGAGGGCTGCAAGCCTGTCATCATTTCCAGTGTGGCTTTGTATTCTTGGGGTAGCATCAGATTTTTCCCACAAATATTCAAAGGTAACACTTGTTTTAAGCTTAGTTATTAAATCAAAAGTCTTCCCTTGTGTCATGTCTGTGAAGGTTCTCATGATGTCCTTTGATGTAGTCTCTCTCTTCACTTGCATACCCACTACAGAGGCAGTGGAGACTGTCAGAAAACAACTGCAAGAAGACAGCTCCTTGGAAGACAGGACCAACTTCACACCCGATCAGATGTGCACACTGTTAGACCTCTGCCTCACCACTACATATTTCAAATACAACGAGGGTTTCTACAGGCAAAAACATGGCTGTGCCATGGGTTCCCCTGTGTCCCCTTTTGTAGCCAACCTTTACATGGAGGAAGTGGAAAGGAAGGCTCTTGGCTCTTTCAAAGGAAGAGTACCCAGCCACTGGTACAGATATGTAGACGACACCTGGGTCAAAATCAAAAGGCAAGAAGTGGAATCCTTCACTGCGCACATTAACGCCGTGGATAAAAACATCAAGTTCACCAGGGAAGACACAAAGGACGACTGTTTGCTTTTCCTGGACTGCGCTGTGCACATTGAAGAGAACGGCAAACTCAACATTGAAGTTTACCGGAAGCCCACACACACGGACCAGTACCTCCTCTTTGACTCCCATCACCCTCTGGAACACAAACTTGGAGTAATTAGGACACATCCCCCCCCCCCCCCCGGGCAGAACATGTTCCCTCTAAGCCTGAAGGGAAAAAGAAGGAACACACACATGTAAAGGAAGCACTCAAAACGTGTGGCTATCCTAATTGGGCGTTTATAAAGTCAGCAAAGATGCACAGAAAAGAACATCAGATACCAGCGAGGGAGGATAAGAAAGACAGATGCAACAACATTGTCATCCCCTATGTACTAATTAGACTTAGTAACCGACACCCCATACCAGCATTACATAGACACTAGGGGGCTGAGCTGGGTGGGTGGTGTTAAAAGCACTTGTTTTGTAGATATATTTTTTCAGACACGGCACAGTCTCCTTTGTGGCAAAACCTTCAAACTTCACCATCCTCAGCTGAAACAACAACATCTTAACACCATCTTCATGAACTGCTGAGCCAAACCTGATCCATCAGTGCTGGACTGCACAGGAGACTGCTGTGTTATGAACTGCCATACCAGTGTGTCTTCAATGGAGAAGATGACACACCCATCACCTGACCTCCTGCCTGATCTGGAGACCATCATCATGCTGCCACACTACACACCTCTGAGACCATCAATGATGACTCATACTGAGGAAACTGTATTTCCTGTCAGAGATGCTCAGTGATCCTCAGAGCAGAGAGCGGTATGATTCTTTATCTTTGATAAAAAAAAATGTCAGTGTTTTTTAATTCAATTAATTAATTTAAATCCTGTTTATTGCATAAATAATTCCACACTCAAATGATTATACTTGTTGACACTTTTTGAGTTTTAATTCACATTATGGATTACAAATCTATGCTTTTTCTACTCTGTCTCTCTGTGCAGGTATTGCTGTCTTCTGAGTTCTTCAGTGTTCCAACTGAGACATTCAAACCTCACTGCAGAGCTCATGTCTTTCCTCACCATCATGTGAGTGTGAGATTGCTCTGGATTGTGGTTATATGGCCTGCAGCACCTATAAGGTATTTCAATATTGTTCATTGTATAACTTATTTGTAGTTTTTAGGCCTTAACACAAATAAAATGTTCCTTTTTCTGTATTTTTTAGAATAAGCTCGTCCAGTGTGCCTGCATTCCAGCTTCACAGAAAAGAACATCAGACACCAGCGAGGGAGGATAAGAAAGACAGACACAACAACATTGTCATCCCCTATGTAGCCGGTGTATCAGAAAAACTCAGGAGAGTTTTCTCCAAATACGACATCCCAGTGTACTTCAGACCCAGTAACACACTCAGACAGAAACTGGTTCACCCGAAAGACAAAACTCCTAAACACAAACTTAACAATGTGGTGTACGCTGTACAGTGCAGCGAGGAATGCCCAGACTTCTACATCGGAGAGACCAAACAGCCACTTCACAAGCACATGGCACAACATAGAAGAGCCACCTCCACGGGACAAGACTCAGCAGTTCATCTGCATCTAAAGGACAAAGGTCAGTCTTTGAGGATGCCAATGTTCACATTTTGGACAGATGGAGGAGTGAAAGAAGCCATTTACGTCCACTGTGAGCGACCATCTTTAAACAGAGGCGGTGGTTTACGACACCAACTCTCTGCCATCTATAATCCAGTTTTGAGTTCCCTCCCCAGACACCGTAACGTCCTCCCCAGACACCGTAACGTCCACTCACATCCTGGGAGTGGGCGTGGGTGATTTCCTGACCTCAGGAAATCACATGATAGGGTGGGGCCAGGTTTCACAATGAGCTCACCCGAAACCCTGGCTGATTGGGACCCACACCCACTTTCACACCTTGGCTCATGTGATTAGGTAGAGGATCATCAGGGGGTTCTTTGTCCCTCTTTGGGGGGAAACTCCCACTGGGTTTAAATCTGGGACTCTCCACCATTGACCCTTAGAACTGAAGAAGCTTCTCGGATGAGAGGTGAAACGTCTTCAAGGAACTCAAAGAAGTCCAGACGCTTTTCTTTCCAAGCTCCTTAGACTTCACTTGTGTTAATTACATTTTATTTGTTGTTGTTTTCTTTTAGATTTATATGCAGTGATTGGATGTGGTGGAGCTTTGTTAACCGTGTGGAAAACATCTGTTTGTGATGATATTTACAATGAGGCTTTAAGGTGACAGTTTCCATGTAATTTCAATCCTTTTACTAAGCAAAAACATGTTTGCAATTAACATATTTTTTCAGTTTTGTCTTTTGGATTTATGGTTAACATTCCTCTGTGACAGCAAATACTAAACTGGTCCAAGTAACCAGCATATCATTGGTCAAAGGCAAAAAGGACCACATGTCACACTAGCAATGAATTTTTGACTGTGTTTCTGTTAGTATAGAGTAGGTCTAACAGTGGTTTTCCACATCTGCTCTAATATATATAGATAATGGGTCAGACATATAAAGTCATTTTGAAAAGTTCATAAAGGTCATTTATATGTGTTCCTCTTTATCATTTTATATCAGGTCACACAGCTGACTTGAGTTTTGATCAGAGTAGAACCATAACATTCATGCTAATGGTTCTACTGTTTACAGTTACTTTATGATGGATTTCACCCTGGTCACAGCACTATGTGAAAAGCTGTTAGAGGTAAAGTTAAGCCAATTAATACATCATCATAAGTCACTCTCTAACGCAGGGCAGTGATTATTATTCACTGTAATTTATTCCACAACAATGTTCTTTATTTGATTCTTTAAATATGCACATCGATTGTTTAGCTCTGTGACTCTCCACACCTGAAATATATCACAATGTGGACTTCATTTCGACAGTATTTTGTAGATTGGTACCATATTTATCATCGAATCATCTTGTGCACTTATTAACTAAATGTTGTTTGTTTGTTTTTTTTGTTTGTTTGTTTGGGGGTTTTTTGTTGCCATTTTTACCTTTCACCAACTGTGTAAATTCTGCAATTTTACCTTGGTTTTGTTTCACATCAGTTTATCTGCTGGCTGGTATTCCTGTCTTCCTTCTCTCACCCCAACCGGTCGCAGCAGATGGCCGCCCCTCCCTGAGCCTGGTTCTGCTGGAGGTTTCTTCCTGTTAAAAGGGAGTTTTTCCTTCCCACTGTCGCCAAAGTGCTTGCTCATAGGGGGTCATATGTCATATGATTGTTGGGTTTTTCTCTGTATCTATGAAGCGCCTTAAGGCGACTTTTGTTGTGATTTGTTGCTATATAAATTGAATTGAATTGGTTTTCTTTCTTTTCTAATGTTTCTGGTCATTTTTCACAGTTAAACAAGTAACTTTGAGGTTACGTCATCGTTTTCAGCTGTTATCTGTATACATTTTTTTCCTAATAATTACATTTCTGCAAAATTATAGCAGTTCTGGTAAGTTGTAATATTTCTGCCAAGTTATTAATTTTTTAATAAATTATTACATTTCTGCTAAGTTGTAGCTTCTGGTAAACTACAACATTTCTGCTGAATTGTTATGTTTCTTCTAAGTTATTGCATTTCTGCTAAGTTATTACATTTTTGCTAACTTGATGTTCTTCTGCAAAGTTATTAAAATTTCAACAACTTTTTAAACACTGACTTTGATTTCTTCAGCTTCTTCAGCTATTTTCAACTATTTTCAGCAGACAGCTTCAGCTTTACAGTTTCCTCTAAGTGATTGCAGTTCTGCTAAGTTATTCCATTTTAGCAAAGTTCCTTTGCTTCTGCAAAGTTTTTACAATTTCTGCAACTTTTCAGCTTTTTCAGCTACTTTTTGCATACAGCTTCAGCTTTAAGCATCCACACTGCATTTTCGCAGGAAATGCAAATTTTTCTAGTTGTTACTGTTTTCATTTTCTTTTAAAATACATTCATTGTCAACTCAATTTTCTTCCTTCAAGCACAAGTCTCAGGTTTTGATTCCAGCCCACCTTTTATATATGCTCACAAATTTCCTTTTGTCCTTTTCCAGACTGTGTATTACTTTTCAGCATTGGGATTTTTTATTTTTTTTTTACCATCTCTTCCTTAATTTGTTTGCCTGGTTTGGAATCATTCTTTGTATGACCTCCATTGAAAGAAAAGGCTTTAAGCTTGAGTGCTAACTCTTCTCCTATCCTCAAGCCATCCTGGAAACGATACAGCTCTCAAATATCACAAATGTTATTTATAAGTAGCTTCTCCGTGAATATAGCATTTTACCTGAGAAGACTAGAGGATGTGGTGGTTCTGAATACAAATGAGTCATAATATAAGGCTGACCAAACACACCCGGCGTGTCGGCTTCCTGAGTGAAGAGACTGAGTGACAGATCTCAATCTGAGATTAATCCTTGCAGATTTACTTGCCTTGCAGGGACACAAAGTCTGTGCATAAGCTTCTTCATGAGGGAATTTAGATGACTGAACAGAGTTTTTACAGGAAAGTCTTTTGGAACTTGATGGCAACACGTCAACTGTCTTATTCTATTTAGTGTATAAATATTTATCTCTGAAGACATCATCATGTCAGACCCCTATATCATTAAATTAGATTTTTCACAACTTTCTCACAGTATCTTCCGTTTTCGTGTTCTAGCGATATTAAAATGAAGAAACAATTTGCCATTGCTTTTGGCCTAGTTACAGCCCATCATATATTAGATATAAGGCAAGGGAATAATCTCCATGGTTTTGGGATTTGGAAAAAATACTCTAGATACTTTTGCATTGAGGCCATTAGTCATGCCATTTTGAGTATGACATACTTCTGTGTTATTGTCAAGAACCCAGTTGAAAAGCATTATATCAAAAGCAAAGATTTTCACAGATTTCTTGCAGTAAGAGAGTGATAACGTCACTGTTAGAAACCAACCAAACGATCATGACCAGTTAGGCCTACAGCGGAGCAAGCAGTGGACTCGAGGCTCAACGGGAAAACACAACAGTATGAAAGAGTGACCATCGTGATCCAAAAGTCATTCAGATGCTGTGGTTATTAAATGCATCACTGGGTTAGACCAGGCAATACTGAATGTTAACTGTTATTTACTTTAGTGGTGATGGTATCCAATTATGAACTGTAGTTCACTGACATCGAGTTTTCTCTCTACTTCTGCTTTTAACAGTGATGACATGTAAAATCATGCATGCATACTCTCCATTGATGGCTGTGAAGAAGGCATGTATTGATGCTGACTGCACAGATAAATTTTTAAAAACACAGGCAAATAAGTTGATCTAATTGGAAGAGACTGTATGAACCATTTTTTTTTTTTTACAATGGTGCTCTCATCTTGTAATAGACGAAATCTCTGTCCACAAACTCCTCCTAGATAATCAGGAGCTGAACAACTATATCAGATATCACAATTTCATCATTTTTCCTAGCATCAATAACTCATTTTTGGCACATAAAAAACATGTGCCAACCTTTTATTTCTCCTCAATGTGACTAAGTATCGGTTTGTCAAACAATAATGTAGCATGGGCATGTAATAGAGGAGCAACAAATGAGAAATCGATGATTAGATTTGATGATTTAATTTGAAGTCCTAAACTATGACAATACAGAGTCAAGACCAGGAGTTGCAGTCTTACAAATTTCTCTGTAGTTTCCCTCGAGCTGTCACCCTCACAAAAGAAGTCTAAACTTAACCTAGGAAGTTTCTGTTATAAGTTATATATAACTCAGTTAGCACTAATGCTAGCACATCTTCAAATACTTAGAATAAGTCAGACTACTTTTTTGCAATTTAGTGATTAGAACAAACATAGTCATTTCAGTGGGTGATATGTAATTGATAGGAAGCTACATGAAATCAACACTGTTGAATTCATAATGCATTGTATTCATTATTATTTAATTAGACATCATCATTGGCTTTTCTCTCAAAACTCTTTGGTCTTCATTTGCAATGAAAACACAATGTGGAGAAAAATATTCAAAAATGCTGTAGTAAAATTATGTAGGGGATTCCACTGTGATATATTTCCAGAGGCAGCGACCCTATTTATTTTTAAGATTAGGCTTCAGTTTAAAAATAGAGTGTGCTGCCATAGGCCCATGCTGCTAGCAGACCTCCCATGATGCTCTGCATGGCTCTCCTCTTCTCTCTTCCCTGTCACACTTTGTGAATCTTCTCTCTCGTTCTAGCTAGCCTTTCTCTTTGTGACTGCACCCAGCTCTACACATTTCTAATCTGCAGCCTATCTAACAACTCTGTTTGTATGGTTTGTAGCTCCACTATGACTTTTGTTGTCACTCATTCTTCCCTTGACCCCATATAGCTGCACTCCAGTTCTGCAAAAAAATGTCTCCTTCCTTATGCCCCACATAATTGTTCCTTAAAAAGGGAATCACTCTGTTGGGTTTTTCTTTACAATATTCTAAGGGCTTTACTTTACAAACGAGAGTCGCCTAATATTATTAGTAATTACGACCATATAAATAAAACTAAGGCAGCCTGCAGCTACTGAAGAAATGTGGCAAGTTCTCCAAGATGCCCAGATTCTGTGAAAAGTACTTGTGCAAAAAGTTGAGAATATGGAGGTAATTATTTCATTTTTTTCTGTTTATCAAACTTCATCCAACTTATGAATCCTCAAAAGAACCATTGCAGTGCCCTATTATTCACTCCATATGGTGAATTTTACACTTCTTTATCTTTGAAAGCCCAGAGAAGCTTATTTCTACCCTCTCATGTTTATTCTTGTTTTATAAATATGTTACATATTTAATATAGTGTGTCCTTTAATTACCCCTCGAACATCCCTTTATCCATATAACCCACCCTCCTCTGTATCCCTCCTTATGCCTGATCACCAGCATCTTTGAGAGGAGAAATATTTGCGTAAACGTATAGAGCAGGGGTCGGCAACCTGCGGCTCCGGAGCCGCATGCGGCTCTTTAGTCCTTATAGTGCGGCTCCGCGTGGTTTGGGAAAATAAATTAGAAGTATTTAGCTGAAGTGTAATTTATTTATGTTAGTTCTTTTTTAACTTGTAGTTATAAATTGGAAGATTATTGTGATATTGAAATATAAAAATACAAATATATTCTATTATTTTTTCATTGCTCAAAATAAGCGTCACACTCGCGGAAGCCGGTGTATCCGCCGAAACACCGTGCATTTATCGAGACTTTCACCCCCAGGTAGGCCAATTATGGATCTTCGGATCCACATTATGTCAGCAGCTATTCTCCTCCGTGAACTATGTTAAAAACAAACACCGCTCACGCCTCACAGATGACAGCTTACAGTCCTGCATAAAGATAAAAGTGACTTCGTACAGCCCCGATTTGCAGACGCTGTGCGCAGAGGTTCAGGAGCAGACGTTCCATTGTAAACATATCACGGCAGACCCGACGATGTTTCCATGAACATGCTTTTCAGCATCTCTTTATTGACCACTTTTCACACACAGTTGCTGTACGCATACAGCCGGCTTTAGCTTTTCAGCTCACAGCCCGACACATACCAACACAACAGCACAGATAGCACAGACGTTAAGGCGGCGAGGCGTGATTGCGGGTGCTGCTCAGGTGCGCCACACACATTAACCAGGTAAAATACATATTTAGGCAAAATTTTGCAAATATCTATTTTTCATCTTTTAGCAGCATAGTGCTTTTTTTCCAATTATTTTTTAAAAGTCAGGTCAAGGCTCCAAAAACCCAAAGGCGATATAAGGGTGGCGGCTCACAACAGTTTTTGTTTGCTACATGGATCATTTTAGTTTAGCTGGGTGTCTTTTGTGAGATTATTCTGTTATCATATGTTACCTTATATCTGTAATTGAAGTAGTTGAATTAGGATACTGCTGTAGGTCATATTATACTCCTTAGTATAGAGTGTGTGATCAGTATATAGTTTTAGTTTGCATTATACTTCTGACTTAAAAGAGTGTGAAAATCATTAGATCTATTGGATTGACCTGTATTATTCGACACTGTTGAATGTGTTACATGGTTTCTTGACATTTCATACTGCTGAATCATGAAGAGAGTGTTGGGTGCAGAGGACCTTGTACCGATAATAGAAGAGACAGACCACAATCCATACCCCCACCTTTACAGAGAGCAGAAAGACAGGGAGCCGAGGTCATAAGTTAGGCGCCGTAACAGAGAAAGAATGTGAATGTTTAGGCTTTTACGACTAGGTGGGGGCCACTAAAGGCTATAAGAGCTTGAGTAACCCTCTACCAGTTTGAGATTTGCTGTGACCCCCTTCATGCATGTCTCCCCATCATGATGGCTTATGCTCATAAAGTGTTGGATTGTATGGAAATAAAGGATTGTTGATTGAGCATTTATACACCGAGTATTGTCCTTCCTTCAGCCCAAAGAGTCAAAGAATTGGGAGATTTTAACAACTTGGTGCCGTGACCCGGATCTTTGGTGTGCTGAGGAGGGGCAGATTTGGCCTGTGGTGAGATTGTGGGGCGAGGCGAACAGAGGACCGGTCCAAATATAAAAAGGTAAGCACAGCCTGTTGTATTATAAATACCAAATGTGCATATTGGGCTTTCCAAATTAATCTGTTCGCTGAGTTACACGTATTTTCACATTAAATTGTCGGTGTCTGGTTTTTGGCACGAGATACTAACATCATAAGTTGAGGCTAAATTCCAGTGTGTCATAGGAATTGGCTCTAGCAAGACACTAAAAACATTCTACTTTGAGACTAGAGTTGCAGCCCACGTTACCCTCCGCATTTAACTTTGTCTATGATTGGCTTCTGTTGCAAGAAATGGGGAAAACTTCTAAAATGCGGCCAAAGTTTAGCATATGAAATAGAGGTGAAATGGAGTCTGGCTTGTGGTGCGCTTGCATTTTCAAAGGTGAGCTCAGAGGTTTCTGTGTGTGTTTCTGCATGTGAGACGCGCTCTCTGTGTGTTTCATTGTGTGAAATATGAACATGGTGACAGTGACGGTTGATGTGTGAATGGGAGGACACTAGAGCAAAGACACATTTTAGGATCAAAGGTTGATGTCTAGCGGGCCTCGTGGATTAGTTCCGGGAGTGGTTTCCCAACCGGTAGATCGGACGCGGCCCGGAGGTAACTAGGGTAGCAACCTTGGGAGTGGAACCCCTAAAGAGCTTGTTCATGGTGTGGCAGCCCCCCTGTCTGTGGACGCACCGGCCGGTCCAGCGGCGTCTGGTTAGCCAAGGTGGTGACTTGAGAACTGAGGACTCCCGCATAGCTACAGAATAAAACTGAAACCGCTGTGTAATCACGGGTTTACATTTATTCTGGACTAGAGCAAGACACATTTTGTGAACAAAGGTTGAGTTCTAGTTGAGTTGAGTCTGAACATCAAACAATGGTTTTTGAGTCTGAACATCAAACAATGGTTTTATGAACATTTTATGACTTTGTTTGTGTGTTTAATAATTTAGGTATGGTAAAACTTATAATGTGTTAGACTTAGAAATGGTTCATTAATTTTTGATTTCTTTTACTAAATATACACACATTGCAAATGTGCTCATAATGGGTTGGCACTCAATCTTTTGAAGGTCGTAAGCTTCGTTTGGCGTTATTGTCCGGATGGATATATTGTAGGTATTGACTTTGAGTGCAGAGGGGTAAATGCAAACACACTTACACACATAGATTATGATTAGAATAAGTCCCTGGGTCAGAGAGTCCTGAACATGAGATTCTAAACCAACTTTGAATCACTAGAGGAACAATGGATAACAACATTAGATTATCAAGGCTAGGGAGAGAGGATTAAAGATTAAAAGAATTGGGAGATTTTAACACTTTCCTTTTGTTATATTTCTTTAAGAGTTCAAAATGTGTTAATTACATAAATAAAATGTAATTTTCTCTGTAGCACTTCAAGGATTTCTTTTTTTGTGTGTGTGTCCCGTTTGGATCTTTAGCCATCAGAATTGTCGTCTTAAGGCCAAGAAAGATGCCAAGCGGATTTATTTTACCAAGTGGATCATCATGGCCTTGCCATATTGGTCCATTTGATTGACCTTTATTATAATTATGTATTTATTTTACAAACGGGACAGACATGACTGGGGGATAGGACAGGCAGAAAGAATGAAAGAAAGAGAGGGAGAGAGAAAACGAGAGGGGAGAAGAGATGGTGAGAAAGGGGGGAAGAAAGAAAGAAAAACAAACAAAACACCTGGATCACCTGTATGGAGAAAAAAAAAAACAGAAGAGAAAGCAAACAAAAAAAAGAGCAACATAATAAATACAGCACCATCACAATAAACTATCTAGCAGTAGATAACAGTAGATACTAAATATTAAACGATATTGTGCGGCACGCAAGATAGACAGCGTACAATGTGCTTTGAGGCAGCAGCCAAGAAAGGTGTAGTCCGCGTCTGTGAACACCCGTGTGTACACCTGTGTGCACACCTGTGTGGATCAGCATGCTTGTATTCCAAAGGTTTCTCCATGTAACGATCTGCTAGGGAGTGTGGGGAGCCATAGCTCCGTCCCCCAGGGCATGAAGCAGGTATGGAGGAGATCCAGGCCCCAGATATCCAGAGGTCCTAGAGTACGAGGACCCGAGGAGGACCACCAAAAGGGGGGGGACCGTGCCACCCTCCTGGTAAGAGCTGAGTAGAGCCCCAAACGAGAGGTCACCCAGCAGCTACGGAGCAGAGGCCAGAGGGGGTTGCAGTGGCGTGCCCGCTGTGCCAGCTGTGCCAGAGAGGACCGAGCTTCAGGCCCAGAGGCTAGAGGCCTGAGGGCACCACACCCCCTGGAAGGGGCCCAGCCGGGCCACAGGCGCCAGGCCCCGCCAATCGGCCACCAGGAGTGAGCCGGTACATACATGAGCTCCCAGCCCCAGACGACAAGGGCCACCAACACACCAACGTCTGAGGGCAACAGCCACCGGCGGGGAATGTGGTGAGGGTAGATAGGCCTCCATACTTTGGAGGGCCTGAGATGTACCCAGAGAGGTTGAGTCTAAGACCCAACCTGACATATAGACACAGACGAACAGGCGCACGCGGACACAAACGTGCATTCCCACCCCATATGCACAACCAAATACTCGGCACTCACCCAACGTGTAGACAGACACAAATAGACACTGCACAGACAGTCACACTCCCCAAACATACTCTACATCCCAGGTCCAGGTACCCCCGTCCCCAGAGGGGCAAGCCGCACCTAGACCCAGGAGATGTAACCCTTCTCTCTGGGGTGGAGGCAAGCGGACCACCTCCTTATCTGCAGTAGCAGGGAGGCCCCGCATCCCAGACCCCAATCTGACGGCCAGCACCTCCTCCCAGCCCCCTAGCCCTGACGGCTAACAGAGCCGGGGTGAGTGAAGACCCCAAACCTCCCTACGCCCGCTCATATGTAGTGTTGCTGTGTGCTGTTCTAAAGTGCATTTAAAACGCAGGAGAGCATGGTTCCTGCTTCCTCTCAGAGAGCAGCACGGCTCCTCCCGAAAACCCTTAGTATCTAAATGCATTTAAAATTGAGGGTAGGGCACCAGCGCCAGAGGTGGGTTGGAATACACCGACCATCCTCTGGATGCTGTAAAATGTGCCCACCCCCAAGGCCCTATATGTATGTGTTATGTGAGAGTGTGAGTAATGTGGATGTCTAGGTTGCAGAATAAAATTGAGGCACAGGCGGCCAGAAGGGGACAGAGGGGGAGTGCCTCCCCTGCACCCTGGTGACATACCTGCACCCCAAGCCCTGCGTATGTGGGTGGTAGAGCAGGAATAGGGAGGCAGCTGAGGATGGGGAGGGAAGAAAGGGAGGGGCAAGCGGCCCCTCCCTGGGGCCAGCTCCCCCTCTGACCCCAGTAGGCACCCCCACACTCTGGAACCCACCAGGGCAAGGGGGCCCAGGCCCATCCGGACCGGAGCCCGCAGCAGCCGCACCGCCCAGCCCCACAGAATCCGGGGCAGCCCACCCGACTCCACCCCAGCGAAAACTGCACCCACCCCATCATCCAATCATCTCCCAAACTACACAAGACAATAGACACCCAGGTTGAGTTCATTCTCTACCTCTCCTTTATCTCTCCCACACCTGCAGAGTGAGCTCCTGTAGAGAGGAGACCACCTGTAAAGATATAACAACCTCCCCACCAGTTAGAGAGCCCCTTAGTTGGGCCAATGGACCAGAGGTCCCCTGCACTGGGGCTGAGCCCCCTTGCACCCACCCGCCCACAGCTCCGGCGACACAACAGCCAGGACTCAAGCCCCCAAGGCCCAGCCAGCACCCCAGACCGGGGGTGGAGCACTCTCAGACCCCCAAGCCTCCACGCCCGTCCCGGACCCACCCAGGGGCAGCCAGGCTACCAGGCCAGTAACCAACGTCCTCCAGCACAAACCCTCCCCCATCTCCGCTGTACGCAGCCACAAGGAAAACACCATCTAAGAGCCACCAGAGCCCCTAACAGGTCATGGCCACATCCCCCGGGTTAGGCCCTCCAGGGAAAACGTCCCTAGGGACTCCCCAGACGCCCTAAGGCCGTCCCTACCCCCATATCAACCACAATAGCAAAGGCAGGACCAAACCATGACCCCCCACCCCCACTAGGTGATGAAGCCGATCAAAGGAGCCCAAAGGGATTGATCAAATGTGATGGCAGAGGCTGTATCAAGACTAATGTGATCTATTAGATGGTTTTTATATTGGTTAGAATTAAGATTATTTTTATTTCTCCAGTTAATGAGAATCATTTTCTTGGCAATGCATATGGCCGTAAAAACAACGTGGGCTGTGTTTATTTCTCATCCAAGTTGCCCAGCAAGCATACTAAAGGGGAGGCTGGAATGTTACATTTCAGACACTTTGATAAGTCTTCACATATCTCACGCCAAAATTTCTGAACTGGTGGACAGAACCAAAGAGCGTGGATGTAATTGTCCGGTGTATTTGCTGTGCAGTGTGAGCAGTTGTTGGAAGGCGTATAGCCCATCTTGAACATCCTATGACCAGTATAGTGCACTCTGTGTAATATTTTGTATTGTATTAATTGCAAACTGGGATTTCTGATGCATTGAAAGGTTTTTAAGCATATCTGAGACCAAAGGTTTGGGTCTAAGCTGATCGATAAATCTGCTTCCCATTTTGCAATAGGAAGGGATATTGATTCATCTATTTTAGAGAGTGTTCTGTATATTTTAGACAATAATTTGGGGGGTTTTAGACTAAAAAATTGTACCACACTTGGTGGTGTTTGTAATTCAGCTTCACTGGGATTAAATTTCTTTTTTACTATGGATTTAATTTGTTGATATTCCAAAAATCGTTTCTTGTTGATCCCATATTGTGTAACTAGTCTGTCAAATGAAATAAAGTCTGTTCCTTCCAATATATGTTCCAAGTATTTAATTCCTTTGCAACTCCAATTTGGAAAGTTTATCATATTATTGTTTTGTAATATGTCCGGATTGTTCCAGATAGGTGTACGTTTGCATGGGATTAATGAAGACTGTCATTCTCAAGGATTTCATAAGCAACACACCTTAGTTGTTCACACAAAGCATAAAGGTAAAAAACAATATATACAGTGTTATCTTCATTTTAGATGTCAAAAAGTATTTGCGGCTCCCAGTGTTTTCGTTTGCGTGGAAACCGAGTCCAAATGGCTCTTTGGATGTGAAAGGTTGCTGACCCCTCGTATAGTGACTTGTGGTTTTCTCTCATGCATGATAAAAGTCTTCCACAGTCATATTGCACTTGTAGTATGTGTAATATCTCGTTCCTTTTCTTGCCTTGTCCCCAAGGGGAGCTTGTTTTAAAAATAACAAGATGAATGGGGGTTTTCCATATTGTAAGTCATTTCTTTACTAACTGTACCAATACAACCATTCCTTTTGTGATTATGCTTTGTTGACATTCAGTTTTATTTACATATTGATTAAGCAATACTGTAAAATGAAATCTTGTGTTTTATACGTCAATCTACACGAGGAAAAAAAACTTTGCTAAGGTGTTACTCAGACATTTTTCATGTCTCGCCCAACAAAATAGAGTAGCTATGGGTTGACACCTCAATTACGTGCTCATTGTAGTTTATAAGAGGGTCACAGCTGGCTCTTTTTAATTTGTTTCAGAGGGCTCCATCACGGTGTGGTGTTGTTGCCGTAAATCAGCAATCCTCTAAATGTCAGTTTTGCCACATTGGATTCATTTCTTACCCTCTGCAGGTTAACATGAATACGGATATACATTCTTAGTTGAAAACTTTCATTATTTTTTTTCATTACTCTTACAATTTTAAAATTGATATAGAAAGCATTGGACCTCATAAGACTTTGTTGTTACACTATCTCTTACCGTACACTACTAAATCCCCATTTGCACTATTTGCCTATTTTGCACCACTATGCCTTCTTACTTGAATATTGTATATTGTATATTGCATAGCTTTTTTTTGTTATACGTAAAATTGTATTGTATTTATTTAAATTTTTACTTTTTAATTATTTTATTTGCATTTTTCTAATCACTAGGGTTTGAGAGTAACGCAATTTCTATTCTGTGTATGTCCTGTACATGTGGCAGAATTGACAAATAAAGTTGACTTGACTTGACTTGACTTGAAATCAAGCACATTGCTTGTAAAACTTGAGTTATTTCAGAATTTTTCAAGATGAGTTGTGCTGTCAGTTTCTGTGCTTATTATATGAATGAAAATAGAAAAGCAAAAAGGCTGAAAATGATCTAAATGACACTTCTGAATTTGTGGATTTTAGGCTGAATTAATTTCTCAAGAGCGCCCTCATCAGTGCGCACATAGACACAAACAATTCGACTTTTGTTATCACCATAACAGAAATGATTTTATTTAAATATAAGTACAACAAGAGGAGTCTTCAGTGTGGTTTGGAGAAACAACAAACTGGAATATTTTAGCTGCAAATTTTAGAAGTGCATAAAAGATGGTTGGTCATTTGGTGTAGTTTACCTCAGGGCTGCAGTTTGGTTGAGCATCAACCTAACTGAACAACCTCACTGTAAAAATGTCTCCTATTATTAAAACAGCAACAGTTCAGCACAACAAACTGGTTGTAGTGTGTCATATCCACGTCTATCATAACTGTCGAGTCTCCCAATCTACATTGTCCATCTATTTAAGGCCTTCCTTCTTTTTCTACCAATTTGTGTTTCCTTTCCGCTGGTATCAGTCAAAAACCATCTTTCCTCAACTTTCTTGCATTTAAAGTCATCAGTGGGAATTGGGGGCTGTTTCATGCGGTGTTTGTAGGGATTATTTCTTCCCTGTGAGAGGAAAGCTCTTCAGCAAATATGTGCTTAATTACTTTGAGTAAATAAGTAAGGATCAGTTTTAATTAGACAGAACGGCACCTTCTGCATTCAGGAAATTAACCATTCTGAATGTAAATTCACTTCATCCATTTTGAGTATATTTTCTATGGTGTTTTCTTCTCCGTGGGCTCACCGCACTTTGGTTCTCCTGCTTAAAAATAAAATGGAAATTGAAAAAAATGGATTAAATTTTGCTGTAAAGTGGCAACAGAAAGATGATTTTATTATAAATGGCGTGGGCTTTGCCTGGTTTGTTGTCTTGACTGCATTCAAATAAAATACCATTCATCACTCTCTCTGAGAACAATATAATCCTGCTCTCATTTACATAATGCTGAATATTTTCAGAGTCTACCAACAATAGCAAAGTGAGGAGACCTCGCAAAAAAGCCTTTTGTGTTCTGGCTGTATCTCTGAGTTCCCATCAGATATGCTGGTTTCCTCCCACATGTAATATATCCAGCTGTGTGTTTGTCTCCGTGTTGCAGAGCAGTTCTTAACTGGCAGCTTTTGGTGGGTTTCTGCAATGAGTTCAAAAAGAAACAGCAGCATGTATTAGAAGATTGGGTGTAGTTTTAAACATAAATTTAATGAGTTAAATCCAGTAAGAATTTCCTGAGTTTGACTCCCTCATCTAGCCGGGGCCTTTCCGTGTGGAGTTTGCATGGTTGCACCGTGTCTTTGTGGGTTCTCTCCGGGTATTCCAGCTTCCTCCCACAGTCCAAAAAGATGCAATTGGTGGTCTGTTTTTGTTAGCCCTGCATCAGACTGGCGACGTCTCCAGGGTGTACCCCGTTTTTCGCCCCAGCTACCAACTCAGTAACTTCATCATCTCTAATAATATTCTTAAGAGTCTGTCCTCATCCATAGTCTATGCATGTTGTTGTGTTTGCGTCCTTTCTGAAAATGCTTGCCTATTTTTGTGATAACTATTTGTTCTGGAAAAGGGAGGACTTGACTAGATAATGTGGCAACCTACAATTGCTGTTTCGGGCAAGTTACCAAATTCTTGAAATAAAGAAATGTTTTTATAGTGCTGTGTGTGTTTGTGTGTGTGTTTGTGTCTATGTCTCTTTGTGGGAGACACAGACAGCATGTTCATACACTACTATGTATATTGGTATTTGACTAAAACAGTGTTCCTGTCAATGTTAAAACCGAACCCATGCCCTTGTCAGGAAGTCCCATTTGAGTAAATAATCCATGAGGCTTTTCAGATGTCAGAACACTGCAGAGCTTTAAAAGCTACAAGGTCTTGTACTTTGTGATTGTATTTGCTCAGCCAGTGTTGCCACATAATGTTGTAAATGGTTTTCTTCCATATCTGGAGATTCCCGCTGTGCAAAAACAACAATCTTCCACAGTTCTATTGTCAGTCTGAGCATTCCCTAAAGTCATAAAACTATGTCGTAAGACTGGATGATATAAACGGATGTATGGAGAGCATATATATATATATATATATATATATATATATATAGATATAGATATGTATCTATATCTATATATATAGATATATAGATATATCAGAGTATATATTCGAGAGTATATCAGAGTATATATTCGAGAGTATATATTCAAATAATTTAATCCAAGTCCAAATAGTTTACTTGAAAAAAAAAAAATCATTATTTGCTCTCTCTAGCCGTACAAAAAGCACTATTGTACCATCAGAGAGAGTAACATGGACAAAAACAAATACTAAAATTTCACCATACACCGAGTGCGTTTGAGTAAATGATTATAGCGAGGGATTTTAAACTTTGTCATCCCTTTTGTAGACTGATAGCTGTGACGGTAGAGTCCTACTGAGCTCAATAGCGAAACTGCTTTTAGTAGTTCAAACATGGTACCGTACATTCTCCCTTAAGATCTAACAGCACCCACAGTCACATATCCTTTGCTGCCAGTCTCTTGAGAATGAAAAGAACACTCGAGCATACTGGTAAACGTGCAGCTCCTTGCTTACATGTGAAAATAATCAGGCATTTTGGTTTCAGGACTTTCATCTTGGTGGCTACGGCCACAGCCACAGCTTTAAAATGCCCTCCAGCAAGTAAGAGTGCTGGCTAGATAGTGTCACTTTCCATTACAGCCATGCCTGCCTTCCTGAAATTAGGGAGGACGTGTCTGTAAACATTGCAGGGGACCTTGGAATGAGCTTAAATATAAATCTAAGGATTGTAGGTTAGTAGTAAAAGAAGATTATAAATTATATAAGTTTGGCTGGTTGCCTAATATTCATCTATATGACCTCACATGGCCACAGAGAGCCAGTAGGCTGAGATCTAGGACACTAATGAAATCAGCTGAACTGCAAAGATTTAAGTCTTGTTTCTGAACCGAGTTAATTCCTTTACCCTCCATATTTCCTGATTAAGACACTGTCTTTGGAGAAGGGCAGCTGGCTACAGAGAAGATAAAGCTCAATAGAGCTCACTAACATCTTTTGTTCAGATTCACTGGTCCAAGCGTGGCTTTTAAATGCCTTCTGACAGTGCTGCTCAAACAACCTGATAGTGTACGACTGACTGACCAACCAATATTGTATTTGCTATGCCTGCGAGTAATGGAAAGTGAGAGAGAGAAAGACAGTCACACAGAGAGACGGGGAAATAACTGTTAACTGTGCAGCCAATATCTCTGTCCCTGTCCTTTTTCTCTGCTGTATTGTGCAGCATTGTGTGCTAGTGGTAATCAATGGTTGGCACTAGTTATTTGTGGAGTCACATCCTGAGTGCCAGCATAGGGAGACTCCAAGGTCAACCGACAGTGCACACAGGGTTACAGCACAGCTGCTCATGCACATGAGCAGATGCATACAGCATAACACGATCACTCAGGTTATAGTCTGATTGGCTGATCACCCTCCCCTGAAGTGATGCACCGTCATAATCTCTCTCTGCTAGCCACGGCAGCGCAGAACGGAAATGCACTGAATCTGGACTTTTTTTCCCTGACAGAGATGTGTGTTGACAGTTATTCGGTGGAAGGGAGGAAGTCACAACACAATACACACTCCAGGCGTCCGTGCCAAGTCAAAGTTTGTGCTATGTGATAATTGAAGTGGGAGATACTCAGCAGTTTATGTGTTAACTATTAGATGTGGGAGAAGCCCACTTGAGAGCTAAATTTTATTTATTTATTTATTTATTTGAGCTAATCTAACCTCTGGAATGGCAGGCGTTAGTTTAATTTAATATATATGTTATCATAGATATAATTATCTTTAATATATTTATCTTTCATTGGCTTTATATTACTGGTGAAATCATTATCTTTGCCTTTTTAAGTGAGCAGAACAGAAATAATAAGTCCAAGTGAGTTATTTTTAAGTCAGAGGTTTGCACTTGATGCGTTGTTTGTTTCCGCTTGGCCTCCCCTGTCACACATCAGGAGTTTGTTTGGTTCAATGGCAGTTATCTTTCGGCTTGGCAGTCATCCACCAAAACACATCAAAACCATTCAAGGGAAACGGCCCAAAGGCTTTACAACAGGGTAGTCCAACTGAGAGACTTTTGTTTTCCATGTTTTTGAAATATCGCTTTTACATACATTTTCCAGTCTCTCTCTTATTATCCGGTGCTGTGTTTTTATTTGGGAATTCTTTTAACATTCCAACAAATTTAAGCTTTCCAAATGCTCATGTGCAACATGAAATTTTTCAGTGTGCTTTTAGTTCAGAATCTTATACAGTATGAACTGAATCTCACATTCACTGTAGGTGAAACAGAGATCAGCTTCAGATTCAGAGATGCAATGAACACCACAGCTTTATATATAAAGATCATTTTGCTGCTTTAGTATATTCTTAATCTAATATAAGAATGCAGAATACACTTTAAACTGGAGTACCGAACTAACAGGATGCAACCATCAAAATAAGACTTAGTAGAATTTATCTATAGTGGAAGCCTTTTTTTTAAAGTCTGAAATATGCACTACATGATCTTATTGATTTTTACATCTTCAACATGATCAGTTAGATTAATCTGTGTAAACACCTGGTACAAATATCTGTTTGTAAGACAAGTAAAGGGGTTTTCATTGAGTTGTTTTATTGACTAAAATATGACTCATAGAAGCTCCTTCCAATGCAGAAACACAAGTCTACCTTCCACTCAAATTAGTTTCATTTATAAAAGTATAATACTAAAAAATACAGATAAAATTCGCTATATTTGTCTGTGTGTATTTAATTTTGTAGCTATTATGCTTTTATCCTTCTAGGCTCAAATTTGTCTGATAAAGAAAGTAACCACCAGCTGTTCATACTTCAGACTGCATGCAGGTGGCTGTGAGTAGATGCTCCTCAGATATTTTACTTACAGGTTTCTTTTTATAATATTCAAGTTTATTTTGTTTTTCAATATCAAACCAAACAGAAAATACACTTTGAAAGAAAAAAAAAACATACACTAGTGTTTAATCTGTGTACTGAAAATACTTTTTTCATGTCAAAATAGCCTGTCTACCTACTGTCTTATGAAACAACATGAGTGCATTTAACAAATGAATAAACCAATAAATAAATATGTTTCATCAGGTAAATGATGATGTGTAAATAAATTATTATAGGAGATTTGCTTCTAGATGTGTGTATCTGTACAAAACCAAGCAGCCAAATGATGCAGAGGCAAAGATTGGAAAAATTGGACTTCACTGTATCCAGGAAAGATTAAACTTACTATTAAAATTAAAATTAATATGAAA
The DNA here is from genome assembly GCF_965226115.1 of Aulonocara stuartgranti. Lineage (NCBI taxonomy): Eukaryota > Metazoa > Chordata > Actinopteri > Cichliformes > Cichlidae > Aulonocara > Aulonocara stuartgranti. The sequence continues at coordinate 14,105,867 of NC_138946.1, forward strand.
AACCACATTCATTCTCACTGTTCTCCCCCCATGCAGTCATAGTTCAGTTCATTTGGTTGGCTTCTGCATTTAAACCAGCTGACCCAAAGCCTTCTGTTTTACTTAAACCAGGAAGGACTGCAGCAGCAGACAGGTAGCTCCAAAAAGAAGGGAAAAATGATTATTGCGAGCCAAATAACTCAAACAAATGTAAACCAAATGTGTTACCATTTAAAATACAGTGTAGTGTCATGAAGTGCAGTGAAACAAATGTACCAAATTAACTTACAAACCAACAGACTCATCGTTTGCTATAGTCACTGCCTATTAATTTAACTGTGGGAATGATGTGGGAGAGTCATGCCTCCCTGACTGCCTACTCCAGGTCAGCGATGAGATCCTGTCCCAAGTTGAGGAGTTCAAGTATCTTGGGATCTTATTCACGAGTAAGGCATGAGCTAAGCGGGAGATCGGAGGACAGAGACAGAGGGACGCTGTACTGGTGGTACAGAGAGAGCTGAGAATGAAAGCAAAGCTGTTGATTTACCGGTCGATCAGCATCCTTACTCTCACCTACGGTTCTGATAGGTTTGGATAGTGACTGAAAGAATGAGATTTCTGAATGAGCTTTCTCTGGAGGGCGGCTGAGATATGGTGAGAAGTTCAGCCCTCCAAGAGAGGCTCAGAGTACAGCCGCTAGTCCTCACATCAAAAAGGAGCCAGCTAAGGTGATTCGGTCATTTGACTTTTTTCCTCACTAAATGAAACCATCATTGAAAACCAGCATTTTGTATTTACATGGAATATTTTTGTGAAATATCTAAAGTGAAACATCTGTATCCCTGACTTATGTGAGTGTAGAGAGTGGTTGAATATATTCCCTTACTATTTCAATTGCGTTGTTGTGGTAGTGGCATTACACTATGCTTGTGCTTGTTAATGCATGTGCATGGATGCAATACTCATAGCAAATTCATAAATCTCTATTGGTCTGTGTCTCTGTGTGTCCATTGTGTGTATTTGGAGTTTTTTATAGAAACAGAGGAGAAAGGTCTCAGGACCAGTGAGAGTTCATGGAGGCAGAGGGGCCTTAGGCTCTGCCACAGCAGCTCAGGCATTATCATCACACGTCAGTGCTATATTTAGGATGGGTTTAAGGTTCATTTCCTCCCATAGGTCTTTGCCTTTTGCAGCCACTTTATGGTGGATTCCTTCTTTAAAATGTAATTCTTCCTTTTCCATATATTTATGCAATGAAATAATATTTTTATATCTGTTGTTTCATGTGTTTTCCTTTCACTCTCCACACAAATTTTCCTTTGAATATTGCAGCACTGCAATCTATATTTGTTTTCCTAATGGCAGTCCCTCCAGCAGCACCTCTGCTTTGCTTTCTTTAGTTTTGTTAACCATGCAAGTCCACACTTTTCTATATAAAGTGCAAAACATAACGTTTCATTGTCAGGGATACTGTGATGGCAGACTCTTACATGGCTGTATCTCTGTTGTGTTCTTTTGTAATGGCCGCAGACACTATTAAAGGAGCTGCTGACAAGGTAGTAATGATGGGGACAGTTTCAGGTGCTGGTTCAGCAGTAGGTTCAGAGACCTGTGTAGATATAACAAATCCAACAGCTATTTTAAGATAGCTTCTGGAACACAGGTACAAAAATGAAAGAGGTGAGATTTCTTTAGTCATGTAACTGATGACCAAAGATAAAGAATATGCAAAAGAAAAGATGTCAGAATTAGAGTTAATTAGATTTGTCTTTATGTGATCTAGCATATACTTTTCACACACACACACACACACACACGCACACACACACACACACACACACACACACACACACACACACACACATATATAGCATTTGTGAGACGTGAAAACTGCTCAGTGCTTTTAATATTAGAGAGTTAGCATCTAAGTCCATCTATTATTAACATTTTATGTATGCAGTTATTCACTGAAGGATTACTTATACAATTTAATTTTTAACTGTTTTTAACACAGATGTTTAGTATCATACACTCAAGAGGTTTAAATGCTTGCACTTTGTGTCAGCCTACTATGAATTTAACATGAAAAAATCCTTACTGTGGTGGTTAACACTCAGGTGGAAGTTTAGCATCTAGCAAGCTTCTGCATCTGCACACAAAGATGCTTTAATGTCACATGGCTTTTATAGGTTTTATTTTGAAATCATCTTTCAAGACACCCTAGAGTAGGCATATAGGATAATGACACTTTCAGTTGCTTTTTTAAAGTTTGCTTTATTTGTTTGTTACTGTTGTTGACTTCACTCAGGAATATAAGCCGTGTGATGGGGTTTAGGAGAACAACAAACTAATGAGGACTCTGCCTTTGGGGAGAATAATTGTCTGTATAATAATATGTGCTAAACCATTTAGTATATGTTAATATATTTCTTAGTGCAAGACATATTCAGCTTAATATTTCTGATTTTAGTGGATAAGCCTATAGAGACCTTTAGAAAATGCCATAGAATCATTTTAATAACTGCTGCCACAGTGAAAAAGTAGATCAGCAGAGTCTTTACCAAACATCCTCTGGGGATCATTATTGTCTCTATAGAATTTCATTTTAACCTGCAAATCCAAATCGCCATTCTCATATTTAGTAACCTCAAAGGCAGAAACTGCCCACAGTAGAGCCAACATGGCTAAAAATATCTTCAGAGAAAATGTAAGTTCACTAAGGCTCTGTAAAAGCTGTTGTGCTGTATTCATTATTTTTTTAAAAAAGAGCTGCTTAATGCTCGCTCTGACACAACAGCGCAGCATTAATCTCCATGGATGTTTTCTCTGCGGCCGCCCTTTTAAATGTGCTGGTGAATTGCCTAAACTGCAGAGGCATCTTGAACCAGAGACACTCTGCAAACAAACAAATCCATCAGAGATGCCTCGCTGGCTCCACAGTCTCCGCGTTTTCCTTATGTAACATAGCCCTGTCACAGGGAGTCAGCTTCAGGGGCTGGAGCTCTCGCAGCAGTGGCGTGGGTCTTGTTAATACTGACCCAGTTTAATGGGCAGGCAGCAGAGATGATGACTGGATGGCTGGATGACGTTTGGCTGGTCGGCTGACTGGCTAGTACTGCATGACTGAATGTCTGGGTAACAAATTTCCTGCCTGACGGGTGGTTGAAAAAGGAAGTGTCTTACTTAATTCAGTGATTTTGTGATTTATGTTGCAACAGTACACAAGATGCAGAGGGACTATTTAACTATGCTTGCATTTCCTTTGTTCTACACAGACTACAAATTTAAGGCAACAGTACATTATAATGAAAAAAAAAGAAACAAGAGTTAGCGTGCTGCCTTTGACACTGAAGTTGTTTTCTGTTGCTACGTGTTTCATGTGAGGACACTGAGTTCATCATACATGTAGATGCAGAGAGACAGAGGTCGAGAATTAACAATTTCTTTGGGACTTTCCTGGCTATACTATATGTTGTGGACAGGTTGAATTGGCTGATGGATTTCTGGACAGAATGGCATCTAGCACAGTTAACTTGCATGTGTTTGACATATTATTGTGCACCATATTTCCTGTGAGATTAGTGAATGACATTTTCTGTTTACTGGTTAACCGACAGCAGTTAGACAGCACTATTCAGTTGGGATTTAAATTGCTGGTTGATTGGCTGATGCCAGGCTTGTAGCGCCTGGCTGACTGGGCACAGAATAAAACGTTTTCCACCATTTGTCCCAGAAGCTGGATTACTCGCAGGCTAATCGATCGACAAATCGACTGGTTCTTCGTAAGGCTGAGTGGATGGCTCAGATATACGCAGGCTGGTGCTACAAACAAATATCACTCCTCATCAGCATTAATGTCAACACGTATAAGATTTCTGACTTAGTCCACCTGGTAATTATAAAGAGTCACTTCTTTAGTGAAACGAGGTGACATGACAGCTGCCACAACAGTGGTTGGTAGAGATGAAGAGTGAGGGAAGTACTGCAGGGGGAAATTAACAGAGTGGAAACGACTTAAAGTAGGGGTGAGAAGTAGAAAAGGACGAAGGGGAGCGATGGAGCGAGAAAGAGTGGGGTGTTAAGTATGCGTGCATTAGTGTGAGGGAGAAGGCTAGAGAGAGAGAGGGAGGGATGTTGACGATGAGGCACTGAGGTAATTCTCTCTCTCTCTCTCAATCAGTAGATTGTCTCCTTGCATCAAAATAGCATTATCACTCTGCTCCTGACATATCTGTCTTCATGGTATGTCCACCCACATGCACATGCGCATTTATATTTTTCCAGAGGAATATTGCTGCATGAATGGACGCAAAAAGCAGAGTCAATGTGGGATGGATTTTACAGACTTTGATTTATCATAGCTTCTCATTATCATATCTAAATTTAAAGGCAAGGACAAAAACTGAACATTTCCTTAAATACTGCTTAGCTACTCAACTGTCTGAGATAGGACACTAATGAAAATTCAGCAATGAAATTCATGAAAAATGGCTAAATGGCTGAATTTAAAAAAGCAAGCTTCTAGATGACTTTAACAGTCCCTTACATAGGCCAAAAAAACATCAACAAAAAACAAAACTGTAATATATATTCTGATCATGCCAGGCAAATATATCTACATCTACACGCTCTCGTGAAATGTGGCTATGCAACATTCGGTCCATCCCATGGAAATATCTGATTTGCTTTGGAGAGTGATGGCTCAGTCTGTTATAAATAGTTCTTCCTAAAAGCTAAAAAACACTATTTGCTATTGATTAGCTGTCAGCACATGTTAAAGTTCACTGTCGCTGGTCACACAGTCTGTGCTGGTAGGCTGAACCACAGACAGACAGAGATGGAGAAAGCAAGTAAGACAGAGAGAGAAAGAGAGAGTGGTGCTAAATGAAAACACGAGCTTTATCTTCATCTGTGTTTTCTCTGACGCTATTTTGTAACACATATTCCATGAATGTGCACAAACAAAAACATGCCAACCCCTATTATGTAGTGAGATATTATATAATTACACAAATAGACAAACAAAAATTTTAAAAAGCAGATATGTGAGTATTTTAATATAATTGTGATTATTAGCATTACTATCCCATCCATCCATTTTATTCAGCTTATCCAAGGGTCACAGTTGGGACTGGAGCCTATCCCAGGTGTCACGTGACAGGAAGGCTACATCCTTTATCATTATTTTAAAACTCAACTAAGCCAAAGGCATGTTTAGACATTTTTTTTTACGCTTTAGACTTTTAACATATTCTTACTATCTCGACACACAAAGTGCGAAAATATTACCACTGCTGCTATAGCTTAAAACATCTTTTTGGCTTTGTAGAAGGTTAAGTCTATCTTTTCGCTCTCTGTGCCGTGGTAAGGGTCTTTGCAGCTACTTTAGTGACAAGTAGAAACTGTACAGGTGCTTACATAAGAATGCTCCTACTCAAACAAGCTCAGCCCAGTTCAGACAAATTCTCCTGTGGAGCAACGCAGTGCCTGTAAATAAAAGTGATAGTACTGGACAGCTTCCAGGTGTTCTTGTGTGTGTGTGTGTGTGTGTGTGTGTGTGTGTGTGTGTGTGTGTGTGTGTGTGTGTGTGTGTGTTTGTGAGACGGCATCAGAAAATGGCTGGCTGTGGTCACAAAGGAACGAATATGGTCAGCTACAATTCCTGGGTAGGCCATAGTATTTAAGCAATGCTTATTTGATACTAATAGGTCAAATTGTGACCAGAAAATATCCGGATTATAAGGCGCACTGTCTATGAACGGGTCTGTTTTCATACATAAGGCGCATTAAGCTAAACAAAACAGTTAGATAAGTCAAACTTTACTCAACTCATTCTTCTTGCTTCCTCCACTTCCGTACCATTTATTCATACATGTTGAATTCTCTCGCAGCTGCTCTATTCCCATGTTGTTGCAGTATATTAATGACTAACCTTGTATTGTGGATGGAATATCTCAGTTGTTCTCCTGACTGAAGTTTGACCCATTTACAGCATCCTGCCATGTGATTGCATTTGTCCATAACCATGGGGGGAACCCTCACGTTAACTTTTATCAAGTGGAAAAAAGTTAGCGTTCATTCTCCATCTTCACTGTGTTTATGTTATGCTAACAAAGCTGTACCGCTAGCAATCACATAGCACAAGTCACTGCTGTTTAGATTTCTGTTTTCATTTATGTTGGAAGTGATAGCAGAGCTGTACGTTTTAATGTTTTCATTAATATCTGTCTGAACATGGTATATCATGTTTAGGTGGAAACTAGCAAGCTAACTTCCTGCTAACTTCTAACTCAGTTAAATTGAATAAATTCAGTTTTCATGGTTGCCGGGATGTTAAACTTGAGTGTTACGCCTGGTAAAGCAGCAGCACTGATCATTTTATTAAAGATGAAAGAATAAAGAGTTTTTAGCTCTCAGTAATTCTCAGTGTTCGTTTGACTTTGGGACCTGAAGCGGATGGAATTTAGGACCCAGGTTACTCTGCGAGGCTCCTGACTACGGTAGCCATAATGCAAGAATCCATCAAGCGGTGCAGCTTCATAGCTTACCAAAGTCATACTAAAACATTTTTTAAAAAGATTTTTGAGCACTATGTACCACATAAAATCCGTTTGAGGTCAGTAAGTACAACCAGAATTCATACATAAGGCGCACTGTTGATTTGTGAGAAAATTAAAGGATTTTAAGTGCACCTTATACAGGGAGTGCAGAATTATTAGGCAAATGAGTATTTTGTCCACATCATCCTCTTCATGCATGTTGTCTTACTCCAAGCTGTATAGGCTCGAAAGCCTACTACCAATTAAGCATATTAGGTGATGTGCATCTCTGTAATGAGAAGGGGTGTGGTCTAATGACATCAACACCCTATATCAGGTGTGCATAATTATTAGGCAACGTCCTTTCCTTTGGCAAAATTGGTCAAAAGAAGGACTTGACAGGCTCAGAAAAGTCAAAAATAGTGAGATATCTTGCAGAGGGATGCAGCAGTCTCAAAATTGCAAAGCTTCTGAAGCGTGATCATCGAACAATCAAGCGTTTCATTCAAAATAGTCAGCAGGGTTGCAAGAAGCGTGTGGAAAAACCAAGGTGCAAAATAACTGCCCATGAACTGAGAAAAGTCAAGCGTGCAGCTGCCAAGATGCCACTTGCCACCAGTTTGGCCATATTTCAGAGCTGCAACATCACTGGAGTGCCCAAAAGCACAAGGTGTGCAATACTCAGAGACATGGCCAAGGTAAGAAAGGCTGAAAGACGACCACCACTGAACAAGACACACAAGCTGAAACGTCAAGACTGGGCCAAGAAATATCTCAAGACTGGTTTTTTTAAGGTTTTATGGACTGATGAAATGAGAGTGAGTCTTGATGGGCCAGATGGATGGGCCCGTGGCTGGATTGGTAAAGGGCAGTGTCATGGTCTGGGTGGGCACCTGCAGGTCTCCGACAGCGGCCCCTCCTCCTTTGGGCGGAGTTCGGTTGCTCCTCCCTGGCTGACCACCTGTGAGCAATCATGCCAGCAGTATATCAGACCTGCGCTCTCAACCATTCATCGCCTGAGTATCTGCTATCCCCATGTCAGTCGAGTGGAGCATCATAACTCTGTCAGACGCTGTGTGATGTCTTACTTGTCTTTCTTGTCCTCAGAGGTAGCACCTGGAGTGGAGATCTTGTCTCCCTCACTCCTGCCTTCCTGGACCTGGGCTGCCTGCTGCTAACACGACGTGGCCTGCCGGCCCACCACTCACTTGCCTGCCTTCCCACGCTTCGACCGCTTCCGGGCTTCTGCCCCACCTGTCACCTCCACCTGAAACCAAGTAAGGCAACTCAATTCAACTGTGGAGGATCGTTGATTGTCTGCTGGATCCCACTGACCGTGATCTCCTCTTATTCCAGTGCCCCGGCCCCTGCCTAGTCCTGTTTCTACCTCCCCGCTGCCTCTGCTGTTCAGCCGTCTCCTAGAGGTGTCTAGGTCGCCCTCTTTATCGTAAATAATCCTACGCGCCACAAGTGTGGTGGCGCCGCTTTGCTTTTGCTTTTGTTTGCCTGTGGGCGGAAATAAATCATTTGTTCCCTACCGTCTCGCTTCCGGGTTGGTTTCTGCACCTGTGTCCATCTTTGTTCCCTCGTGCCGCTGGGCCGTGACAGGCAGAGAGCTCCAGTCCGACTCAGACGCCAGCAAGCTGGAGGTGGAGTACTGGTTTGGGCTGGTATCATCAAAGATAAGCTTGTGGGGCCTTTTCGGGTTGAGGATGGAGTCAAGCTCAACTCCCAGTCCTACTGCCAGTTTCTGGAAGACACCTTCTTCAAGCAGTGGTACAGGAAGAAGTCTGTATCCTTCAAGAAAAACGTGATTTTCATGCAGGACAATGCTCCAACACACGCGTCCAAGTACTCCACAGCGTGGCTGGCAAGAAAGGGTATAAAAGAAGAAAAACTAATGACATGGCCACCTTGTTCACCTGATCTGAACCCCATTGAGAACCTGTGGTCCATCATCAAATCTGAGATTTACAAGGAGGGAAAACAGTACACCTCTCTGAACAGTATCTGGGAGGCTGTGGTTGCTGCTGCACGCAATGTTGATGGTGAACAGATCAAAACACTGACAGTATCCATGGATGGCAGGCTTTTGAGTGTCCTTGCAAAGAAAGGTGGCTATATTGGTCGCTGATTTGTTTTTGTTTTGTTTTTGAATGTCAGAAATGTATATTTGTGAATGTGGAGATGTTATATTGGTTTCACTGGTAAAAATAAATAATTGAAATGGGTATATATTTGTTTTTTGTTAAGTTGCCTAATAATTATGCACAGTAATAGTCACCTGCACACACAGATATCCCCCTAAAATAGCTAAAACTAAAAACAAACTAAAAACTACTTCCAAAAACATTCAGCTTTGATATTAATGAGTTTTTTGGGTTCATTGAGAACACGGTTGTTGTTCAATAATAAAATTATTCCTCAAAAATACAACTTACCTAATAATTCTGCACTCCCTGTAGTCCGAAAAATATGGTACACCAAATTCTGGCCCAGCAATTTGAACGTAACATCAGATATCAAGAATTATCAGATCAGGAAATCTTCTGGTGTCCTTCTCCTTCCACCCTATGTTGTACCTTTTTTGTTTTTCTTTTCTTTCCCTTAACTCCCCAGCTGGTTGCAGCAGATGATTCCTTTGTCTGAGCTCGGTTCTGCTAGTGTTATCCTGCTATTAAACGGGACTTTTCCTTCTCGCGTTTGCCTTTTTCTTGGAGATAATCTAATTGTTAGAGTTTCCCCCCTAATATTGTAGGGTCTTTGTCTTCAATTAAAGACTGCCATAACTTAGCTATTGTTGTGAATTGGTGCTATATGAATTAATTTGAATTGAATGTAGCTCATCTGCTACAAGGTTTAATGAGCTGTATGTTTGGAGATGCTCTTTTGCAATCTGTGGTTGCATACTGTTGGTATCCTTTCTGCTCAAAGTAGTTTGGCCATTCTCAACTAACCTCTGACATGAAAAAAAAACACTTTCTCCCAGAAAACTGTTTATATAATGTGTGTAATGTTAATATAAAGTAAACAGTCTCTGTGAACGGTGTCTGCCTATTATTTTCTTATTTTCAACATTGCTTACAGGACATCTGGTGCCCAGCTAAGTACAACAGTTTACATGGGTCACAGGTGGCTTAAGAGCTGGGTGGTCAGAGAGAATCAGGAGCATTTAACACACACATATTTTTAGCTGAAGGTCAACCCATGCCCATGCCTCGAGCAAAGGTATTTGCAGTTCTCTTAGAGACACCAGATGGTTTGTATTTCTCACATTCACCACCACTGGGTTTACCTAAAATACATTTATAATAACTTATAATAAATGCCACTTCACTAAAAGGTCCATCAGTGACATATACCATTTCAATTATTATTATGTTTGTATAAAGAGCTATTACATATAAAAACAGCAACAACACCTGTTACTTAAAAGTAGTGGATTATGCTTCTTAATAACTCACTGGAGAAAGTAATTAGTTGCACTACTCATTACATTACTTTCACATTATTCCATAAAATGACTTGAAATGCATTGTCCCATAATTACAAGTTAAGGATAGCATGCTAGGGTTTGCTAGGGACAGGGTCGGCATACACTCAGCTTTAAAATCACTGAGTTTTTCACTAGCTCACATGCCATGCAAATAACCGAAGAACCTTTGTAATGTGAGTAAGAACATAACTGTAACTGTAATGTGTTACATTACTGTGTTACTGTGAAGGCCCTTAACACGTATGCCCACAAACAAAGATGAGCAGCTCTGCCAATGTTTTGTTGCTGCGAAAAACAAACATTGCCAGAGAACATAATCCAGGCAGCAGTTACATTTCTAACAAAAATCAGAAGACAAAACAAGTTAAGAACCCAGAAATGTGAATGAAAGTCAGACAGGGTTTAATGAGACAGCTCGTATCAACTCTAACTCCCACTCTATGCATTTTACTCTTTGTAAATTACTGACTGATTTCACAGCCAAAAATTCATTATTATTTAGAATTTTTGGCTGTGAAGTCAGTGAATCCACAAGAAACAACTGCTCGGCGTGGGGCCAGCATCGTGCACCGTTTGCATTTTTACTGAAAAATTGCTCTCCACAAAATAGTCGATCATTTCGAACACCGATGTGCCGTCTATCACCATGTCATTAATTGAAAGTATTACCCACAGATATGCGTAAAATCTCGAGGACTGTAATTTTCTGTTTGGCAACACATGATCAAATGGGATTCACATTTTTTTAAGGAGTCTCTTCCATGATTTTCAGACATAGTTTGCAAATAGGACTATATTTACAGCAATCCTGGCTCCTCCAAGAGGCTGCAATTAAGCCCAGCAGGGCTTTGAACTGCTGGGCTTAATTACCCAGTGGTTTTTGAGACAATAACATTTTGAGATAATAATTTTGACTCGCCAAAATACAGACATTGACAACAGTCTTATTTTTAACTATATGTAGAAAGTGTATTAGCTAATTATAATGCATGCTACAATAGCTCACATGGTTAGAAACATCCTTTGGGCAAAACGGTGTATGTATGCACATGCCAAAGTAATTATGTTTTAAGCTTTTATTGCAATCCATACATAGTTACACTCTCATAAAGGATGTAGCCTATTACTTACTGGCAGTTCTTTTATCAATGTATCTTATATACAGTATTTTATATTCAAGAGCATCATCATGCATATCCACACTTGCTTTGAGTTTATCCCCAATCAACCTGATTTGCACCGACACATATTGGGACGTTTGGCAACAAGAGACATTTTATCTGGGAGGATAGATAAGACACTCAGTTTGGTAAAAACAGGAAGTACAGTCAAGAATATGTTTTTAAGAGGCTGGGAAATTCATGGATAAACCAACCATTATCGTATATGCTTGAATGCAGTAGACTGTATGTGCATGCATATATGGATTCATACTTGTGAAATTTGGGTGTGAATGTTCAGGCATGCATGAATATTTGTGCTCACAATTGGCCTCAAGTAGAAGCCAAGAGTCACATGAGTCTGCAAGTCATTATAATGGACCATCTGCATATATTCACGGTTTTTCATTCTAAAATAGGACACAGCCTGTACTGACATGTTATGAAAATATAGCAGAATCTGATTGACTGAATACAGTTATATCGTGTAAATACAATTTGAGAATGAGATTGTACTTATTAGTCTGTGATAGAGGAAGTCATGATGCTAACTTTTAGGGTGCAAATGTAAGCCAACTCTCAACATTTGGCTCTTAGAAGATCTGATATTTTCTCATCAGTCTCAGTCATTGAACACTTTTTACTTACTGAATAGCAACATTGTATTCTGCCAAAACATTTAGAGGACTATTAGCTAATTTTGCCACTGTTGTTTGTCTTGTAAGTCAATTAGATTTCTTGTATGTTTCACTGCTATTGTAAAGTATTACAATAAAATATGATACTGCACTTATGACTTCGATAAGGCCTCTAAAACTAAACAGCAAAACTATTTCTGCTCCAGTTTCATAACCGTCTAGGAAAGAGCAACAGATAGGTAAAGAATCCCTATCCCTGCTGTTCTCTAATGACTATATATTAAATGAACACATGAAGATAGATGTGCCTATCAATAATAACTCCAATATGGCTAATCTAAATTAAATGCACTTAACTAAAATTCAGTTTTCTTCAGTCGTGCAGCGAAATAAGCATTCAATATATTATCATTGTATTTCACTGACTTCATCTGAGGTAAATGCACTCTGTGCAAAAGGCCACTGAGATAATAATAATAATATTGGGGAAAAAACTGGCTACATACATTTTGCTTTCTTTTTTTGGATAAGTAAACTGACAGAAATTATGAGAAACAGAAAATTACAAAAATTGCTCACATTATGTCCTCTGAACAGGTGGCTAATTGCAAAATGAATTGGCTTGAAAACCCCACTCTCCCAGGTACCTGGTTTATTGATGATAGAGACCTTGCAGTTTGACTATATAAGACAAATGTGAAGTATTACTTTTATTATTTGCTTATGAATATCTTTGACTGATTATGTTTTGTGCATATGTCAGGTGAGATATTAGTTTGCAGGGGGCTGGCAGCAGCCCCTGCCTAACTGCTGGTCGGTGGGAATGTTTAAACAGCTCTGACTAATCTGGCATCCCTGAAGGTAACAGGAAAAAGCTCAGCTGCAGTAATCAGCTGATTTGGTGCACACCACGAAGGTAAAAGCCAGTCCAGCTGTTTCTGCTTTCTTTCATTCTGGCTCATGCCCGTTGGTGTCTGCATGCTATTTTGTTGGTTTCATTTAGTTTATGCTCCACAACACGCTGCATCTTGCCATGCCCAGACACCCACACTTTCAACACGGATCCCTCTAATGACACTGGTAAACACATGGCATTTTTACATTTGTCTGACTTTTGCTGTGCTGTACTCCAGTATTTTTTGGATGCAATACTAAACTTTGAAAGCTGCATCATTTATTTTAAAGCTTTAGTGACCTTTTTTTTTTCTATTTTGCAGATTCTAAAATATATATTTACTATTGCATTATTATTATAAATGTACCAAGCAGTGTATGGGTAATTAAATCATCTCCTGGTTCAACATCAGAATAATGTACACATAATACATGATTCTGAAAAGGTCCATTCTGCCTATTTTTTATTTCAGGTACATTAAGTATAATTTATATACTTTTCAAATGTTGAGGAACCAGGAACCATAGTGATAGATTTAGCTATACCAAGTGATTTTTTCACTCGTACCTACTCGGCTCAATTCGACTGGGTTTCAATTGTTTTCCATTACAATCAAGTATCACCTAATGTGTGTGGGGTTGTTATAGCAACATAGTTGAACATCCTGTGATGTCATTTATATGCAACACTAACGTCACAACAATGAAGGACGTCAAGGCGATGGTATACCTGCTGCTTGGTGTATAGCTTTTTGTCAGATTCAGGGACCACAGTGTTGGGTTTCTTTGTGAAGCCATTTCCTTCGTTGCCAGGTATTCTCTCATGACTCACTGAGTGACGCCACTGCCTAGCCAGTTGGTGGCAGTCTGTTGACGTTGCATTTTAGTGTCAGATCGCTTGGAACTCCGGCAGAGTAGGTACTAAAAAGGTACCTGATGCTAGGTACTACCACCTAATGGAAAACTATAAAAACAGAGTCGAGCTGTTCTGAGCCGACCTGAGTAGGTACTAATAGAAAAGGGGTAGAAGTGTTGCAAAAAAGTCTGGCCCCTTGGAGCAAAATATGCATAAATGAGGAGTGGCACAAGACTTTTGAACAGTACTATATAACCTTCAATATTTGCACCTATGATGGTCAGCATTTGTTTTTCCACAAACAAATATTTGTTTTGTTTTTGTTATTGTTTGCTGGACTGAAATAATTAAAGGTAGGAGAGTGCCCACCAGAAGTGCTCTTATGGAAGGCTAATAAATTTTACTTCTCCACTTAGTCTGCTCTATATTTTATTCAGTGGGCCAAAAGTAATCAAATCAAGCAAATGTTCTGTAAATTCAGTGTCTATGCAGTCACTATGTGTCATTCTCTGCCACAACGTTGCTCTGTTACAGGCATGTTTTATTTATGCATACAAATTTAGCTGCTGACTGTAAATGCAAAAAAAATCTAAGAGTAAAAAAGAGTAAAAATAATTATATTTGGTGGGAGGTTCCCACTCAGCAAACAGTAAGCTAAGCACAACATGCAGAAAAGAAATCAGAGGGTGATAAAGGTCAGAAAGTGAACGAATACCAAACAATTAGTCTCATATGTAAAGGCCTTTATGCAAAGTAAGAATCCTTCAAAAAGCCATTTGCCTCAGCTTCATACACCACTGATTCTCAGGTTTTGTAAAAGGAAAGCTCCACAAATAAATTTCCATGAATGTTTATCTATAGCTCATCTGATCATGAGTGGAAAAAATGTGGATGTGAGTACCGCTGCAAAATGTTTTAAAAGTCAGCTTGAGTTTCCAGTGAGGCTGCTTTTAGTGAGGTAAAAAATGTTAGTAAATTTTAGTTTTTGGCAGGAATAAAAATGAGAGTAGTGAACATTAGAAGTTGTGGAACTGACTCAGCAAAAACTGTTTTGTTGTTGTCCAAGACAGAGAGGTAAAGAATGATTTATAGTCTGAGCATTCAGAGAGCAACACAAATTAGTAAAACATTTTTCATATGAAAGGGAAAAGAAACTGGAAAACAAAAAACAAAAAACAAAAAAACCCAGCATGAGCAGTAAGAACCTACTTTGTTTTTAAATCGATATGACAAGGCTGGTTTAAAGAAAATCTTTTAAAACAATGCAGGGAGAAGGAAATATATTATGCATATACTAAACATTAACCAAGAGGGTACAGCAACAAAACTGCAATTTCCACCAACAGTATCTAATGCAGATAAATGGGCAGCATAACCAGAAGTTAGCTCCTGTTTGAGAGTTTTCACACATTGAAGCAGTAGCCTGTCTTTTTTTAATAATCAAAATTTGTTCTCTACTCTAAGAGCCAAAAACACATCAAATAGTATTTTTCATAAAGGCTTGTGTCTACATAATATTCTGAGACAGTAAAATGATAACAGAGAGCAGCTAACCAGAAGTTCTTTATGTATATAAACCCTAAGTCTTGCTTCAACTAAAAAGGAATTATAATTTTTTTTCATGTACAAATACAACAAAAATTCAAAAGAAATGCATTTGTTAGCCAAGCATGATTTCTTTGGAAGGATTGCCTGAAGAAAGACTCTTCTCTATAAAAGGAATATGGCGGCATGACTCAATTTTGTAATGTTGCATTTGTACAAATCAAGACTTCTGGATCAATGACCATAATGCACAGCACCATGTTTGGTGAAAACGCACCACAGCATATCAGCAACATACAAACGGTCAAGTTTTGTACCTTGTAGCCACAAAAATTGGGCACCTAGCAGTCAGAGACAAGCTTGAACTCCTCTGTATACCAAAGTAGTAGGTAATCTGTCCAACAGCTAAAGCTTGGCCGAAATTGGGTTCATGCAATTAGACAATAAACAGAAGCACGCCAGCAAATCTACAGCAGAATGACTGAAAAAGAAAAAAAAATCAATTGCAAAGTCCAGACCTCAACCCAACTGAAATGCCATGGTAGGACCTTAAGAAAACTGTGCATAAATGAATGCCTGCAAACTTGCCTGAAGCAATATATTAAAGACAAATGAACCAAAATTCCTCCACAGCAATGTGAGAGACTTATAAAGGTTGTACAGAAGATTATTTCAAGATATAACTGCTAAAAAATTGTTCATTCAGTACAAGATATTGAATCATATCCTGCACTTAGTTTTTTGCAAGACTGTATAAATCTCCTCCATTTGTCAATTTCTTTTACAGAAGAGCCAAAACCTGCAAGCAAACTTGTACAATATAAAAAATAATATTTTCTTTTATTGCAAGTCCAAATTTCTGCACACCCAGTACTCTATTCTGTGTCTGTTGAGTTATATTCATAACAACGTCCCTTCCCCCCTTCATCATCTCACCACATGCTGGCATGTCCTTTTACTCACTTTGCTCACTTGGCTTCTGCCTGGCAGCCTCCTCTCTTCTCTCTGACGGCACAGAAAGAGACCAAAAATTATTTTATTTACTCTAAGGTTCCTTTGTATTCAATTAAAAGATGCAAATTACATGTGATATTATTACAGCTGGAGTCTTGAAAAAGTGTCAGGTAATACTGTGACCCTCACTGAGTAATTTAAGACATCTGCATGTACACACCTTATTTCACAGTCCCATTTGTCAGCTGTCATGTGCAATACAACCTACTGACATTGTTCAACGCCACAACAAGTCATGAATACTCAGACAATCCATGCACCGCAGTGTGTATCTGCTGTCAACAGTATAACATGAAAGAAAATGTCAGATATGAACAGCTGCAGAAATGGCATTGCCACACTTTATATTATATATAATATAAAGTATATATATATATATAAAGTATATATAAAGTATATATAAAGTATATATATATATATATATATATATATATAAAGTATATGTGTATATATATATATATATATATATATATATACATATATATACATATATTAGGGGTGCAACGATACACAAAATTCAGTTCGGTTCGGTTTAATACTTTGGTGTCACGGTTCGATATTTTTTCGATACAAAAAAAATGTTCATGCCTTTTTAATTTGTCATTTATTAAAATTATAAATATATATTTTAACTCAAAAGTACAGTTTTTAAATTTAATGTTGCTGAAACAAAAGTAATTAAAAAAATAAATATATCTCAGGGCTCTCAAAATTTCAAAATCCCTGGTAGCCCTTCGGGCAGGGACTCTTCAGTTTTTGGTAGCCCAAAATAAATGTAAGTAGCCCGAATAAAAAAGAGAGCAATTTTTTGATTGATGTTTTGTTTCCTTTACAATATTATACATTAAAGTATAATATTGTAAAGGAAACAAAACATTAATCAAAAAATTGTTGAAAAACAAATTACAACATTGTATAAAAATTACAATCATCAACTCAAATACTTGGTTCTAATTGAACAGAAATTTCTATGAACTTGTAAGAACTGTGTAGGACATGAATCAGTCTGTGTCAGATCCTGAATTTGAAATTTCCGCTGAAGTCACGGGTAAGAGACAAGTGGAACCAAGATCTAGGCCATTTGCTTTTTGAAGTTTGCAAAGACTGCTAAATTTTGCCAGTGGTAGTTCACTCTTTGCAACATAGTACGCTGTTCTAAACAGATTTTTCAGGTTTATTTTCAGTATGTTATTTGCAATTGGTGTTTGTTCTGGGAAAGATATTGCAGACTGAGCAATAATGCATTTCTTGCATTTCTCATGGGTTCTAATGGGGGCCTTTCTTAAAATGACTGGTCCCAGTAACAAAGGCGCTTGTCGACTCAGAAATCGAGAGAAAACCAACACACCCGGCAGAACATTATGTTATTTACACGGGTGGTCCGCATGTGCGCATTCGCTGTCAAAATAAAAGACGCGCACCAGATAAGAAGTTGCAACGCGCGTTTGCGTCCATATAAAAAGCACTGTTTTTGCCCGCTAGAGTGGGATTTTCACGGCACATCCCGCACCACATCTCTGTGCGTTCATCATTTGTTTGAATCCAGCTCACCTCCTGCAACCACTTTTCCGAGAATATGTGCTTCTTTTGTGGTTCGGACTCCTATTGACATTTGTTTGGAGGTGGAGGAACACCAAAGTAATTGCTTAAAGGAGCTTCTTCGACATCTTTAAGAGTTCTAAACAAATGTCTGTCCTCCTCCAGAAAATCTTATGTATGCAAACACGCGTTGCAACTTCATATCTTGTGCGCGTTTTTTTTTTTTTTTTTTGACAGCGAACGCGCACCTGCGGACCACTTATGTGCAGCCCCGGTTATATAGCTCGTCATATTGCAGCCACAGAAATTATTTTGTCCATGAAACCATAAAGCTGCACTTTCTTTTTACCTTATAGTCTGATTTGTCATAACTTCTCCGTTTTGTGGTAAGCTTTTCTTTGGCTGTCACTTCTTCACCCTGACCTGTCTTATTTGGCTCAGCAGAACTAAAATATATATCCTGCTGCTTTTACACACACACACACATAACGGTCAGCGATTCTCCGCGCGATCAACCTCTCACATGTTTAAGTTTCCTGCGGGAGATTTCACTTGTCATGTTTGCATAGTAAGCTAACGATTGATAAGACGATGTCAGAGGAATTGGTGCGCAAATGATCATCACTCACCAATCAGTGCTGTCGCTATACACAGTTCGCGCGATTGCAAAGTGAAAGCAAAAAACAAGCGCAAATTCAAATGCAATTTCAATATGTCACATATTGACAGTGGCTCACCGATGCCAATGACATAATTACCCAGTCGTGACCGGCCGGTGCGCCAAAAGAAGGCACCTGGACATTTGCAGGACTTTGTGTGGGGTAATGGGGTCGTCGGGGACGACTGACCCCTTAGGTGGGGGCTATGTAGCGGGTCAGGGCTGTTCGGGGTTCATTTGTACAGTTATGTTTTGTTTAGGTTGCCATAGTGACGGGTGACGCCCTCTCGCTGCGACGGTGTGTCCTTCCGGGGTCAGAGGGCACCCTGTGTGTTGTTGTTGTTGTGCGGTTGCCGCGCTGAGCAGTTAGCTAGCGGCAGTGTTCTTCTGAAGATGTCAATAAACGGCTGTGCTCCCTGGCTAGCTCACGGGAAGCAAGACCAAACGACACCTCTGTCTCCTCCTTGTCTGAGCTCGCCACATTGGTGTCAGAAGTGGGATGATGGTGGCACCCCATGTTCTGACCCGAGTGACTTTTCCCCCGCCGGTCGTCACCGGCCGGTGCGCCAAAAGAAGGCACCTGGACATTTGCAGGACTTTATGTGGGGTAATGGGGTCGTCGGGGACGACTGACCCCTTAGGTGGGGGCTATGTAGCGGGTCAGGGCTGTTCGGGGTTCATTTGTACAGTTATGTTTTGTTTAGGTTGCCATAGTGACGGGTGACGCCCTCTCGCTGCGACGGTGTGTCCTTCCGGGGTCAGAGGGCGCCCTGTGTGTTGTTGTTGTTGTTGTTGCTGTGCGTTTGCCGCGCTGAGCAGTTAGCTAGCGGCAGTGTTCTTCTACAGATGTCAATAAACGCCTGTGCTCCCTGGCTAGCTCACGGGAAGCAAGACCAAACGACACCTCCGTCTCCTCCTTGTCTGAGCTCGCCACAATATTAAACATATCAGGTCCCCATAAGGAGAATCATGTGCTAACGGCTGTCTAAATGACTCGGGTAAAGTTTGTAGCATGCATGCTTGTTGTTTTTGTCTGCTTCCACTTGTTTTTGCACTAGGATGATGTCGGCGTAAATGTGCAGTCATATTCGTTGTGTTCCCACTAGTGCTGTCAGCGTTAATCTCGTTGAAATGACGTTAACGCCACAACACGGCAAATCTCCGTTAACGAGCTACCCCTGATGCGTGGGGCTAGACGGCCAACACGTTAACGAGCTAACTGCGCTAACACACTAGTTCCCACCCATGTAATTGAGCATTGCGTGGCACATCCAACATACTGTTTTACTTTAGTCCATGACGCGCTTACCTTCAGGGTCATACGTCACATGAAAACCAAAATAATTCCAAACGCCAGATCTGAATGAGGGTGGGGGAGGTTCAATTTGCCATGTTGCAAGGAGAGCTTAACTTCTGTCTCGCTAGCTTGCCCTGCGCTCTTCCTTCTGACGATGCTGTCTGTGTTGAACGCTCAGTGGATCTGCGCTCGACAGTGCAACCTAGGCGGAGTAGTCGAACGCAGATTCACTGAGCGCTCAACACAGACAGCATCGTCAGAAGGAAAGTTGATAAAATAAATTACAAATTTTGTATTGTTCGATACATATGCGTACCGAACCGAAAGCACTGTATCGAACGGTTCAATATCGATACGAGTATCGTTGCACCCCTAATATATATATATAATAAAGTAATAATAGTAATAAAGACCTAACTAACAAAATAAACAAACAAACAAAACACCAGTATGAAACAATGCTGTATTGTGAGTGGTCACGAGGATCTGACTCAGCTTTTTTTGTGATGGCTTTTTAAATTAACCAACTTTAAAAAGGCTCAAAATGTCAAAAGACGCTCAATTAAACAAATATTGCATCTGTTTGATTTAACATTTGTCGTAACTGCATTTAGTTTGTCACACTATATATGGCAAATAGAACGTCCTGATAACACCACACCTCAGTTGTATTGCAGTGCTAGATGCTCACATTGACACACTGTACATTACTGGAGGCATCTTGCAGACTTTTTAACAGCTCACCTTTCTTTTGCAGCATCTACAGTAATTATGTTTTTTTGCAGCATCTACAGTAATGATGTTTTTGCTGTGTTGCTAAATGATTTAATGCTGGGTTTTTGGTCCCAGTTGGCTTCATCTTCTGAGTTATATTCATTCATATTTCCTTCTATTTGCAGAGTAATGAGTATATGTGGTGACAACTTTAGTCATTCCCATGGCTAAGCTCTCAGTGTTTGCAGCTTACTGGTGCTTATATATTTCTTTCACTGAAGTTAACACAGATATTTCTAATCATCATGTTTTTGCAGTAGAACTATGTTGTCAGTGATTGTCTGACTTTGGCATGCATTGGGGTGGACTGTGGGCTACCCACACTAAGTAGAGAGGGACCTACAATGGGTGACCCACTGCCCATTACCACTACCAAATGGTACTGTAAAGACCATGGATTAGAATTTTGTTTAAACAAAAATAAGAAAAAAATCATTTCAGCTACTCTCTTATTCACAAAGGGTTGCCACAGCTAGTAGTGCCACATATTTAATATTTAAATATATTTAAAACAGAAAAACAAAACTCAGATCCTACCAAACAAGTTAATCTAAGTTAGAAAATGGAATATGGCCTAAAAACATTCACTTCTTGAGTTCTTTTACAATATGTCAACATGATCCAGATTAACTTCCGCTGTGTTATCCCTTGTTTTGTGTGCCTACACAGACGCATAGTAGTTTTGCCCATTGTGGCCCGTGTATGTGTTTTCTATGTGGGTTGCCCACCGAAAGGGAGGTAAAGCTACTGTAGGTCCTGGGGCAACCCTCAAAAGGGCCAAACTGTGATCATTCCCATTGACATATTGCTAGGCTACATGGGCCCCACCTGGGTTTCGGTAGGCAAACCCAAAGGGCAATAACTGTTGTTGTTCCTTTGTTGGCACATCCACTTGGAGCCTGTGTGGGGTAATTTTCTCAAAAGTCCCATAATTCACTCACAGGTACCCACTGTGGGCCCACTAAAGCATGTTTGCTGGGATATGGCCATTGTTGCTCAACTGCAAAAAAGACTCTAAAGAATGAAGTTCATTAGAACTAAGTTTTGTGTTTTGGTTAATGCCACTTCCTTTTGATGTTTGACTTTCACTTTGCATAATGATTTAAGGCAGCATAAAAAAATACATTTGGTTTTATTTTTTATTGGTTTATTTATTTTCTCCTATTTGGCTTTACTTGAGTGGGCAACACAGGCCCACAAAGCGGAAGTAGAGGAATTCTTTTTTAAAAAAATACGCTGCAGGTTTAAAAATATGGCTGCACAGCATGAATTGTGAAGATGGACGCTCTGCTGGTGTAGTGCAACGTTTAGGAGGTAAACACCCTGAGGCAGGAAGCAGAGGGAAACATTTGTTTCATGGCCCTTACTTATGCCATGACTTACGCACACCAATAACATTTCTAAAGCACCCCTGACTGATGAAATAAACTTACAACCAGAGAATGTGCCCGCTATCTCTCCGATAGAGTCACATGGACTTGTTCACATAAGATTCAAGAAAGATGAGTCACTGTTTACCCTTCTTCCAGTACGGATAAAGGTTTAAAAAGAATTGATTTGTGGTGACAGCAAAGGGAACAAGTAGAAAGTAGAAAGAGACCAAGGTCCAGAGAAGAAGGTCTAACAGCTTGTTGAAAATGGGTGAACTGTGCGTTATATCAAAGCCTAAAGAGTAGATTCACATGGCCCTAGGTTCTATAAGCCTTTCCACCATCCATGCAGTGGCACATGGAATGTATGTAGGTTAGCTGTCAAGACACTGACAGATGGCAGGGGTGATGTCAGGGGTGACCACGAAATCATGTAATATGAAGGTAATATGAAGGACAAAAGAAGGAATTCATAACACATGCTAAAACAAGGATTAATACGTGGAACATACAGAACAAATACAATTTAAATGAAATGTGTTCTACTGAACTTATTGAAATGACATTTTGAAAAAGTTACATTAATTCTATCATTTAAAATATAGATTTATTTAATAAAATCTATGCTTACTAATTAAGGAAAAAAAACTTCATAGGCTTTTTCCTGAGTTTTTTTTTTATAGAAGCATGAATGCATTTCTAAAATTACAATACATTTTCACATGAAGCTGGAAAAGAGTGTGGTGGTTTTTATTTATATAATTTACATCTGATGCGGTCAGTAGCTTAGCCCTACTTAGTAGCTAGCTGCTATTGTGTGTGTGTGTGTGTGTGTGTGTGTGTGTGTGTGTGTGTGTGTGTGTGTGTGTGTGTGTGTGTGTGTGTGTGTGTGTGCATGAGTAAGCAAGAAGGAAATAATACTGAATACAATTTGCAAAGGAACACAACAAATAGAAATGCCTCCACATGAGCGCAATTAAACAACCAACATTGAATTATGCTTTTGTAGCAAAAGTATTAGCAGGACTATTAGCCAGAGGAAGAAGTCTACATGACTTTAAATTAGGGTTCATTGTTGGGGCAAGGATTGAAAGAGCTTCAAAGAACAGTAACTGAAACATTTAGATCTACGGGACTGGGTAAATTGTCTTCCGGTAAATGACAGTGTCTCTAGAGGACTTGCTCAGATTGTGTCTGCTGCAACATTAGCTGTTGATCACATGAGGAATCATCTTTTGGTTACCAACTCATACATAACCTGTCACCTTTTACTTACTTAAGTTAGATTTACTTTGAGCATTCCTGTTAAAAAGGACTTTTTGCTGGTGCTGTAGATACACTGTTCCTACTGCATCAAATCAATAATTGGAACAAGTCTGATCTTTTTAAATATTCTAGCCAAGTACAGCAGGATTGTATTCTTTCTAACTAGGCTATAACACAGCACATTTGTACGTCTCATAAATGTCCCTGAGAGACTGTATGTTAGTCAAAGTTGGCAAATGCAGACAATGTCTGACCCCATAAAGAAACACTTGGATAATCCTCATACTTAAAGTGTCAAGAGCTGAGGGAGGTTTAAGAGCTCGATAAAATATAAAGCACCCCCCCTTTTTTCCCCACTGTTTTCTCCATGATGTCTGCTGTAGTAGAAGATGAACAAAATACCTTTGGCAGGAAACACTGTAAAAAAGCAGAATCTTAAAGCCTACCTCTCCCAATTCAGCAACCCCAGAAAGATAAATGAAGTATAAGTTTAATCTTTCCGCGTAGAGAGGTATGACTGAAAAGATCAAATTTTCCATTCTTTAAGATGCACTAGAGCATCTATGACCAAAAAAAGAAACTAAAATTGAAACCACACACCAGACCAAACTTCAAGCCCTTTGACATGTTCTAAAGCTCTCCACTACAGAAACCCAGACTGATTTTAACTGTGGTCCAGTCCTTCTCTTTGTTTGAATCTCTTTTAGCTGAAGTTTCTCATTTCTTTGGCGAAGGAAAACTGCCTACAGCTGAATGCTCCTGACTGCACTTTGCAATCTCACGTTAACAAGGCAGTGTGGGAGGTCACTCTCTCATCTTCCTGATAGTGGGAAGGGCCAGCAGCTTCAAAGGGAGGAAGTAACATACACTAACATGCACTTACAACCACAGCAACAACCAAGACATAGAACAGCACAGCTCAGGTTACAAGACATAAAGAAGGACTGTGACCTCATTCTCAAAGATGAATTGTGAAGAATGTTCGCCATAAGATAAAAAAATCCTTTCGAAAAAAAAAACATTTAAAGTTTCTCTTTCTTACTATATATATCTGAGTTGTACTAAATAATAGCAAATACAAGACACATGCACAGCAAATAACAAGCATAAAACACATATAAAAACAAATATTGATTACAAATATTCAATAATAGCAAATGTCATCTGCAGTCTCATGTTACATCTACTGAATTAAAATTCTCATACCGAGTGATAACAAGTCAAATGTTTCCCTGCAGCTCTTCCAGAAAGTAAATAAAGCAATGCCCCAGGGGGAATAAAGGTTTTCAGCCTACTGCAAACCTCCTACTCTCAGGCTGAAATAGAAACATAGGGATCCTATTTTACCAAAAATATGCTGCAGGCTAAAGAAGCTAAAAAGCATAGTTTGCTTTTCTTTGTAAATGATAAAAAAAAAAACGTCAGAGACTGACCAGATTGAGTTTTCTCTAGATATAGAGCGATAAGGGGGATAGGCTTAAGTGCAGTAAGGTCAAGGTCATGAGTTCTTCTCTGAATAACAAAATGAAATTCATCACTGATAGATACATTCATCTACATGACCAGAGAGTCAAAAGTTACAATGGCCCTTATAAGTTAACGCACAAGCTGGTTTAACAGTGATTAAACATTTCTGAAAATTCTGCACATACAGGCAGTGAAGATTGTTCTTTGATCTAATCAGTTGCCCCGGTCCCTGCTGTGACGGGTTGAAACAAGTCCAGCGCACACAGTCCTGCTTTCATTTTGAAATATTGTCGCAGAACATGCACCTAAGCATTACGAAGCACTAAGATGGATTTGAAGCACATTTGTAGATTGAAAAGAAGGACTATAGAGAATAACACTGGATAATCAGTTTGCTACACACACACACAGAGCCTCAGGCTTACATAAAATAAATAAATAAATACAACAAACCCGGCCAACTTCACTTTTCTTCCATGACTCAGCCTAGTCTGAAATGGACAGACAATTCTCACATGTAAAAATTGGGGCTTTTAGCCAACTACCAAAGCATCGGGCGGACTGTTGTAATGGGCTTCCTCATTACACTGAGGTGACTCTGACTGCGTTTGAGCAGTAATCATCACTCTACAGCAATCGCCTCTGCCCAACTGCCTCAGGTTCATTAAAGCTGGTGTCCACTTAGAGGATTGAGACACCTTGATCAATCAACAGGAAAAGGTGCCACACATTCTCGCATATTTCCACACTGTCTTTCTGCCTCATTTCTTATCCCTTAGTTCATGATTGTAGTACTCATTACCATGCACCAAGCCACTCTTTTTGAATCCAATGACACTTACGGAGCTCCATAATAAAAAGCATATCATGATTCTTTTGGGATCTCATTAAAATTCAACTTTGTTTGGCCATCACTAACTAGATAAATACTGTTATTGTCCTGCCGCTGTTATAAAACTGTGTCCTTTAACATCAGTAGCCTATCAGTGTCGTCAGTATTAACCATATAGAGACAGCGGTACTCTTTTAATCTGCATTGGGAAGTTGGAAAGATGCTATATTATGTTTGTAAGTTTGTAAGAACATGTTTTTGGGGCGACCGTGGCTCAGGGGGTTGGGAAGCGTATCTGTAACCAGAAGGTCGCCGGTTCGATCCCCGAGCTCTCTGTCCTGGTCGTTGTGTCCTCGTGCAAGACACTTTACCCTACTGCCTACTGGTGTTGGCCAGAGGGGCCGATGGCGGGATATGGCAGCCTCGCTTCTGTCAGTCTGCCCCAGGGCAGCTGTGGCTACAACCGTAGCTTGCCTCTACCAGTGTGTGAATGTGAGAGTGAATGAATAGTGGCATTGTAAAGCGCTATATAAATCCAATCCATTATTATTAGTCTCTGGTTAACTTTAGACTAAAAACTACTGAGGTAGAGGAAAAACCTTTACTAACAATGACTGGATATAGTGCCACCGTTCTTTTAGTTGTATATACCATGTGCAGACCTTTAGCTTTTTTCTTTATTTTGCTTTAGTGTACAGTGTCTAAATTGGGGAAAAACATCTCACTGTTCCACAATTTCCGGACAGTACAGGCATATGTGTTTTGTCACTTTTGTTGGATTTTTACTCTATTTCACTTGTTTTCCGCTGACCCTGCCCATGGACTGCAGGTAGCTGTTAGCTTGTAGCTAAATATTGGTTTGTGTGTACGTGGTCACTGTGAGAAATTGATTTTGTGTTTTGGGGAGTGCTCTCGAGCCTCAAATGATGCATTTTAGGGTTATTAAATGCAATCTCACCTAATCCTGTGGAGTTTGGGATTTTTGTAAACACCACAAATTAACATTACACTGCAAGTATGAGCTGCTATATGTCAACTTGCACATGTGCAAGTTGACATATGGCTATAAGTGGCTATAAGCAAGATATTGGCTTTTTCAGTGACACCTTGGTAATTCTTCTCTTCTGTATCCCAACCTTTACTTTGTGTTATTGCTTTGCACCTTTCTAGCATTTTTTTAAATGAACATTTTCTTATCAGTCGCCAGTCTTGTCCCCTGTCATTTCAGTCTTGCTCATGCTTAATGCTGGGCCTTCTGCAAAGAAGTTTCTCCTTTGACAGTCAGTTATCAGACTGTGGCAGAGAGTTGTTACACAAACAAGCTGTGTAACAGAAAGTACTGTATATTTTCTGTTCTGATAGGAGGACAAAGCTCTAGAGAAGGCATTTGCCTTATTACTAGAAAGTGAAGAAGGGCTCAGTTGTCAAATAGCATGCTATATTGCTTCACAAGAAGCCCAAGAATGCAGTCTGAATCTCTGTATGTCTCAGACTGTACATATCTGACATGCAATCTGCAAGATATGTCATGTTACAATAAAAAATAAAGCCTTCTAAATGGCTTGGTACAGCTTTGCATAAAATACTGAGAGTGGAAAATGGAACAATAAGCTTGAAATGCAAAAAATAAAAAATAAATAAATAAATACAGAATGTTTAAACAAAAAAGGTTTGGTCACTTAATAAAGTTGTTCCCTAATACAAATAAAAAAAAGGAAAAAAAAAGAAAAAAAATGAAATGCAGATTAGCAACACAGTAGTATACATTTATGCCAGATGAACAATACACTGAAGAAAATCTTTTTAGTTCTGTTTTATCGATTTATTTAAAGGAGTGTCAGTTGTTGGTGTCACAGTTTTTTGAGGATTGAGGTTCTTGGTTCAGAAATATTTTTGATTCATAAACAACAAAAGTGGAATCAGATTCACAGCTCAATTTGTATGTGAATCAGTAAATATGGAAACCTTATGACTTACGACTGTCAAATTTAACACATAGCAACAGTCAACGTAGAGCACCCCTTTAACGGCTAGTGTGTCATGTTTGATATTGAGTTTTTGAGGCTTTATTCCCCCTGAAAAACCTCAATAAATTGCAAAATACATTTTAAAGCAACAAATTACGAGAAATGAATAATGTAGCTAATATGATGCATTACATGATAAATTAAATAAATAAAAACTCAATAAATTCTGATAAATTACGACTCATATTTACAAAATAATATTTAATATATCTTTTTTAATTCGACAGAAGGTTCAATAAATCTTCCATCAAAAAAAAAACACCTGAATTTTTTGGCAAATGAAAAATAGTAAAGCTGTTTGTCATTAAATTAAACTTTATGCAGTTACATTTAAATACGAGCTGTTCCCACACATCACTAAAATCAGGTCCAGGCATTGTCCCTTTCTTCCATGCAGCACTCAGCAGGTCATAGTCTGCATCAGATGTATTTGCAGCATTGGAAATATTCATTTTTGTACATGCAAGAGCTGTTGCACTGGTAGGGTGCACCACTTGCTCTCTGTAAATTTTCCAGACAATTACCTGTGCTATTCTCATAAGGGCTCAACTGGTCATTACACAGACCGTCTATTAGGGAGTTGGTAAGGCAAAATCAGTGCTCGCTCTTGGTAGTATCTACTAAAATCCAGCAATGCAGTGCGAGTCTGAAAGCAGCTTCACTTTCAAAGATTTTGTAGATTAGTTTGATATAAACAAAATTTCTTGAAGAAAAGGAATTTCCTAACTGGAAAAGAGCAGTGCTGTCATTTCACTCTAAAAATATATCCTGGCCTCAAACACCTGGATTAGCTTCTTTATCTCTCTGAGAGACTATTGTGATTGTGAACTAAAGAACATACAACCAATGCTTTAAAGAAAAAAAAGAAAAACAGATGGAACAGTGGGGGACCCACTTGCCTGTAGAGATGGTGGGAACAATTGTAATTAAGGGAATGCAGAGGTGTCTTTTGTTTTGCCTTTTTGTTTTACTCCTTGACAGTCGATCTCTCATGGCGGCATGCATAATTGCTATGAGTGATTGCGTGAGGGCAGGGAATTGATCTAGAGAGTGATTTGCGATCCCATTATTCTGCTCTGCTTCTTTTTGTCCCTTCTGTGTCTTTCCCTCTCACTCTATTTTTAAATCTTTTGCCTATCTCTGAATATCTTTGGTTGCTTGTCCCCATGGTACAATTTTTGCATACTTTTCTTTGTAACATAGAAATCACACAATAATATATTAGCTGTGGTGTTACACAGAGCCAAAAATATAGCAGCCAAATGTGGCACATATAACAAATGGATACAGGTTTACATCTACAAATTTTCTTGTTGATGTGTACAAATAGCCAAAAGCCTCATTTACATTTGTTTTAAAATACGTACAATGCATGCAAATAAAATTTATCAGAGCATATTAAAAAAAAAAAATAGAGTAGCTAATACATATATGTGTATTCAAACAATTCAAACAGTTCATCTAAAATTGATCAAAAAACAGAAATAAAATGATTGAAATTGTGTGTAGTTAACAAATGCAACATATCTCAACTGCCTTTAGTCAGAATAGTAGATTTTATTTGTGTTCATTAATTTATTAGTAGATGGTGAAAAAAAAGACAATGGGATGAAAATAGAAGAGAACTGAGAAAGAAAGGGCATGAAGACCCGTCAAAACACTCACACTGCAATAATACTATGAGAACAAGGTCTGTTCTGTTTTAGTTTCTGTCTAATTTTTACACTTTTGTATCTAAACTGGGTTAAGTTAAATCAAATATCCATCTATCCATCTTCTTGAGGTTGTAAGTAGTTGAGACTGACAGTTGTTGGGTGAGAGACATGCTACACCCTGACAGTTTGCCAGTCTACATTAAACAGATCACTGTATTATCTGAGTTCAGGATCTGACATGAAATTAGTTTTGTGGCATACAAGGCCCATAGTAGTCGCTCAATGTTTTTACTAAATTCAAAGACCAGGCAAGGCCATCTACTGTATTTAATTTCCCCAGGCAATGTCAAGGAATATTAAAGGAAGAGCAATAAAATTGGTAAATAAAACACCAAAGTGAGAGTGATACTTTCAAAACAAGGTAAATGAGAAACTCTAAATACATACTCTAACACAGATAGTAACAACTTGAAGAGTTAAGCACAGAAAATCCATGAATACATGAGTTTTTGGGAAAGTCATAACATTTGAGGAAGTAAATCAAACAAATAACGTGTCCCAGGAGTCTGATCTGCTAAAATCCACCTTTCCAAGTCTTTTCTAGATAACCAACACATCTCAGAGTCCATTTACATTCTAAATAATGTAAGGCTGTTTATTAAAATCACTTGAAAGCTAAGGTTTGCATGTTTAATAATGCACAGAATTATCACACTGATACTGACATTACAAGTTTAAGACCTCAAGGCGACAGCCACAGTTTGTATTTTACATTTGAAAGGGGGAAAATTTTACTCTGATCTAAGAATTGAAAAAGTTCCAACTTTCAGTCAGCTCACAATATGTGCAAAAGAGAAAACTAGAACATTTCCCATCTCACATTATTTAACCCAAAGTCAAATTAGATTCATTTCTCTTTCCACTTGACTGCCTTTCGTCCTTCCAGTACCTTGATCAAAGACATACTTTACATGCTCGGTCCAATATCCTTTTTCAAGACCTGACCACCTCCTCCATGCATTAATCTGTCCTCTCACTTTTTACCCTTTTCTTCCTTTTGTTTTGACCATGTACATAATGTCTCTCCTGTTGGTGGTCTTTCACGCTCTCTCTTAATCCTTTGACCTTCTGTGCCTCCTGCAGGCCAGCTTGCACATGCCTGCCTGCTCTTTGGCTGCAGGATTAGACTCCATGCTGAGTTAAGCAGATGAAGGAGAACTGGACATATGTCTGGTCTGACTTACTTTGAAGACACACATTCATTGAACTGATTTTATTCTTTTGGAAAGTCAAAAATAGAGTTTGGTCATGATCATATTTATTCTTAAACACACTCTGAACTAAATTGGAACTGGAGTAGTCATCCAGGCTTCTTGAAGGACATTCAAAGCTCATCTTTGGATGATGGCTGCCTTTTGTTCTATTCTCTGTCAAGATGATGCCACATTTCTTCATTAATATTGAGGTCTGGCCTGTGGGGAGACAAATCCATCACCAATAATGTGCATCATGTGCAATCATTAATATCCTGAATGAAGTCCTTACCACTTTTCCCAGATGGTATTGCATGATGGATGAAA
This sequence comes from Aulonocara stuartgranti, assembly GCF_965226115.1. Taxonomy (NCBI): domain Eukaryota; kingdom Metazoa; phylum Chordata; class Actinopteri; order Cichliformes; family Cichlidae; genus Aulonocara; species Aulonocara stuartgranti. The sequence goes on from NC_138946.1 coordinate 14,136,453, forward strand.
ATCTGATTATACTTTTCTGTTCCATCAACATTCCATCAATTGTGAGAAGATCCCCAGTTCCACTGACTGAAATACAACCATTTATCCATAGGTTAGTGTTAACTGGTTTTAATACCACATTGCTTTTCTTTTTTTTTTTTTTCTTTTTTTTTTTAAATGACATCAGAAACAGCAGTATGCGACATTACGTGATGGCAGAGCTTCAGTTCATCCTTTGTCATTTTTTTTTTTTTTTTTTTTAATAAATAGGACAGGGGGAATGAATGAGAGAAAGAGGGGGAGAGAAAGAAAGAAAACCAAAGGGGAGAAGAGACGGTGAGAAGGGGGGGAAGAGAGAGAAAAAAAAAAAAGAACTCCTGGGTCACCTGTATGGAGAAAAAAAAAAAACCAAACAAAAAAAACAAACAGAGGAGACAGCAAACAACAAAGAGCAACATAATAATAGAGAAAACAAAGCACCATCACAATAAACTAGCTAGTCATAGATATCAATATTTACTAAATAATAAACGATATTGTGCAGCACGCAAGATAGACAGCGCACAGTGTGCTTTGAGGCAGCAGCCAAGAAAGCTTTAGTCCGCGTCTGTGAATACCCATGTGTGCATACCTGTGTGGATCAGCATGCTTGCATTCCAAAGGTTTCTCCATGTAATGATCTGCTAGGGAGTGTGGGGGGGCCACAGCCCCGTCCTCCAGGGTGTGAAGCGGGTATGGAGGAGATCAAAACTCCAGACATCCAGAGGCCCCCAGAACACAAGAGACCATGGAAGACCAACAGAGGGGCAGCCGCGCCACTGTTCCAGTAAGAGCTGAGGAGAGTCCCAGATGAGGGCTCGCCCAGCAGCCGCGGAGCAGAAGTCAGGGGGAGTTGCAGTGACGCGCCCGTGAGCTCCGCCGGCCCCCAGCTGTGCCTGAGTGACCGAGCCCCAGGCCGAGAGGCCGGGGGCACCCCACCTCCAAAGGGGCCCGAGCGAGCCCCAGGCCCCAGGCCCCGACAAGCGGCCGCCAAGGAGTGAGCCGGTGTGTACCCGGACGCCCACCCCCAGACACAAAGAACCACCAACACACCGACACCTGAGGGAGTCCGCCACCGGCAGGGGAACCAGCTATGCCTGGAATGTACAGATTTTCACAGTCAAAGCTGTGAGTGGCATCCCTGAGAAGAAACAATGAAAATGTGTGGTCCTCCATATGACCTCCATAGACCCATAGACCCAAAGGACCCTACACAACACGCTTGTCTGTGTTCTCGTTTTATTTTATTCACACTGTTTGCTTTGGTTACACTGTTGTCCAATTTGCAGTGTACAATGCTCTGCGCTCTGCTCCAGCAGCTGTCTCCTCCTCTCCGATCCGACCGCTGCTAAAATAGGGAAGGCATGATTAGATGATGCTCGCTGGCTGCAGAAACCAGCCTTCCCTGACACCACTGCTCTACTCCTCCCCTACAGCCGAGCCACCAAACAGACCCCGCCACAGTCACCTTCTACCTTCACCTTCTAGATTCCATGAATAAGAGTTATACCTAAACAAATCGGTTACACCAGAAATTTGAAATAACAAAAACATTCACTTCCTTTTTTTCCATGTTCACTTATTTACTACTGCTATATTCCACATTTTTTTTTAGTTTTTTTTTTTTTTTACACAATTTTGTATTCACTAGATCACCTTTGGAATTTGTGTTGATGTGTGGGGCTGCAGCCTCAGGTCTATATTTTTGAATGGTAATTATGAGATAGTAAGGCTGTGCTTTATGATATGACAAAATATATCAGATGATGATATTAAAACATCTCTCATTTCATGATATTTATTCATGTTTCATATTAAGCACTTGTGTGACTGACTGTCACTATGTGATAGTGCCACGTAAAGCCCATATTTATTTCATTTAAATGTAAAAAAAAGAAATACTGCTTTGACGTGGTGAATAACCCATCAATGATCACAACAAAGATTTGACCCCCAGTATGCAATTAAACTACATTCAATGTAGAATGCAATGTCGTTAAAATGCTTCTTATTCCCTCTCAATGCTGATAATGAAATTGGAATTGCTGAATTCCTATCAGTTTCCATCCCTAATCAATATGTCTTATGTGGCAATTAATCTAAATGCAGTGTAGCACAATTTACCAAAATTCGCACTGTGCATCATTTAATGTGAAACAGCAAAGTGATGATGTCTAAAATCTCATTCTCTTGTCTACAAATAAAGGAAGAGAGCCATGTATGCGAGGACTGTGGTTACTAGTTGAAACAGGAAAGGTACATTCACAGATCAACTTATGGATTTAAAGTAAACCATATTCACACTGGTTGGTCCTGTTAATATTTGCCCAGGTACACTGGAGGTTTATGACACACCATACAACAATAGTGAAACATGTGTGTATTTTATGCCCTTTTATAAAAAAAAAATAACTGGTTTATTTTTTCTTTTTTTCTTTATTTTTTCTTTTTTTTTCTTTTTTTTTTTTTTTGGAAGTGACATCAGAAACAGCAGCATGTGACATCACGTGATGGCGGAGCTTCAGTTCATCCTTTGTCATCCTTTTTTTTTTTTTTTTTTAATAGGACAGGGGGAAAGAATGAAAGAAAGAGGGGGAGAGGAAGAAAGAAAACCAAAGGGGAGAAGAGACGGTGAGAAGGGGGGAAGAGAGAAAAAAAAAAAACTCCTGGGTCACCTGTATGGAGAGAAAGAAAAACAAAAAAAACAGGGGAGACAGCAAACAACAAAGAGCAACATAATAATAAAAAAAAAAAAAGCACCATCACAATAAACTAGCTAGTCATAGATATCAATAGTTACTAAATAATAAACGATATTGTGCAGCACGCAAGATAGACAGCGCACAGTGTGCTTTGAGGCAGCAGCCAAGAAAGCTTTAGTCCGCATCTGTGAATACCCATGTGTACACCTGTGTGCATACCTGTGTGGATCAGCATGCTTGCATTCCAAAGGTTTCTCCTTGTAACGATCTGCTAGGGAGTGTGGGGAGCCACAGCCCCGTCCTCCAGGGTATGAAGCAGGTATGGAGGAGATCAAAACTCCAGACATCCAGAGGCCCCCAGAACACAAGAGACCAAGGAAGACCCACAGAGGGGCAGCCGCGCCACTGTCCCAGTAAGAGCTAAGGAGAGTCCCAGATGAGAGCTCATTCAGCAGCCGCGGAGCAGAAGCCAGGGGGAGTTGCAGTGACGCGCCCGTGAGCTCCGCCGGCAGCCAGCTGTGCCTGAGTGACCGAGCCCCAGGCCGAGAGGCCGGGGGCACCCCACCTCCAAAGTGGCCCGAGCGAGCCCCAATAAGCGGCCGCCAAGGAGTGAGCCGGTGTGTACCCGGACGCCCCCTGGTTTATTTTTTCTGATATAACAGGCTACGAGAAGTGTAGCCAAATATAACCAAATATAATGTGCAACTGTATGTTGTTGAAAATGCTGAAAAATTTATATGAAGAAAAGTTCCTGTATTTTTCTTGTGTCTGAGGAAATAACAAGACCCAGATGCAAAATACACCTGCGGAAAGGTGCTGTGACTGTGCTATTCATAGTCTGTGCTCATTGTGCATTTGATGAAGGCCTAGATTGTTTGAATTAATGTGCACAGGTGTAGGTGTTTGTGAAATCAGCGTTATTTCTTCATCCCTGAAGAAAATTGAGTTACCCATGATATTATGTCTCATAAGAAAGTTCAGGAGAGCTTAAAGGAATACTAAAGCTCAACCAGTCTACATTTGAATAGCTTTGGAAGCGTATCCTGAAGGCTTTTTTACAAATCAGCGTTATTCGTTATCAAGCTGTTATTAAACATTTTGAAAATAAAGCAGAAATTTTGAGATTTAAGTCAAAATGCTATTTTATCCTAATAACATTTTGAGAATAAAGTTGCATAATATGCAACTTTATTCTGATACTTTGTTTCTTGCAAGTCATATTATGACTTGCAAGAAACAAAGTATCAGATACAGTATGGGATAAAGTAAAAATCCTTGATGTTTTTTTTTGTTTGTTTGTTTTTTCTAATTGCATCGCTTCATCACTGTCAACTGAGTGCGAAACAATCTAACAATCTGTAATTCAAACGTACCCTTTATTTGCACTCTGACCTTTTCAAAGGTCAGTCTGGTTTATTGTGTTTGCAGTCTCTCCTACCGAGGGTCCTGACTAAATGCTGCATGTAATTACTTGTTAAATGCATTTAAGTATGCGTGCCCTTTGCTATAGTAACTTTTAGAAATGACTAATGGTGACTAACGGTAACATGAGGCGTTGTGTATTGTACTTGCATGTTTTTCTTTTAATGTGTGTGCCTCAATGAGTGTAATTTATCTCTTGTGCTTACACAGCCCCGTTAGCCGATAGCAGCATTCAGCATTATAAAGCAAATGCGAGCTCACTTTTCAGCTGACCTGGCATAACATTGTGTCCTGCCTGTTTTGCTGCTCTGTCCTTGTCTCTGAAAAGACATTAAAACCATCTACTAACTGTGTGTGCATCATTTCCCTCCATGGGCACCTGTTAGTTGACCAGGTTATTACTGACCAGAGATTACTTCACAAGTCAAACATAGCTACACCAGCTAATAGTATACCTTCATCATTTAAAACACAGTAATTCTGGCGTACGTGCAATGTGTTCAATATGCAGTGACTTTTTTTATACCAAACTCTATCAATTATCTTTAAGTGTATGATTAAATTATAACTATTTATTGCATCATTACAAAACCAGTCTTCCCTCCCTATAAAATTTCCAGTGCATGTCAATGTACTTGAAGGCACAGCTGCTCTGGATGCAAATATCTATTAAATATTTAGATTTTTGATCAGCAACAGAGGGACCTGTTGGTTTGCCAAAATATTTGCATTCAGCCAGGTGTCCTTGAGGATCTCCAAAATGCTTCCAGCCAACTTCCAGCCAAATGACACATAATAGGTTTTTGTGATATGTTGTCAAATTGTTACATTTTGTATCATTAAGAGTGTCTAACTACTCATAAAGTGAATCATTCTGAATAAATGTTGCTTTATATTCCATTCTTTATCTTTTTTAACAATTTCAAAGCAGTTCATTTTAATCCCTTTCCTCTTTGAAGTTATTTTTATATCTGTGCCCCTTCACAGGGGGCCAGAGATTTGGTCACTTTCCCCCAGCAGTACCTTTAGACACACTGGCAAGTCAATGTCTTGCTCAAGGACACTAAGTGTAAGCTGATATATGGCAGAGGGGCAGGTTTCAGTGGTGCTCCGTGTCCTCTATTGTAAGGACACTATAAACTTTCCACAGACAACAATGTCCTAATATGCTTGGATTAAGCAGCTGAGTCAGATAACATATGGTTATACCCTCTCCCACTTGTACATATAAAATATATAAGTAGGACAGGGAAGTAGAACGCATTAGAAATAACAGCAGATGAGGGTTGTGCTGAAATAGATGGCCATCTGAAGAACCCTCTGGCCATGGGAAACAGACTTTCTGCCTGGTTAAAGTAAATCCTCTGACTTTGGGCCAATCTGTCATCTTGCATAGTGCCTCCTGTTTTGGCTCAGTATCAAACTTTCTCTCTTTTTGCCCACTTACTCCCCCATTTTTTTGCTACTGTCTGCAGGGTCTGTGTCTTTTTAGAATATATATCTCTTCATTGCGGCTATTTTTTAATGTGAAAACACAGCATATTGCTGGTATCCACGAGTTTTCAAATTTACTGTTTCACAAAAAAAAAATTTAAATAAAGTAAAGCGCATTATTATTTTTTGATTGAGATGTCAAAATACAGTTACTGACTTGCATTACTGAACAGAATAATTAGTTTTACTAGTTCTTATGTTTGATTAATTTCAGATTTCAAAAATTCAGTGTGTTCTTGAGTTAGTATATAAAAATGTGATATTAGTTTATTGCTTAATATTGTCTAAAAACACAATTTTTAGTTATAAGCTAAGCTGTAAGTTATTGACAGACATCTAAAATGTTTTTTTCAAAAGTAATAAATCCATCAAGCCAGTATTTTATATAAAATAGTACACCAAGTTGTATAAAAATAGTACAACCTTTTTCCCCTCCACATTTTGAGCATTTTCTACTTGTCAGAAAGACAAAACTGCTTGTGTGAAGAAACAGAAATAGAGTCAATTACCAAGATATACTGTCTAAATTTGGACTCTACTCTCCAAGGCAGAAGGGAATGAATGTGAATTGGCGGGTCCCATGAGTAAGAAAACATCTGCCAGCCAAAACACAGGGTGGGGGGTGAGTTTCTCCTCTGGCCATGGAAATACAGTACTCAGGCTACAGGTCTGACACAGAGCTATACTGCTGAGGGCTCATCCCTGATGTTTCAAAGTCATAGCCATTTCTGATCTTGGTAGGCTTATCTTTCTTCTACAAGGTTGAATATCCTCAATAAATTTTGTTATTTAGCTAAAAAAAATTGTGTGTGGTTAAGCAAAGTTGGTTGCTGACAAATAGATACAAACTATCATGAGCATCATATGACTTTATACATGACTGGAAAGAAAAGAGTGGAAACAGGTATGAAAATTTTCAGTATTCGCAATAGCTTTACACTAACATATCAAGTGGTTCCTCTCTGTGCTACATGAAACATCTGCTTACCTAAAAATTGTGCCGAGCTTTTATTTCCTGTTTTGCTTACATATGGATTTGTGGCGTGATTAAAAACCCTGCAAGAACTGCACACAGTATGGCCTACGGATGTCCTCGTTTCCCTCTGTCCTAACATATTTGGGACAGAGATTTCAATCTTGGAATAAATGTTTTGATTTAGTGTGTGTGATTGAACCATTCTTAGAAAAAGGCATAAAATTAGCTAAGCAATCATATATGTATATATACAGTTTAATTTTTATGCCAACAATGTCTTGTGTGTTTGTATCTTTTCTGTGTCATGGACTATTTTTATAAATAAAGCTTTGAAAAAAGACATATATGGATGCTGAGGCATATTTAAGCCACAGAGAGCTTCAGTATCTGTTTGCATACATCCTGCATATTCATCCTGTTGCTTCCTAATTAACATCCATTTCCCGGCCTCCCACATGCACAAGCCATAAAAGGACTACCACCGCTATATTTGATATATGAGTTCCTACATTTGTGCAACCAAAAAAAAAAGAATATTGCAAAAAAGTTTCTTGTAATTTAATTCAGAAAGGTAATATCTCATGTATTCATTGATGTAAAGTGGAATATTTCAAGCCTGCATCAAAATGGCAATAAAGCAGCTTGTGGCACTGCTAAGATAGTATTGAGGCCCAGATTGGTTTAATTTTGACCTGTAGCTTGTCTGTGTTTTTGGGGCCAGGTATCTTCCTCTTGACACCACTCCATAGTGCCAGCCTGAACACTGCACAGTAATAACATGATAAGCAAATTATCTTGTAGTAGGTTTGGGCACTAGGCAGGTAGTACTACTGGAAACTACTACTCCATAAAGCTTGTCAGCAGATGAAAGCATGAAGTGCTCTAAACTCTCCTGCTAGACATTTTTACTGACTTTGGACTTGATAAAACACAGTGTTCAAACCAACACTGGCAGATGGACTGGCATCCCAAAATCACCACAGACTGTGAAAACTTCAAGGCAGAATGGAATATCCTAACAATGAGAATTATTCAACTTTTGATTTTTATGGGCTATAAGCCATCATGAAAAAGAATTTAAAAAAATGTAAAAAAAAAAAAAAAAATCGGAAATATTTCACTTTGGATGGTCATCAAGGAAGCATGTCCATCTATATCTAGGAGAGCAATCCTTGCTTTGTGTCCTTACTTTGTGACCATGCCGTCATGTCACTGGTTTATTTAAATCTTTTAGAGGTCAGTCCAAAAAACAAAAAGACAGATGGCGGAAAAATCCATTGACATTTAGATGTAATCATTTAAAATCAAATGTGCAGATCCACAGAGCTTAACACTTAAACCCCCGCGAGCCATCAGAACAAAAGAAATAAAAGTGAAACTGACCAAATCCTTGTAGTCTGACCGGTGTATTTAAGCAGAGATGCGTTTTGCAGATGGGGAAAAAGACTTTGTATCAGATTGTACAAGCTATGCTCCATTTGCATAACCTTTAATTCAATGTTTGCAGGAGGGGGGAAATGGCAAGAAGGGGATTTTGTCTCTTATCCCTTCATCTTCACAATCTGTGATTTAATTAGCAACATAAAGTTAGATGTAAAAAGTGGGTTGCTTGACCTAATTTAATATGTTAAGCACAAATAGGGTGAAAAACATCTTTCAGCCAGAGAATGAAAAGAGCACAGGTCAGCACTGTTTCACTTTTAAGTACAAGGAAATAATATTAAGACAGGTGAGTTATAATGAGAGCAAGTAGGACTGATGAAAGTTTATTTATTTATTGAAAAATTGAACTAACACTGCATATTACTTTATGTTTGTAATACTGCATAGCTGCAGTATTAGTAGTGTTGTAGCGGTTAGTATTGTTTTACAGTAATAAGCTCCTGCATTTGAATCCACTGGCCTGATTGGGCCTTTCTGCATGAGGTTTGCATGTTCTTTCTGTGCATGTGTTAATCTCTCCGGGTACTCGGGCTTGTTCCTGGCATGTTAGGTCAACTGCCTATTCTAAATTGGTCATAGGTGTCAATGTGAGTGTGAATGTTTCTCTGTCTTTGTGCATTAGATCTGTCCAAACGTGTACCCCACCTTTCGCCCTGCGAGTGTAGTCTCCCTGTGACTCTGAACTGAATAAGTGGATAATTGTGCATGCTTAAATTAGGGTACTGTGGAACAAAAACTCCTAATTTTACAGTTTACAGATAGACAGCTTTTACTGTTGGGTGTCACTTTCAGAACAAAATGCATGTTTTGACAAAATGAATCCCTATTTATGAAACTAACAATGCCTCTGTTAGTGTTCATTCTCCAGTTTGCCACAGAAAGAATAAGTTTATTATGACAAAATGATCGATTTTAGTTCTTAATTTCTTTCTGCATCCTATAAATTGGCTTTTGTTCAACACACAACCAGTTTCTCTTTTGGATTTTGGATCACAGCTTTGGAATTAAGCTTTTATAAAGATGTCAAGTCAGTGAGACCAACAAAATCATTAAGTGCATTTTATTTCTATTGCACATTTAAACATCTTTCCAGATCAGAAGGGTTTTTTTTAAGTTTTGAAATGGTAACAATGGGCAAAAAAATGACTGAAATCACAAAGAAAAATGTTTCACCTCCTGGTTTTGTTGTTGTTGTTTAGTTTTTTTTAACAATGGGCATGATTTGATATAAATGAGCCAAACAGTGGAATGTTTAAATTAGTGTTAGTCTAGGTGTTTCACTCCACACTCTAAACCTTCTCCCCTAAAAAATATGGGCAAACAATGATCCTTTGGATATTGTAAGATGTAGCCAGGCTGACAGAAGGGTACTCCTCCACCCATTAAGCTGCATCTGCCATCGAGGAACATTTGTATGTGAAATCAATGGGGACAGGCTGAGATCTCATAGATACCTCCCAGCATAAAATGCCACATTCATGTAAAGCATTTTCATCAACAGCAGCTATTTTTAGTGAGAATAATCCATCACCCCTGGTTGTGTTGGTGCTGAAAAAGGGGCATGACATCTGGGATTTCCGTATCAATCTATATCTAATATGGGTGTCACAATTTGAAAGTTTTGACAACAACTGTGATATCTGAAGATTGCAAAAATGATACGATATTAAAGATATGCATATACAATCCCACACCAGTACTCTTATACTACTCAGTGCTTCTCAGTGCTACATCCTTTCAGTAACTACTTTACTTCATGGCAGACTAAAGTATGGTGACTACAGTTAACGACATTCCTTTTTTTTTCTGCACTTTGACTCCTATACATCCATAGACTGAGTCACAGAAAGAATTGCAGCTAGACTTTTTCACAAGTTGCCTTATTAAGGTCAAAAGTGACTTGAAGTCTTTTTAAAGTCTAGTCCTTCTGGATGTTTTAACATACGTTAAACACTGTGAATGAGCTCACTTGATATACCAGCTGTAACTACCACAAACGTTCTCAAAAACACAAAAGCAATAAATAAACTAAAATTAAGAATGAATTTCACTAATAATTTTCCCACATTTTTTAAAATAGATATTACCTCATTACTGGCTATGATAAGTGTTATTGGATGGTCTAGTATGTAAAAGACTGGTACATAAGATAAATACTGCTGTATACTAATGTGTTAAACATAGTGGATGCATGAATTTTAAATGTTTTAATAAGTGCCAGTATGAAATCTGCAACATATAAAAATTATGGTTGCTCTTTTAAATAAGCGCAGAATATCAATACATTAGAGACTGTGAAGATACAAATCTAAAAAGCAGTGGTATCAAAGTTAATATATTTTATATATATATTGTATGCAGGATGAACATATTCTTAGAGAATATTCAGGCTATAAACTGAAACAGCAGAGACCAGGGTATCCCCATGTGTTTTTCTTAATTGTGCCTCCAGCCGTCAGTACAGAAAACCTCAGGGTTCAAGCTCCGGCCCTGTCAGCAGGGCACCATAATCTTCACGGTGTGTCTCTGAAGCCTGGGGCTTTATCAGAGGAGGTATTAAACACAAACAGCTGGGAAAAGGTATCTCAAACTGAAGAGCCAAGTGGAAGATTATTCAGCATTAGGTGTCGTATATCTATTGGTGTATGAGTTCACACGCTGTAAGATGATGTGTTTCTGAAAATGCTTTGTGGCTCCCTAATGTTAGACTTTAAAAGGCCAGTCAGGATTTCTGAATCTCTTACTGACTGCTCTTGAGAAAGACTGTGGTTTGGTTTATGAATGCAGCTCTGGTATGACATGACTCTCACAGCATGTGTGGTGCTAAATGGGCTTTGGTTGTTCCACTAAACTGAAACTGTTGCACAAATTTAAGCTAGCTGAGATTTGCATTGATGATGTATTTCTGAGATGTGTGGTATGCACTTTTGTCACATTAGCACTACAGGTTCAAATAGTACAGCATGGATAAATGGTCAGGTTAAAAAGAATAATTATATAGTATAGTGCAGGAAACGACTTTATTCATTCATGCAAAAGCAAATTTCTTTACTAGAGATGGACCGACCCGATATTACGTATCGGTATCGGTCTGATACTGACGTAAATTACTGGATCGGATATCGGAGAGAAATAAAAAATGTAATCCGATCCATTAAATATCAAAAAAAGCACCTCACAAAACTTGCGACACGGCTTAACTCGGCTCATAACCGTAGCACATCGGAGCAGTCTGCATCACATGATAGAGCGGCTGTGTGTATTTGTAGCCTCGCTACCAAACCAGCATTTCATCTCCGATGAAGTTATCCCAGAGAGAAGTAAAGCAAGTGCTTAAGTTCATCTCTGAATGTTTGTAAAGCATTCCCACGTTAAGCTTAACAACCGATATATGGAGCGACTGCCTCTTCTTGCTCCTACTTCAATCGTGAAACTGATTAATGATCAGCTGATCGGCTTTTCTGTCACGAGTCCGTCTCTCTTGTTTGTTTTTAGCCCACTTTGCGCCAGAAAGAGGAAACCAGCAGCTGAACAACAGCAGCACGTTTAACCTTGATAAGCTATAGTTAGAATTTATTTAATATTACTTTCTACACCAGGATCCTTTTCTATGCAGCTGACGGCTGGTAACTGTGCAGGGGCGGATCTAGCAAAGTTTAGCCAGGGGGGCCGATAGGGCATGAACAGGGAAAAGGGGGCACAAAGACATACTTTTCTTTCTTATTCTCATTTAAAATGTCTAGTTTTTAATGAATAATTATCTGAATCTTACAGCCAAAGTTTTAATCTTATGTAAAATATATATAAGTCCATTACTGTATATAGTAACTGTTAAGTCTAATATACCCTAGTAAGCTATACTACTTCTGTACCATCTGTGCAGTCTGCAATTCTGTTGAAGAAAGATGTTGAATCTTAATTATTCTTGAAAATTTTTTATCCAAGACATTTTTTTTTTTATTTCTGTGAATTTTTCCCCACACTGCATCAAATTAAAGTTGATTACATCGATTAAGCATCATGAGGTGGAGGGTGGGGGGTGGTTCCCTATTGTTTTTTTTGCTGGGAGTTTGCAACACTATTACGGTAGTTAGGTTGCTTAATATTTCTGCTAAGTACTCTTTAAAATACCAGAATAGGAAGGATGGAGTAGGTTTAAGTTTATTAGATTGTTCAGTATTGCTGAATTATGAAATATTTTGGGTGCAGTGTATTTTTTACATACAGGTATAACAGAATAGCTTTAGTGTTGTTGTTTATTTAAACTTGAGTATGAACTTATACAAAATGCAGCAATATATTAAAAAAACAGTTTTATTGATTAAAAAACTCACTATATCGGATTCATATTGATATCGGCAGATATCCAAATTTATGATATCGGTATCGGACATAAAAAAGTGGTATCGTGCAATCTCTAGTTAAAACAGAGTTTTTCCTTCGCACTGTCACCAAGTGTTTGCTCATAGGGGGTCACCTGATTGTTAGTGTTTTCTCTGTCTTATTTTACAGTCTTTACCATACAATATAAAGTATAAAGTGGAAGTACCAGCATATTCACCCCAAGGTCATACTGCTCTAGAATCTAATGCAGGGTTTGGGGTCATGGTCCTGGATTTTGCACCAAGGGATTTCAGTTTTTGGACTTTGAATTCTTATTTTTTAAATATTCTCTACTTGGCTCTTAATTTGTTGTTTACATTCTCATGTTGAATCTCCTTAGCATTTCTTTTTGCTTTATTCTCAGTCAAGTTCTAATTCCTTTGGTGTTTGAATTTTTTCTCAGTTTTTATGTATTAGTCATTTTTTAAAATATACTCTTGGTTTAGTTTAGTTTTCTGTTTTCCTCATGTTCCTTCGTATCTTGTCTTCATGTGTTTTCCACTTAGGTTATTTTCTGTTTTATTTCAGCAGTCTTGTGCCTTGCTTTTAGTTTTACTTGTGTAATTCTTGTTCACTGAATTAGTTTCAGTTGTTTCCCAGGTGTCCCGGCTTCGCTTGTTAACCTTTGACTTTAAAACTTCAATTGGTTAGTGTTCTTTGCTAGAGTGTCTGCATTCTTTGCCTGTGTTCCTGCTGCATGTTTTCTGTATTTGGCCCTAGTATTTTGCATTTTCTTATTTGCCCCCTGAGGAACTTTTGCAATTCACCTGAATAAAGGTTAGTTTTTGTTATTTTATGTCTGACATGAGAGTCCTGGACATGGGGGTTTTGTCCTGCTCACCATGACAGTCTTCATACCCTACAGACTGTGACACAGATAAATTGCAATAAAACCCAACAACTACGGACTCAGACTTTACAGGCCTCAGTTAGCATGTTAAAGTTCATTACAGTACAATTAGAAAGAGTGAAAAGGTAAAGCTTGTTTAGAAAAGTTGCCAAGAGAAAGCATTTTCTGTAGGTTTGCAAAGTTGATTTTGGAACACAGTAATCTGTGTTTGGTTTTCACCAAAGATGGCACCGTGGATTATAGTCAAACATCTCTACTTTGTCTCAGCACAAACGCCACATACCAACTGTCAGACTCGTGTTGCAGGGATGATGATTTGAGCCTCTTTTACAGCCACAGGATCTGGGCACCTTGCAGTCATGGAGTTGACCTCCTCGGTATACCAAAGTATTCTAGAAGCATATGTGAGGCAAATAACGTGGACACTATTGCAAAGGAACACAAAAGCATTGCAAAGAAAATGTATTATGAGCTAATGCACAAAATTTTGCTGTGATCATTCAGGGGATCTTTACAACATCAATAAAAAGTGTCAGACTATTTAATCAATTCAGGTACATTAGCAATTCCCATATACACCATGTCTTTAATGTAATCTCGTATTTTGAGCTTTACTTCTGAAATGTATCATTTAATATTAAATGCATATTTTAGAGAAAACGTTCCGTACTGTAACATAACTAACCATCAGATTATAAAGATTCGCAATATAAACGGAAAGTTCTGTGTGACTCTAAAGTATTTGGGAATAACTGGAGAAACAATGATGCTGTGCAGCTTTTCCACATGTTCTTACAACTTGTGAAGCAAATCAAGTAAGCTGTGCAAACTTTAATAAGAGCAGAATCTTCAGTGGAGAGCTCTTCCTTGCAATCTAAACTGTGGGGTGATTGAGCGCTTCTCATCTCCCGTGGCTTCCTCCTCTTTGTCTTTTCACTTATTGAAATCTCCAGCTGGGCTTGTAGTGTAGCTAGCAGGAGACTGGCTGAAAAGTGTTTTGCTCTATTGCTGATTTGGCTTTTATATTCCTGCTACTGGGAATGCACAGTGTCTCTTGGACAGTTAATTACTAGAAAACTTCCATAAAGTTCTTACAGTTGTTTCATGAACTGTTAAATGCGCTGATATTTGACCCACAGAAAAAGATATTTGGCACAGCTCTAGACAACTGTGCCAATGATGGTTTTAGCTGAAAACAGATGGTGGACATGAAGTATGCAAATTCAGTTTGGAGGCCATTAAAAAAACAATCAGTGAACCACAGGAAGCAGAAAATATACATAAGTTCAGAGAATAAGAGACATGCACAGGAAGGCAGCTGTTTGGAGACTGGCTTTTTTTGAAATACTAAGGGTGCAATACAGTCTAGAGGTGGGAAAATGTGTTTACAGACTCTATTTACTTGTTTATTTTGTTCACAGCATTGCAGGTGAGGTTTATTAGTGGAACTGTTAGCATCACAATACCCAATGAATCTGCATACAATGTGAAATCAGCTAAAAAGAAAGTGGATCTTTAAACAGGATGATAATGATTGAAAGTATATTATTCATACGTTAAATAAACATAATAGATGTAAAAAATAAAAATAAAAAAAATCCTGCAGACTTTATTTAAATTCAGAGAGGAGAAGACAGCGTTTGATCCAGATATCCTCTAGAGTCCTTCCCCATGACAGCTGGGGAGACAATGGGGCTGTTTGAAAAAAACCCTGATGACCAGGGTATCCTTACCCCATACTTCAATTTAGGGCCCATGGCAAACATTGACTAAATCATTAGTTTTATATTACGTAATAAACTTCTTTTGTGGAATCAGGTGATTTTGAATGGGGTCAGCAGGAACCACAAAACATTTGTATTTTTTAAGAAGCCTTAATCATATAGAAATAGGAAACAATAATGCCACATCATTAGTGGAAAAACTGACAATGTCAAATAGTGAACCTCTGAGATACGACTGCATGGATCCCAATTAGTGTGACGAGAGTTAAATGTAATATAGACTCTCTGCTGTGGAATAGGTTTTATATATGCAACTTGTTAACTATTACCATACTAATTAACAGAGAATGTATACTTCTGAAATTGTAGCTACACACAGAACACACCAAGAATATTTGTTCAATCAACAAAATTAGCTACACTTTGTGATTTGCTTGTCTCCCTTATTAGGCTGTGGCACTGTAACCTAGATCCAGCTTAAAGTTTCAGAGCTAATGTGTGGTTGTCACATTAGAAATAAACAGCAGCACCAAGAGTGCAGTCAGCATTAATTAACTAGAATTACTGCACTGCGCACTAAATGCCAAGGTTAACAGTTTTCTACAGCATTAATCTCTTGTTTTATTTACAACAGTGTTGCAATTAACTTACTTTTTTAAATGTTCATAATAGATTAAATGTGTGAAATGGCCTTTTTTATGTAAAAACACTATATAGGCTGGCTGTGTTAAACCTTCTTCACAGCATAGCCCTCAGGGGAGGTTAGACAAAAACAAAGAACTTAAAACAGAAATCAAACCATGGGGAAACAAACAGAAACTCCGCACTACAACACAGAAACCAATGATTCAAAAATGGATTCGCCGTGGAATAAAATGAGATCAGGAGCTCAGGAATATACGAACAAAAAATCCAAACGATAATCAGAAGAAGAATAAAACCCAGGGATCGTGGCATAAAGAGTGGTAGTTCAGAGTGGTCCCTAAGAACCCATTTTAATACACACCTCTGTGTAGGATAAAATCTTTCTTATCTTGAGAAAGGAATGGGCCTTTAGGGACTTTCCATGTGCTTTTTTCTTTCTGTAATAATAGGGATAACTATTATCTCTTGTAAAGAGAAGGCAGGTGTGACTTTAGAGTATTCTTGCAACAGCAATGCAACTATGTTGTTGAAACAAAGAGAAGTTACAGTTTATTGTTGATGTGTTGTCAGTTTAAAACATTATCTTTTACACTTCTTTAAAATGGTTAAAGCTGAACTGAGGGGGTCGTACAGCTTGCCTGAACTGCACCGCAGGGGGAGATCTCACAGCTTGCAGACAATGATGCTGCATCTAACAATGGATCTCATCAAAAGATAGTCGGGCATAAGTGGCATTCAAATCTCATTTAGTGGAATATGAAACTGTGCGAAGATGAATAAAATGAATAAAAATATAACTGGAAAAATATACATTTCCAGATTCCCCAACATAGTGTCTATAGTCTGCTCCATATAAAGGTCCATCTCTACTTAGAAATAAATGGAAGCCTCTTATGGACACAGAAATCACTCTTATGTGTAATGTTTTGAAATGCGTAGATTACAAATATGCCCAGAGGATCCTTTGAGAAAAATAAATGCTAATGTTTTTATACTTTTCTATTTCCTATAAATCGAGGAGTTAAAGTGCATTTCCCTTCTGTTATGTCCGTGAAGGTTCTCAGTCATCCAGGTCATCGTAGTCAAAGGAGCTTGCAAAGAAAAGAGTTTGGACTTCTTTAAGTTGCTTGAAGACGTTTTACCTCTCATCCGAGAAGCTTCTTCAGGTCTAAGGTCAAATGGTGGAGAGTCCCAGATTTAAACCCAGTGGGAGTAACCCCCCACAGAGGGACAAAAGGACCCCCTGATGATCCTCTAATCGCCTGAGACAAGGTGTGAAAATGGGTGTGGGTCCCAATCAGCCAGGGTTTCGGGTAAGCTCATTGTGAATCCTGGCCCCACCTTATCACGCGATTTCCTGAGGTCAGATGGCCCAGGATGTGAGTGGGCGTTAAGGTGTCTGGGGAGGGATCTCAAAATTGGATTATAGATGGCAGACAGTTGGTGTTGTAAGCCACCGCCTCTGTTCAAAGATGGTCGCTCACAGTGGACATAGATGGCTTCCTTCACTCCTCTTTCCTCTTTCTGTCCTCTCTGTCCAAAATGTGAACATTGGCATCCTCGAAAGAGTGTCCTTTATCCTTAAGATGCAGATGGACTGCTGAGTCTTGTCCTGTGGAGGTGGCTCTTCTATGTTGTGCCATGCGCTTGTGAAGTGGCTGTTTGGACTCTCCAATGTAGAGGTCTGGGCATTCCTCGCTGCACTGTACAGCATACACTATATTGTTAAGTTTGTGTTTTGGAGTTTTGTCTTTCGGGTGAACCAGTTTTTGCCTGAGTGTGTTGCTGGGTCTGAAATGCACCTGGATGTCATGCTTGGAGAAAACTCTCCTGAGTTTTTCTGATACACTGGCTACATAGGGGATGACAATGTTGTTGCGTCTGTCCTTCTTATCCTCCCTCGCTGGTGTCTGATCCTATTTTCTGTGCTTCTTTGCTGACTTTATGAATGCCCAATTAGGATAACCGCATGTTGTGAGTGCTTCCTTTACATGTGTGTGTTCCTTCTTTTTTCCTTCAGGCTTAGAGGGAACATGGGAACACTCCCAATACCCTCTGGAACACAAACTTGGAGTAATTAGGACTCTACACCACCGGGCAGAACATGTTCCCTCTAAGCCTGAAGGAAAAAAGAAGGAACACACACATGTAAAGGAAGCACTCACAACATGCGGTTATCCTAATTGGGCATTCATAAAGTCAGCAAAGAGGCACCCGCCATTTGACCTTAGAACTGAAGAAGCTTCTCGGATGAGAGGTGAAACGTCTTCAAGCAACTTAAAGAAGTCCAGACGCTTTTCTTTGCAAGCTCCTTTGACTTCCCTTCTGTTAAATTGCTTGTGACCTCTGCTCATGCTGCTCAGTAAAGCTGAAAGTCTCTTCCACTCGCTGCACAGGAATGTCCTTATTGATATGACAACTGTTATATAGCGCTAACCAGCTCTTTAATTAAACGCAACCTTTTCCTTTCCAGGTCTTTGAGCATCCCCACAGATTGGTAATCACAAAATCCCCTTTATTCCTTTCTCCTTCTTATTCTTTCTTTCTTTTGAAAAGATGACAAATCAGTCTGAGACATAAGTATGAAAGGTAGCAGGCAGACACGTTATCAAAATGTAATATGGTGATATTATTAATAAGCAAATAATCAGATCAATGTCCTTTAATTTTATAGAGCATCTCTGTCATTTTGCATTAGCATCTCAGTGATTACAAAATTCAAAGGGTGTCTCGTGTGTTTGTCAGCGATTGTTGTGAAAAAGACATTCTGTTAGCTTGTTCGATTTTTTTTAAAGGTTCACAGACACACAGTGAATTCATTCTCTTATCTATCAAATCCTTGTGATTTTCTGTTATTCCCCCATGACAGGCTGGGAAGAAGAGAGAGGCTCATCACATTTGTAGTTGAAATAGGATATCAAAGCACCAGGCACTGACATATTTTGTTTGAAGGGGGAGAGTAATTATAGTTAATTGCTGGTGTGAGGGCAGCCTGTGATGGTAAATTGTTGAAAGGAGAATCAGCTGGTAATAAACAAGTCATTATTTATTAGATCCCAGAGAAGCTAACACGAAGGCCATGGGATAATGAATATTGATACACAAATATATGTACATTCTACGTTATTTGATTTTATTTATTTATTCATGTTTTTTATGTCACTCTGTTTTTCCAACACGCCTCTTATCTGTTTCCAGTTGGCACAAAAAAGAGGCACAAGCCAGCATGGCTGCTACTTTATTTATTTTTTTAAAGACCTGTAAATATATTACAATTAGTCTTACTCTTTGGTTTTTAGACTAGAAATAAAGTGACTGTAAATCAGGGCAGCACATTAGAGAGCAGTTAAATATATCAAAAGTATTTAGAACAATTATAGAAATACAACCATTGTTTACATATACAGTTAGCTTACTAGGTAATTATGGTTAATGTGTCAACAAGCATTTGGTACCTTAAAGGTTCACGGCTGTTTGTGTGTGGGCTGTGCCATCCAACAGTCAAACAAGTTAATGCTGGTTCTGATAGATGTCAGATTACAAAGTACATCACAGTTTGCTGAAAAATTCTCCAGATCTCAGTCCAAGCATCAAGCGTCTATGGGATGTGCTGGACAAACATGTCCAGTCCACTGAGACCAAACTTTGCAGCTTCCAGGACTTAAAGGATCTGTTGTTAAGGTCTTGGTGGCAGATACCACAGCAAACCTTCAGGGGTCCAGTGGAGTTCATGCCTCCATGAATCGTGGGTATTTCGTCAGCAAAAGAGGGACTAACACAATATTAGGTAGGTGATTATAATGTTATACCTGATGGTGTATATAAAAGGTGGAATAACTTCAAATAGCAGGACTAATATAAGTGTGTCTGTGGCTATTAAGTTAATTATGTTGCTTTTATTTCCATAGATCCGTTAAGTTAATCTGTGATTTTTTTCACCTTACCAGTTGCCTTGGAAACTTACACACCACACACTGTACCTCTATTTTCAACACTTTTTATATCCCCCATTTTCTCCAGCATAAATAAATGTCAAACAGTCGCAACAGAATGAAACAACAATAACAAAATAAGTATTAAGAGTCAGAATATGCAGTCAGTATGACAGATACGTAAATCTTAGGATGTTATCAGTCAAAATATTCAGATAAAATTGGCAGCAGAACTTTTCTCCCTGTCTCTGGTCTTGACGCCCACCCTTCTACTGAGACCATGTCTGAGGAGGGTTCAGTGAACAGTAGATGGTTCAACTAAAGGACCCCCCCCCCCCCCCCCCCCCCCCCCCCATTTCTTAAGGACATGGCTTTCAGATACTATTGTAGACAGTGTTTTAGGCCCGCCATTTCTCTTTCTCCTCCACTTGTACAAGTGTAAAATGAATGAAGCACACAGTGCTGAGGTAAGTTTTTAGTTAGGTCATTGAAATCACCTTGTTGGTGCAAAAAATTATTTTATCAAACTGTGTTATTTTTGGCTGTTTTCATAGAGTCAGCTAAATAAATGATATGTAAGTATGTAAGTGCCTACAATGCAATTTAATACTGACTGTGTTGGTTAGTAGTTAAATGGTTAAATTGGTTAAATAAAAGGTCAGAATAACTACTAGTGCTGACTTTAAAAGTCATTATCCAGTGTGTTCTCAGGATTTGACTATGGTGTCAGAGTAAGTATATAAAAGGTTCAAGGTTCAAGGTTCTTTATTTGTCACATAAAACCGCCAAACTAAAGTCTTAATAAGTGCATATTTATAATAATAGACTAATATTCTTCACCCACGTCTGTAAATTCTAATTCCATTTCACAAACCCTCATATTGTCCTTAGGTGTGTCAATGTCCTTGCTGTAAACCATTCACAGTGACCTTAGATTAAAAATATATAAATATATATTCTTCACACATCACTTGTATTCCTGTAGGTTGGCCTAATCTGTAAGCCACAGCAGAGAGGCGGGATGCTGTGTCAGCAGCCTCTGTCATGTACCTGCCACAACCCCTGAGAAATCCTGGAAGTGTGCATAACTACGCGTCTCAGAATCCCACACATTCAGCCTCACACAGACCTTTCATCTGCAGCAATCCAGATTATGCTGCATATTCTGTCAGTTTGAGAGGGTTTTTATGAGAAGGAAGAGATAGAAGGAGAAAAATACAAGACTGTGTGTTTACAGCCTGATGGGGTAATATGCAAATTAAATTGAGATATGCATATGGCTTACTCTTGAGATATTTATGAGAATACAGCAGATTATTTTTCTCTTCACTGGACTGGGTCGGTGTAATTTGCTCTGTAAACCCGTGTGTGTGTGTTTGTGTGTGTGCATTCCTTTCTATACACATGATTGGTATATTTCTAAGTCCTTGCAGTGGTTCCCATAATTACCTTATGAATAAAACTTAATGTTAGTTGAAATGATTCCACAATCGCATACATCAAACAAATACTCAATATATTAATGTTTGCAGCTCTTAAAAACTTTTTTGTTTGGTTTGTGGAGCTTACTTAAATAGCATTGATTCAAGTTTTGTTTCGCATGGCAGTCGTTTCTAATTCTTGATTAGTTTGTGTGTTAGATCTTTCCGCTCCTCGAATTGACTCCAGAAGGATGCAGGAGTCGGGGGAGAAAACAGATGGCAGAGAATAAAGACTAGATGATAAAAGTAATCATCCCTTTTATTTAAATAAACATGGTCTCTGCTACTTTATATTGCCAAGTGCAATAACACAGAAGTGTGATTCCGCATTCAGTAAACCAATTAAATAAAAGCCTTATATGAGTCGCTCTAAGCATGGAATGTCAAGTAGAAAGAGCAAGTGATGGGTTTTATCTTTCTTGCAGTTTTTAAAACACTTAAGATGAAATAAGGAAGTGTTTATGATCAGCAAAGTCATACAGCACCACCTAGAGTAACTCAAAATTCACGATCAGTAACCCCAAGGAAACACACATCACTGTACTCTTGCTGTTTGGTGGCAAAGATGACGTTGAAACAAACTCTGAATAAACCAAAGTTCTAAAAGTTAGATCTTCAATCAGCGGTGAAAATTATTAATCATTTCTGTAAAAAACATCAATACTGGAAGCTCACTGTCTCCTGTGCGGCAAGGAATATGACATTTGATTTTAACCAGGGGGGCTTAATGACATGGTACCCACCCATACCACATCTGTCAAAGTCAGAACAGCTGTGTGTTGTAGACCTCGGTGCACCTACTGTTGCTTCAGACTTCAGACATACTGTTGCTGGCGTAAACCACGATAGTTAAAGAACTTAGTTAAAGAATGTAACTGGACCAATATCAGCAATATTTTCTTTCTGTTGGTTGTTTGTATGTGTTATGTGTTCGGTTACAGTCCTGTGAAAAACTAAGTTTACCTCGTGATTCAGTAGCTTGTAGAACCACCTTTAGCAGCAATAACTTCAAGTGTAATGATTTTTTTGTGGCTTTATCGGGCTCTCACAATGCTGTGGAGCAGTGGGGTCCTAGCCTGTTTGGCGCACTGGGCGAACACACCCTCTAGAGAACCGATCGGTGCTTATACCATTCCCAATATGAGCTGGCATGACGTCGGGGCAGCATGAATATGAGCAATTTCTATTTTATTTTATTTATTTTTTTGCCGATGCCCGTGATGCTGCCCCCCACCACGATGCCGCCCCGGGCAACCGCCCATGTCGCCCGTACCAAAAACCGCTACTGCTGTGGAGGACTTTTGGCCTACTCTTATTTACAGTGTTGCTTCAATTCATTGAGGTTTGACTTTATTCATTCATGCACAACTCTGTTAAAGAGCATTTCAATCAAATTCAAATTCAAATTTTATTTGTCACGTACACAGTCATACACAGTACGATATGCAGTGAAATGCTTAGACAACTGCTCAACCTGACCTAAAAAAAAAAAAAAAAAAAAAAGGAAAAGGCTATTTATAAGATAGGAAATAAATATGAAAAATTAAAAAGGGTAAATTTAACTAAGAAGGAATAAAATATAAATTAAGGTTAAAAATGAAATAACTGTACACACAAATTAGAATGAAGGGTAAATTTAACTGGGAAAGAATAAGATAAAATATATAAATTAAAGTTGAAAATAAAATAACTGTACAACAAAATACACAATACACAGTATAGAACTATATAAGAATGTATGAAGAAATATAAATATATACACAATAACAGCAGCTGTACAAGTATTAACTGGAAATGAAGAATATAGTGACCAGTGTTGTGCAATCCACATTATGTCTTGTGCAGTGCAAATATGCTCAAAGTGATTTAAGTGATGAAGTGAAAACAATGTCCAGAATTTAAGGTCTGAACTTGCAAAACCTTCGTTCATTTCTTTTTCAGCCATTCTGATTCGATTTGTTGCAGTGCTTAGGATCATTGTGCTGTTGCGTGACTGAATTTCAGCCAAGCTTTAGCTGCTGGATAGATAGCATCACAGTTGACTCTAAGATACTTTGGCATGTTGAGGAGTTCATGATCAACTCAATAAACGCAAGGTGCCGAGATCACCTGGCTGCAAAACAAGCCTAAATGATCTCTCAGTGTTGTGCTTGGTGTGAGATAGTTGTGTTGAAATTCTGTGCTCCTCCAAATGTGGTGCTGTCCAAACGATATTGTTCCAGAAGTCATTTGGTTTGTTCAGATACAACTTTTGAAACCAGTTATTACAGTTTTTTTGTAAACTTACACTTATTTTACAGTCATTTTCTAATTGTGTTGTCATGAACATTACTTTTATCATGCTGAGGAATGTAGAGTCGGCCATGTACCTCTTTCATTTTTTGCTGCTTCTGTGAGCATTGCATGGCCTGACCGTGGGATGTCCACTCCTGGGAAGATTGCGTTATTTTGTTATTTTGTTGTTAATCAAGCCCTGCACACAGTCCTGTAAAAAGTCTTTTTTCCATAACTCTACATTCATAAGCTCACTTATGTCTAAAAATACAATATACAGATGGTAAGATGGCAACACTTGCAAGCACACATACACGCCAAAATCAAATACATAACCTCAAATCATGACACAAAATATGAATACCTGTTTCTTATATATAGGCCCCTGTGCCGGCCTTTTTTCCATTTACCTCATAAAGGTAAGACTTGTTCCCTTCAGCCACTCTGCCTCCTGTTTCACACCTCCAGTCTTGCCACTTTCTATTAGCATTGTCTGATGAGGGTGCCGTATGAAAGTGAGGCACACACCTGTCACAGTCAAAGTCCGAAGCCTATCGTCTTTCAACATCTCAGCTCAGTTTGTCTCTAGCTGGCGGTATAGGTGTTTACTGGGCCAGTTTCCTTTTTAGACTGATGGATAACTAACTGGCTGGCTGATTGACTGCCCAGCTAGCCAATTGGTTATGTAACTGTGTGGCTTTCTGGCTGAATAAATACCTTCAGGGTAAATTTCTCCTGTCAGCCTTTTTCGTCCTTTGTCTCTCTCTTCCTTTCTCTCTTTCGCTCCCTCCTGCCCTCCAAGGCCAGAACTAAACAGCAGCTGCACCAGAGATAGGAGTGTCAGAAAATGCCACAACTGTGTTCCTCTCTGTTTTTAGGCAAGTTCCTAGAATAGAACAACGTTCCCAGCGTGTAGAGTGGAAGCTAAAACCCAGAGGCTACCCGTTTCACTGACATCCTCTATTTAGGAGCAGCGATACTTAAGCTGATGCCACACACATGCACACGCAAACATACGTGCTAGATCTCCATACAAAATGGATTGAAAGTGGGCGCCCTTGTATTCATAACTGAAGACAGAGAAGCATGCATTTATAGATAGAACATCAGTATTAATGCACACACACTTGTACACAAAGAGCAACAGATTGTGCCAGATAAGATTTCACTCTTCTTTAATATTGAACGTATAATAATTTATTGATACCAGCTATTTTAAACTGGGTTTTCTCCTACTGTCTGATGGGGGGAAATGTAGCAAAAGGATAGCTTTATGCTTTCTTTACTTCTGTGCATCTACCTTATATGGTAATATTTCTGTAACCCAGTGGTGACAAGAGACATTTTTAATGGTCTTGGCTAGCACTCTATAACAATGTTCTGCAATTAAGGTAAATTTGAAAATCATCTGGGTCCATCTTCTATTACAGCATTTGTTTTTTCCACATTTAGAAAGAAAGATACATAATAAAGCACAAAACCTTGACAGATTATCAGTGTAGCTCAAGATCCGTGGATATATGCAGCATTTACATGTCAGAGAGTCCATATATCCATCCATAGTTTACAGATAACTGGTAATGTGTCATTTTAACTATTGGAAGGTGTATAATACACACACACACACACACACACACACACACACACACACACACACACACACACACACACACACACACACACACACACACCCTGCATATGACACTGCAGACAAATGAACTAGCACAACACATTGCTGTTTAACTGCGACAAATGGTCTTAAAGCCAAACTTGAGAATTTCCAGAAGAGCAACTATCTTTAATTTCTTTTCTAAGAAATGAGACTCAGTCACACCCAATAGTGCTGTGCCAGCAAGTGTCATTGTTTCATCTGTGTGAAAATGCAGATGCAGATGGGGATGGGAGCGATGCGTTTGTAACACATTACTGTAATCACATTACATGTGAGTGAAGTCTTTGCAGTGATATGACTCATTAGTGTCACTAAATATAATCACTTTACAGGTGCTTTGCAAATTATTGTGCGTGTCTTTTGTAGAGTCTAAAATTATACTGTTTCCTGGCAGTTACATGGAAGTGAATGTAGTAATGCAAACATAGCCTTACCACACCCCGATCACTAATACGTGTGTTGACATGTTTATACCTTGCACACTAAATAAGTGGGATTTTTACCACTGGGTTCCCAACTGATCAAAATCAGTCTAAATAAATAGGGTTACGCTCGCTATCTGTAATTTACAGGCTACTATCTTGCCACATTTTCTCCTTATAAGGAAACAGGTGTAATGTGAAGTGTAGAGGAGGAAGTGGTGGAGGACTGGATGCCAAATCAGAAAACTCTGGAGAATTTTGAAACCGAAGAAACAAAACTTGGGTTTCGCTTTTGTGAGTTATGCAGGACTCTGAGTCATCTATTAGTGATACCAGCAAGAAATGAGAATTTGAGTGATGACATTCAGAAAGAATGCAAGTCATTTCTCTTGAATAAAGTTTCAATTTGCTTTTATAAAAGAGACCTCGATCTCAGTGAGACAACCTATTTATAAAAAAGGATTAGCATAAAGATATAACTGTGGTAATATCATTTCATATGATTCTCTATGTAATGTAAAGTATTTGCACTGAAATCTCTCTAATGTCTGTTAGAATATGTTGTGTTCAAACTTTCAGCTATGAATTCTTTCTGAAAGTCAGAACTTAT